>NC_046154.1:196036940-196336940 GCF_011064425.1 Rattus rattus | reverse complement strand
CACCTGATTTCTGACAAAGACCTGCAAATACACACTGAAGAAAAGAACTTCTTCGACAAGAGGTGCTGAGGAAACTTCCACACACAGAAGCAGCCTGAGACCAGACCCTGTATCTCACCCATATGAAAATCTTCCAAGTGGATCAAAGATCTTAATCAGAGGTCTGAGACTAAAACTGACTGAGGTAAATGCAAGAAAAGCACTGCAAACTGTCAGCACAGGCCAGGACTTTGAAAGTAGACTCCAGCCCCTCAGGAGATAAAACCAGCAATTGAAGTCTTAGGCGCTGTTCTTGGCTGGGGAGAGACACCATGACCAAGGAAACTCTTATGAGTGAAAGCATTTACCTGGAGGCTTGCTTACAGTTTGAGAGGCATGGCCCATTAACATCGTGGCAAGGAGCATGGGAGTATGTGGGCAAATGCTGGAGAAGTAACTGAGAACTACAACCTGATCTGTAGGCAGAGAGAGAGACAGATAGACAGACACACATACAAAGAGACAGACAGACAGAAAGACACACAGAAAGAGAGAGACAGACTCACACAGAGAAAGAAATAGACACACACACAATACAGAGACAGAGAAAGAGAGAGACAGAGACAGACATACAGACAGACAGAGACAGATACACAGTCACAGAGAGACAGATATAGACACATACAGAAATAGAGAGACAGACGCACATATACAGAGAGAAAGAGAGAGATAGACAGAGAGAGCTCTTACAGAGAGACTTAGGCTTTTGAAACCTCTAAGCCAATCCCCAGTGACACACCTCCTCCAACAAGACCACACCCCCAATCCTTCTAATCCTTTCAAACAGTGCTACTCTCTGATGCCTAAGCACTCAAATATATAAGTATATGGAGGCCATCCTTACTCAAACCACCATAACTGGCAAATGGGATCTTGTGAAATTAGAAAGTTTTAGCACAAAGGGAAGCAAGTGAGTAATGTGCTAGCTGTCCTATGACGTCAGATGGCTGTAACGTCACCATAAGCAGTGATTAACATCCTGGCTGTCCTATGATGTCAGATAGCTGTGATGTCAATAGGTAATAAGAAATCTTCCAGCTCTGTCACATACTCATGAGCCCGCCATCATGACATACTCCGTTCCTGACTTACCACATGATTCTGTGGCCTGTGAACAGACTTGCTTACTGTGGGTGTGACTTTCTTATGTCTGAATGTCCAATCAAAGAATCTAGAGCTGGTCACTGATCAGTTGTCGACCTTCCTGTCACTAGAGTTGAGCCACCAGCTACAATGAGTGACCATAATGGTCCCTGTAAGTGACCAGCCATGTAGACAAGCAATGCTGTGTGTGGCTAGGCAGCGATGGGTAAGCCGTGACCTAGGTCCTGCTGGCAGTATAGCTGTTCTTCATAGTGATTGTCTACTGCAGTGGCTCTCAACCTGTGGGCTGTGACCACCAGAGAACACATATTTCCTATGGTCTTAGGAGTCCCCAACCATAGTTTATTTCCATTTCTACTTTGCAAGCAATTTTGAGGCAGAGTAGTCTCAGGTCCTAAGGCCATTGGAAGTATGCACTTTCCACCAGTTTCGACTCACAGGTTGAGGACTAGGGAAGACCACAGCAGATTTTAAAGCAGAAATTTAGTACTTGGCTCTTGATAAATGAGAAATCCCATCTACTTCCATCCAACCAACAAATTTGCCCAGACTAACAACCTGGGATTCTACTTCATTTCAGTTGTGTACAATGTGTGCATACGTACACACACACACACACACACACACACACACACACACAGTCAGGGAATCAGCAGTTCAGTTCACAGGTCAGCAGCAGCAGCTCAGTCCACTCCCGAACACTTTGTGGATACACCAGCAGTCCCGTTCAGTTGTGTCGGGATAGCAGCAGTGGTGGCATGACCTAGCAGAGACAGCCAGACCTCAGCACAAGCCAGCAGGAGGAACTCTTTGCTGTGCCTCTCTCAGTGAAGCAGAGATCAGCGAAGACTCGAGACCATTGCTAAGTGAGCCTCCATCACTGTCCGTGGAATCCTACTTATCCTCTCTCCAAACATCACGTGCCCTCCACGGGTCTCGCCTCAGCACGTGAGTCTGTCTCAAATGACATCCCTCTGCCGATTACCAGAGTCTGCAGAAGCAGCAAGAAGTCATGGGCACCTGAGGAGAAGTTTTCTGATGTTTCTCCCTATAGAGGCAAATGAAGCCCCACAACGCAGTGTAAGGAGAACCAATGCATGCGTGCCGTTATCAACGAATCCTTCATCGCGAATCCTTTCACGTGCTTGCGTTAGCAAAACATCCTTTCACCCGTGTCTGCTTCAGGAAAACACTCCTTCACGTGCCTGCCCCAGCAAAACACCATCCGACACAACTGACTCCCCGAAGAAACCAGAAGTTTCCACTTCACTTTGTAATAACGTATTTGCCGGCCTGACTCCTTTGCCTCCACGCACTGTCCCTATACATTCCTCTCTGGACAATGCACCTAGCAACCGCAAGACTACTCAGATGCCCAGCCGCAACAGAGTACCTGTCTGCCGCTCTCTGAACAGTTTTCTGGATGTATTCCCTCTTTATTCAAATAGGAAGGATAGAAAGGCTCATCGAGTCTGAACTGGCTTTGGATGCCTTTAGAGAGAATCGCCCACTACAGGGCTTGCATATCATTAAAATCAGATGCATTATGGCGTTGGGAGCGATGCCCTTGAAGACCTCCATTGTTGATGTTGTTGTTATGGTTAGAATTAAGTATGACTGGGTTCATGGAAAATGCCCAGCCAGCTGCAGAAGACTAATACAAATCTGGTGGTCAAGATAAATAATAATATGATAAAGTTCTCCTGCTGACTAATAATATGACAAACCTGTGACCTTTCTGACATCCTGTCAACATCAGCCGATTCCCTGACCACAAAAATACTGTGTCCTTGGCCTGTGTAAATGTTTCACACTTCCCCACTCCCTCTGTTACCCATGTTATGGTATAAATTCAGCCTTGGGGAAAAATAAAATTGTTGCCTTGATCAGACTCTTGTCTTGGCGTCCTTCTTCGCATCTCTTGTCCCCCATTCTCTTCCAGGTGCCCCCAGCACCCGTCGCTTACAAATGGCGCCCAGCGTGTGGCTGTTTGGAGGTCTCCTGGAGGAGAACGTCATCCCCTGTGAATAGGCAGGCCTGTCTTCCTTGTTTGTCAGAGCCTTTGCTCCCCCTCAGAGCCTTTGCTCCCCCTTGGAGCCTTTGCTCCCCCTCAGAGCCTTTGCTCCCCGCTTCTGGCAACCATGGACTGCCCGACCTTGGCTCAGAGGCTTGGTGTGTGTTTCTCCCCGGACGACGCAGATCTCAGTGGTGAGTAATGGGACAAGCATTCTACAGTCAGCTTTTGTGACAGGACTCAGGGAGTCACTCAGGATGTGAAGAATAGGGTTAAAAAGAAATTTAAAAAAATTCTTAGATTTTGTAGGAAATATTTGTCCATAGTTCCCCCAGGAGGAAACAATTGATACAAAAGATAGTGCAGAGTTAGTGGTTGTGTAATGGATCGGCTAATCTTGTTTCTGAAGTCTGCCCTCTGTAATGAATAAAAGTTGTGTGCTTTTTGGGTTCAAGGTTGCCTTTCCCTGCATGGATGAGCAACCCCACGTACGTAGATTAAAAACCTTATACCCTCATGCTATTGCAGCGGTCACTTTGTCAATCTGTGCTCTGTGGGGGTGGCTCTGAGGTAAGGCCACTATGGGGTCTTACAACATTTTGGAGCACCTGCCGGGAACTGCGCTCCTCCAGACCACAACTGGCAAAGAGATCGGAGGTAAGCTCAAGCAAATCTGTATTTTGTGTTCTGTGTTACTTTCTGTTTTGTCTCTGTGCCATATTGTCTCATCTTTGTTTCATGTTGTCTTGTGTTGTCCATGTCCGCTGTCTGAAGGGTCGAGTCCCTTCAGAGGGGGATTCGAGTCCCCTCTGGAAAGTGGTTAGAGTCCCTTCAGTGGTTGCTGTGGGTCCCGTGAAGGGCTTACGCTGTGACAGGCAGATGTGCTAGTTGTCACAGGCCACAGGCCCTAAAGGATGCTCTAGGAGGAGAAGGGAATCTAGAGGACACTCTGGTATCCCATTGGGAGGTGGGACCAGATGGTCCTCCTCATCCCAGAAGCAGCTAAGGTTAAGCTACAGTTTGGGCCAAGTACTGAAGGTATCAGGCATCTGCGGAAATCGCTTATATGACACCTTGTCTTGGTCTTGTTTGTCTAGTTTGTTTTCTGTGGTATTGTCAAGTGTCTTTTTGGCTTTTGTTTCATTTTTGGACTTGGACCAATGACTATGTTTGAAATCATGGACTGACGACTGTGTTTGAAATCATGGAACTGTTTGTTTTGTTTGTCAAGGAATTTTACTTGGTCCTCTTGGTGCTTAACATGGAAATAATTTGCTTGAGAGATATTGTTTTCTGCCAGGCCTTGTTCTGCCAGATATTGTTATCTGCTAGCCCTATTCCAAGAGAGGAGTCGGTCTCCAACATTAAGTAACCTTCCCCGTTAGTCATCATTGACATAGAGAGTGCCTCTGATCCTATCCCCGCAGCAGTCAGTTCCTGCCCCTGTGGTCAAAATGCCCCAGGTTGGGGGGCAGGGGAGCCCCTAAAGTAGTTTCAGAAAGAGTCTGCAGCAGACTGTGAGGAACTTTGTTTTGCCAGTAACAGACAGGCTGCCCCTCTGCTCACCTTTCTGTTTCATAGGCACAAAGCTTGCACTTATTTTTGCAATGGCCTTTTCATCCCAAGAAAGCTTCCTCATTTAGCTGTGTGGCTGAATGCTATTTGTCACGTGATCTGGTTGTTCCACCAGCTCTCAACGGGCCACCCCCTAGCTTTCTTGCCTGGCCCCTTTCCCCCGTTCTTAAGAATTTTATCACCTAATACGCTGTGTTATTCTGACTTATAATACCTCCCGTCCTACTAACATACATGTCCCAGATTCCCATTGTGAAGGTTCTAATTCTAAAACAAGGGGATGGTGCATCCCCCTAAATATTAAATTTACCTCCTCAGTTTAAAACCAG
The DNA here is from genome assembly GCF_011064425.1 of Rattus rattus. NCBI lineage: Eukaryota > Metazoa > Chordata > Mammalia > Rodentia > Muridae > Rattus > Rattus rattus. The sequence goes on along the minus strand of NC_046154.1, from coordinate 196,331,879 downwards.
GATTGGACACGTGGATATACTTGGGGTCTTAGAATGTTTCAGTCAGGTGCTGATACAAGGATTATATTTACCATAAAATTATTAAAAGAACCTGGACATTCCTACTCCCCCGCTTCTGGGCACTGATCCAAAGAAGGAGCCCAGGGAGGCACTGAACACGGTACAAGGTGCACGCGACTTCATCTACAGCCTGCACTCTATCGAGGGGAGCTGTTTGCTCCAAGAACTGCACCGCTTCCAGTCCATTGCCATCGCACAGGAAGAATTGAAAGCTCTGCCACCCACTCCAGGACAGCTATATTCTTCTACAATGTGATACCTTCTGTAGGATTTGACTTTCTGAATAACGCAATTATGATTGTTGCAGGAACCCCCAAATTGAATTGTCTATTGGAATTATTTCGCGAATGTCAACAATGGCAGTCAACATGTTATTTTTCCTTCTATGTATCAACATATTATTTAATTCAGTTTTTGATACTGTACTGTACTGAATTGGGCTTTGCTTATTTCTTATATAACATGCACGGGATATCTATGTATGTCTTTATTTTTTTTCCCTGATGGTTATAATTCAATGCTGAGGTTTCTCCAAATTATTTAAGATGTTTAATATCAGTTAAAATTGTAATTCTCTGCCTGGTGGCATCCCTTCTGTGATATTTCATGGTAAACATTTATAATCATATAAATTCATTCAATTTTTAAACTTCCACATCTATCCAAAATGGAGCAGAGTTTTAAGTATATCTCACTATTTTAATTTTGACCCACACTGTCTTTAAGAGTCAGAAGTTAGTCAGAAAGAACAATTGTCTGGCCCTCTTTTACATAAGCTGTATATGCTAACAAGTGTATTTATTTCTGATCGGCTTTTTAATCCTTAATTTCCCAACATTGAGCAATCACAGTGAATTCTGGTTTGTGAGAGAAAGGCAGTGCTTGGATACTTCCTGTGTCTTAGAATATGGTTAAAGAGAACATGAAAAAGGTCAGAAAAGGATTAGAAAAGAGAAAATGAGAAAGAGAAAAAGCTGAGAGCTGATATCATAATTAGTTCTCCACCTCTCCTTGGTTGTTCACCCTGCTTCCCTCTCTGTTGGGCCCCCTAGTAGGCCTTCTTTTGCTTATATTTTTTGGCACTTGGATATTTAATCATTTAACCAGCTTTGTTAAACAACAAGTAGATAATATAGCAGCAAAACCTATTCAGGTATATAATCATAGGCTAGCTATGGAGGATGCTTTGATGATGGCCAAGCTCACCTACACATCTCCTCCCAAACCAGGCAAGGACATTTTGTTCTTCAGCCAAATGAGGCCAACATTCTTCTCTGCCTGCTGTCCCAATGTCTTTGCTGAAAAATCAATGAATTGTCACCCCTGCGTGCTGAGCTGGACAGTCAATGACGGGTAAGAGAGTGATATATTCACGAATAAAGGGCCTAAGACAGGAGGGCCGCCATTAGCTGCTGCCTTATCCCATGACGGACCCTGGCCACAAGATTCTCTTGGCCATGTGACAAATATCACTCCAACCTAAGACAGATGCAGTTCCCGAGGGGCTCATTCCAGGACAACATGGCCATTTGGCCACCTTTTTATTTGACTATTAGGAAGGGGGAGATGTTGGGAGCAATGCCCTTGAAGCCCTCCATTGTTGATGTTAGAATTAAGTCTGACCAGGTTCATGGAAAATCCCCAGCCAGCTGCAGAAGACTAATACAAATCTGGTGGTCAAGATAAATAATAATATGATAAAGACATCCTGCTGACTAATAGATATGACAAACCTGTGACCTGTGACCTTTCTGACATCCTGTCAACGTCAGCCAATTCCCTGACCACACAAATACTGTGTGCTTGGCCTGTGTAAATGTTTCACACTTTCCCACTCCTTCTGTTACCCATGTTATGGTATAAATTCAGCCTTGGGGAAAAATAAAATTGTTGCCTTGATCAGACTCTTGTCTTGGCGTCCTTCTTCGTGTCTCTTGTCCCCCATTCTCTTCCAGGTACCTTCAGAACCCGTCGTTTACATTATGGGAAAGAACATATATAGTAGAAAACTGATCACGTGACCTAATCTATCAGTTGAAACATCGAGCCATCCTCGCTCTGCTCCCTAGTAACCAAACTCCTCCTCATTGCCATAAAAGGAAACCCCAAACGACAATCAAGCCCAGTCCTGCCCCCAGCATCTTCAGTCATGTGGCCTGCTGTCCCCTAGAGCAGATTCTGGTCTTTCTATTGCTTTGCTTTAAGTAAAATTCCCTCACTTCTTCAAAGTCTGTGCGGGCTTTTATTTCATTGTAGAATAAAATGTCAAGAACACCACACGCTGATATCATGTCTGAATTTAAAATAAAATGAGAAATTAAAATGTATTTTCATCTTTATTAAGTCATCCATTTTGGTCCATTCTGGGACCCATTACAAACTGTCAATAGAAACACAAACAACCTGTTCAAAAAATATTTAAAATCTCATACGCTAGAAAAGTATTTATTAAAAAAAAAAACATAGACGTAAAGCTGCCTAGCAGAACATTGAGGGGGGAGGGGGGACACAAAGGGGCAAGGGAGACATAACATATAGGACATGAAAATGCCCTTATTACTATGGGGCCATGTACAATCATACATGAAAATGTAAAAATAAAAACCGAAATTCTTCCTATTAGTTTCAAGGCATTGAGCCAAAATAAATTTCCACTGACTTGCAATATCTACTGGGATATTGATCCTTTATGAGTTTTTTTTGGAGGGGCGGGTTGGGGCAGAAGGCCAAATTTCTGGTGTTTGCTGTTGGCATAGTTTCAAGTGTGAAGTGTACGTGTTAAGGAGCTGGTCTGTTCTACATTTTCCTCATGCTTCCTACAGCAAATCCAGTGGTAAAGCCAACGGGGACACATGAGAAAGCATTATCCGTTTGCATTTTACGTATATGTAAGTTTCTGTTTCCATTAAGGAAACATTTAAATTAATGTCACTTTCTATGTTTTATAATTTCTCTCTGATACCCTCTGTCCTGAATAGAAATAAGAAGTTGGGTCCTGCTAATTGTAGAGAAAAATGCTGGGGAGGGGAACACCCAAAGGGGGGAGGGGGGGATGTTTGCCGGAAATGTTTAACTGATACAAAAGTATATAAGAAATATTCAAGTTAAAAAAAAAAAAAAAAAAAAAAATTTCTTGTAGAGAAAATGCTCAATAAAGTTTATGTTTAACTGATACAAAAGTTTTCTGCCAAATAATGTAAATTAACGATCCCCGGAAAAGTAAACACGTAGCCAGTGTCTAGTTTCCCACCGCAACGCCTGAGGAGGTAATATAATTATTAGTCTGGTGCTGTAAATTTATACTTCCCAGGGAGATTACTTTACACCAGAGCACGGGGCCCTGGTTTGTTGAACAAATTCTACCAAAGGGGGCTCCAAAGAGGTGGAAGGAGATTGACGGGTTGCTGTGCTCGCAAGTGGCCACAAGAGGGCACAAGGCACTTTAATAAACTGCAACAATTCAGCATGCCAGGGCCCCCCCTCGTGGGTAGAGTTAGACCTGCGACGTTAAATCCTTTGGATTTCTGAGTGAGGAATCTCTCTTGTTGGGAACGGCAATCCCATAATAGACTGGTGATCAGTGAAACGTATATTCGTATAACGATTAACACGTGTAAGAAGTCTATAAGGTGGTTGTACAGGATAAACATAGAATAAGCCAACTATAAAGTTACGAAAAGCACCGATTGCATCATTTCAGGCAAGGGAACCAACCCAGGGCCTCGCTGCTCTGTGTTCCACGTAGCGGCATTAGTTTGTAGATTTTCTTATTACTTTTCCCATTTAGATGAAAACAAGAATGTATGTGGGGAAGAGAGACCGCAATCCACAACTCTACCGAAGATGAAACGTAAACACAAGATAAAGAGAGTTAAGTATGTGAATTTGCTGGACTTTCTTAACGATCCAAACACCCACTCGAAAACGCCTGGGGACTAAGCCTTGGAATTCTTATCGTGAGCATGTTAGACCTTAAGAATAGACATCCTAAGCCCCATGGTATTGGCGAAAGTTTTAATCGCTCAGTAGGCAGAGGCCAGAGGATATCTGAGTTCAAGGCCAACCTGGTCTATACCGCAAGTTCCAGGACAGCCAGGGCTACACAGACAAACCTTCTCTAAGAAAAACAAAAAGATGTCCTAAACTCTGAAAGATAAAAACCCAGCGGGCGGCTCTGAGGCCACGGCTCAGATACCACCCACCTGCGCTCTGTGCCCTCCCCCCACCACCACCAGATCCTGGCTCTGTGCCCTCCCCCACCACCACCAGATCCTGGCTCTGTGTCCTCCCACCACCACCACCAGATCCTGGCTCTGTGCCCTCCCCCCACTACCACGGCCTTAGCCCTGTGGATGTTTTAATCAGACCTTTGATACTCATCTTCTCGATTCCCTATTGTTCATTGTGACAATGACCAGATACAGGCATCAGATCGGTTAGGTATGAAACAGACATGCCTTCCTTTTTAATTTTTTAGGGTATATATAATTAAAATGTTAGACACATGTACTGGCTGGTTTTGTGTGTCAACTTGACAGAAGTTAGAGTCATTAAAGACAAAGGACCCTCCATTGAGAAAATGTCTTCATAAGATCCAGCTGTAAGGCATTTTCTTAATTCATGACCAATAGAGGAGGGCCCAGCCTATTGTGGGTGGGGCCATTTCTATGCTAATGGCCCGGGTTCTATAAAATGCAGGCTGAGCAAGCCAGTAAGCAGATCCGTCCATGGCCTCTGCATCAGCTCCTACCTCCAGGTTCGCACCCTTCTTAAACTCCTGTCCTGACTTCCTCCAGTGATGGCCTATGATCTGGAAGTGTGAGTTGAATAAACCCTTTCCTCCCTGACTTGCTTTTTGGTCATGGTGTTCCATCACAGCAATAGAAACCCTAAGAGAGGACATAAATAAGAAAAAGGTGATCCTAAGGTCAGTGTAGCCACACAGTAAGTAAACCCAGCACTGATACTCACCATCCTCCCTACTACTACTCTCCTCCCTCTTCTTCCCCTCCTCTCCCCTCCCTCCCTCCCCTCCCTCCCTCCCCCCTCCCTCTCCCTCCCCTCCCTCTCCCCTCCCTCTCCCTCCCTCCCTCTCCCCCTCCCTCCCCTCCCCTCCCTCTCCCTCCCCTCCCTCCCTCCCTCTCCTCTCCCGACTTGGCTATCCTGGAACTCACTGTATAGACCAGGCCACCTCCAGCCTCCCAGGTGCTAGAATTAAAGGTGTGCACCACCACTCCTGGCTGTGCTGGTCATACCTTTTTTTTAAAGATTTATTTATTTATTATATATAAGTACACTGTAGCTGTCTTCAGACACACCAAAAGAGGGGCATCTGATCTCATTACAGATGATTATGAGCCATCATGTGGTTGCTGGGAATTGAACTCAAGACCTCTGAAAAAGCAGTTAGTCCTCTTAACCACTGAGCCATCACTCTAGGCCATATCTTATTGCCATGGCACAACCTTTAATATTGTGCGATCTGCTGTGACAACGTACCCAAAGTTTTGATGGGTTTTTTTCCTTTTAAAACAGAAAACTGACCTTGCCAGTAAATTTGACCTTTTACATATCTCAGAAGGTGTGGCCAGTGTTTATATTATTATTATTATTATTATTATTATTATTAAAACTAAAGGAAAAAGCCGTTATTGTCTTCTGTATAAACTGTCAACCATTTTGTTAACATTCCACTAGCAAGGCAGCTGTAAGTGCTGAGGCAGTAGGCTATTCTCTCACCCAACCCAGGGGACCAGCTCTGGGGACAGAAGGACAAACAAGACCTAAGAACCAGGAGAGGGAGCTCTGGGTCAGCCACATGCTGAGATACAGCCTGTCCGGGCCACAGTGTCTCTTACCATTGCCACCTGTTACCAGCAATCATAATCGTTTGTCACCGAAAATCCTTATCCAAGGGACACAGAGTCTGGAGCTGTCGACGTGCTCTGTCAAGTCAGTCAAGCCCAAAGCAGTAGTTCCAGTTAAGTATCAAGCTCTGCCAAGTAGTGTGAGCATGGTATAAGAATCCTGATGCAGGCACTGGAGCTGCGGGTCCCCCGCACTCCAGACACCACCAGGACCTGAAGGGACCAGATCAACAGTTCTCTGCACCCAATTCCCGTTGGAGGGAGAACTAAACCTTCAAAGGGGCAGACACACCTGGGAAGCCAGAGGAGACTACACTCTGCCCACATTTCTGACTCCAGAGGAAAACACCTAACGCCATCTGGGACCGCGGTGCACGGTGCTCCCGGAAAAGGCGGCGCAGGCCCTCCTGGTTGCCGCCCTCACGGAGAGCTCAAAAGCAGCCCCCCAGGAGCAACTTGAGCCATGGGACCACAGGTAAGACCAACTTTTCTGCTCCAAGCGACCTGCCTGGTGGTCTCAGGACACACAGAGGCAAAATTCCTCTGGGACCAGACACTTCCGGTTTTTAGCTGGAGCCCCAACCTCGCTGGTCCCAGTCCACAGCTCACTGCTCCCAAAGCCCTTGGGAAAGAGAGCTCACCGCCCGGACAGGTGGGCACTCCTGAGACTGCAGAGCGGGATGGACCACCAATACTGCCGACCGCTGCACACATCCCTGGCCCAAGAGTAAACTGTACATGGCCACTGGGAACCGGAAGATAGGGGCACTGGAGCTGCAGGTCCCCCGCACTCCAGACACTGCCGGATCTGAAGGGACCGAATCAACAGTTCTCTGCACCCAAATCCCGTGGGAGGGAGAGCTAAACCTTCAGAGGGGCAGACATGCGTGGGAAGCCAGAAGAGATTACGCTCTGCCCACATTTCTGGCTCCAGAGGAAAACACCTAATGCCATCTGGGACCCCAGTGCACGGGGTCTCAGGGGAAAGACAGCACAGGCCCTCCTGGTTGCTGCCCTCACGGAGAGCTCATAAGCAACACCCCACAAGAAACTTGAGCCGCAGGACCACAGGTAAGACCAACTTTTCTGCTCCAAGCAACCTGCCTGGTGGACTCAGGACACAGGCTCACAGGAACAGCTGAAGACCAGTAGACAGGAAAGACTACACACCCGAAAGCAGAACACTCTGTTCCCATAACTGACTGAAATAAAACAGGAAAACAGCTCTACTGCGCTCCTGACACACAGGCCTATAGGACAGTCTAGCCACTGTCAGAAATAGCAGAACAAAGTAACACCAGAGTAATCTGATGGCAAGAGGCAAGCGCAGGAACCCAAGCAACAGAAACCAAGAATACATGGCATCATTGGAGCTCAATTCTCCCACCAAAGCAAACACTGAACATCCAAACACACCAGAAAAGCAAGATCTAGATTTAAAATCATATTTGATCATGATGCTGGAGGACTTCAAGAAGGACATGAAGAACTCCCTTAGAGAAATGCAGGAAAACATAAATAAACAAGTAGAAGCCTATAGAGAGGAATCACAAAAATCCCTGAAAGAATTCCAGGAAAACACAATCAAACAGTTGAAGGGATTAAAAATGGAAATAGAAGCAATAAAGTAAGAACACAGGGAAACAACCCTGGATATAGAAAACCAAAGGAAGAGACAAGGAGCCGTAGATATAAGCATGATCAACAGAATACAAGAGATAGAAGAGAGAATCTCAGGAGCAGAAGATTCCATAGAAATCATCGACACAACTGTCAAAGATAATGTAAAACAGAAAAAGCTACTGGTCCAAATTATACAGGAAATCCAGGACACAATGAGAAGAACAAACCTAAGAATAATAGGTATAGAAGAGAGTGAAGACTCCCAGCTCAAAGGACCAGTAAATATCCTCAACAAAATCATAGAAGAAAACTTCCCTAACCTAAAGAAAGAGATGCCCATAAACATACAAGAAGCTTACAGAACTACAAATAGATTGGACCAGAAAAGAAACTCCACCCATCACATAATAGTCAAAACACCAGATGCACAAAACAAAGAAAGAATATTAAAAGCAGTAAGGGAAAAAGGTCAAGTAACATATAAAGGAAGACCTATCAGAATCACACCAGACTTCTCACCAGAGACTATGAAAGCCAGGAGATCCTAGACAGATGTCATACAGACCCTAAGAGAAGACAAATGCCAGCCCAGGTTACTGTATCCAGCAAAACTCTCAATTAACATAGATGGAGAAACCAAGATATTCCATGACAAAACCAAATTTACACAATATCTTTCTACAAATCCAGGATAACAAATGGTAAAACCCAACATAAGGAGGCAAGCTACACCCTAGAAACAGCAAGAAACTAATCGTCTTGGCAACAAAACAAAGAGAAGAAAAGCACACAAACATAATCTCACATCCAAATATGAATATAACAGGAAGCAATAATCACTATTCCTTAATATCTTTCAACATCAATGGCCTCAACTCTCCAATAAAAAGACACAGATTAACAAACTGGATACGCAATGAGGACCCTGCATTCTGCTGCCTACAGGAAACACACCTCAGAGACAAAGACAGACACTACCTCAGAGTGAAAGACTGGAAAACAAACTTTCCAAGCAAATGGTCAGAAGAAGCAAGCTGGAGTAGCCATTCTAATATCAAATAAAATCAATTTTCAACTAAAAGTCATCAAAAAAGATAAGGAAGGACACTTCATATTCATCAAAGGAAAAATCCACCAAGATGAACTCTCAATCCTAAATATCTATGCTCCAAATACAAGGGCAACTACATACATAAAAGAAACCTTACTAAAGCTCAAATCACACATTGCACCTCACACAATAATAGTAGGAAATTTCAACACCCCACTCTCATCAATGGCAGATCATGGAAACAGAAATTAAACAGAGACATAGACAGACTAAGAGAAATCATGAACCAAATGGACTTAACAGATATTTATACAACATTCTATCCTAAAACAAAAGGATATACATTCTTCTCACCACCTCATGGTACTTTCTCCAAAATTGACCATATAATTGGTCATAAAACAGGCCTCAACAGATACAGAAAGATAGAAATAATCCCATGTGTCCTATCAGACCACCACGGGCTAAAGCTGGTCTTCAATAACAATAAGGGAAGAACGCCCACATATACATGGAAGTGGAACAATGCTCTACTCAATGATAACCTGGTCAAGGAAGAAATAAAGAAAGAAATTAAACACTTAGAATTTAATGAAAATGAAGGTACAACATACCCAAACTTATGGGACACAACAAAAGCTGTGCTAAGAGGAAAACTCATAGCTCAGAGTGCCTGCAGAAAGAAACAGGAGAGAGCATATATCAGCAGCTTGACAGCACACCTAAAAGCTCTAGAACAAAAAGAAGCAAACGTACATGGAGGAGTAGAAGGCAGGAAATAATCAAACTCAGAGCTGAAATCAACCAAGTAGAAACAAAAAGGACCATACAAAGAATCAACAGAACCAAAAGTTGGTTTTTTGAGAAAATCAACAAGATAGATAAACCCTTAGCCAGACTAACGAGAGGACACAGAGAGTGTGTCCAAATTAACAAAATCAGAAATGAAAAGGGAGACATAACTACAGAATCAGAGGAAATTCAAAAAATCATCAGATCCTACTACAAAAGCCTATATTCAACAAAACTTGAAAACCTGCAGGAAATGGACAGTTTCCTAGACAGATACCAGGTACTGAAGTTAAATCAGGAACAGATAAATCATTTCAACAACCCCATAACTCCTAAAGAAATAGAAACAGTCATTAAAGGTCTCCCAACCAAAAAGAGCCCAGGTCCAGATGGGTTAGTGCAGAATTCTATCAAACCTTCATAGAAGACCTCATACCAATATTATCCAAACTATTCCACAAAGTTGAAACAGACAGAGTGCTACCGAATTCCTTCTATGAAGCCACAATTACTCTTATACCTAAACCACACAAAGGCCCAACAAAGAAAGAGAACTTCAGACCAATTTCCCTTATGAATATCAATGCAAAAATACTCAATAAAATTCTGGCAAACCGAATCCAAGAGCACTTCAAAGCAATCATCCACCATGATCAAGTAGGCTTCATCCCAGGCATGCAGGGATGGTTTAATATATGGAAAACCATCAACGTGATCCATTATATAAACAAACTGAAAGAACAAAACCACATGATCATTTCATTAGATGCTGAGAAAGCATTTGACAAAATTCAACACCCCTTCATGATAAAAGTCCTGGAAAGAATAGGAATTCAAGGCCCATACCTAAACATAGTAAAAGCCATATACAGCAAACAAGTAGTCAACATTAAACTAAATGGAGCGAAACTTGAAGCAATCCCACTAAAATCAGGGACTAGACAAGGCTGCCCACTCTCTCCCTACTTATTCAATATAGTTCTTGAAGTTCTAGCCAGAGCAATCAGACAACAAAAAGGAGGTCAAGGGATACAGATCGGAAAAGAAGAAGTCAAAATATCACTATTTGCAGATGATATGATAGTATATTTAAGTGATCCCAAAAGTTCCACCAGAGAACTACTAAAGCTGATAAACAACTTCAGCAAAGTGGCTGGGTATAAAATTAACTCAAATAAATCAGTAGCCTTCCTCTACACAAAAGAGAAACAAGCCAAGAAAGAAATTAGGGAAACGACACCCTTCATAATAGACCCAAATAATATAAAGTACCTCGGTGTGACTTTAACCAAGCAAGTAAAAGATTTGTACAATAAGAACTTCAAGACTCTGAAGAAAGAAATTGAAGAAGTCCTCAGAAGACGGAAAGATCTCCCCTGCTCATGGATTGGCAGGATTAATATAGTAAAAATGGCCATTTTACCAAAAGCGATCTACAGATTCAATGCAATCCCCATCAAAATACCAATCCAATTCTTCAAAGAGTTAGACAGAACAATTTGCAAATTCATCTGGAATAACAAAAAACCCAGGATAGCTAAAACCATCCTCAACAATAAAAGGACTTCTGGGGGAATCACTATCCCTGAACTCAAGCAGTATTACAGAGCAATAGTGATAAAAAAGAACTGCATGGTATTGGTACAGAGACAGATAGACCAGTGGAATAGAATTGAAGACCCAGAAATGAACCCACACACGTATGGTCACTTGATTTTTGACAAAGGAGTCAAAACCATCCAATGGAAAAAAGATAGCATTTTCAGCAAATGGTGCTGGTTCAGCTGGAGGTCAGCATGTAGAAGAATGCAGATCGATCCATGCTTATCACCCTGTACAAAGCTTAAGTCCAAGTGGATCAAGGACCTCCACATCAAACCAGATACACTCAAACTAAAATAAAAAAAGTGGGGAAGCAACTCGAACACATGGGCACTGGAGGAAATTTCCTGAACACCAATGGTTTAAGATCAAGAATCGACAAATAGGATCTCATAAAACTGCAAAGCTTCTGTAAGGCAAAGGACACTGTTGTTAGGACAAAGCAACAACCAACAGATTGGGAAAAGATCTTTACCAATCCTACAACTGATAGAGGCCTTATATCCAAAATATACAAAGAACTCAAGAAGTTAGACCACAGGGAGACAAATAACCCTATTAAAAAATGGGGTTCAGAGCTAAACAAAGAATTCACAGCTGAGGAATGCCGAATGGCTGAGAAACACCTAAAGAAATGTTCAACATCTTTAGTCATAAGGGAAATGTAAATCAAAACAACCCGGAGATTTCACCTCACACCAGTGAGAATGGCTAAGACCAAAAACTCAGGTGACAGCAAATGCTGGCGAGGATGTGGAGAAAGAGGAACACTCCTCCATTGTTGGTGGGATTGCAGACTGAACGGGATTGTTGGGGGGAGGGTGGTAATGGGGGGAGGATGGGGAGGGGAACACCCATATAGAAGTGGAGGGGGAGTGAAAATATAAATTAAAAGAGTAAGTTTCAAACTTCACAGACTCAGGGCTAAACACTGTGAAAAGCAAGTCCAGGCAACCCCGCCCGGACTAACAGACCATAAAGATAAAGAAAAGGAATGCAGGAACCAGCCTGAGTTATCAGGATTGACTCATAAACCATCTGGCAGAAGGGCACCTCCCCCAGCTTACTCAGAGTCACACCTTAACCAGATGTCCTTCAAACCCTGATAAGCCCCTAGCTTCTAAAATCCTGAACGCCCCAGTCAGCATGTACTCTTCTGCTGTGTTGTCTATGTTTGAATGAGCCAATCACTTATAGCCGTGCCAGAAATTAGCCAATTGTGTGTAACCGCGCCAAACCCCCTAGCTTTCCCTATATAAACCCCTGACTTTTGAGTTTCGGGGTCGATACCTCTGTCTCCTGCATGGGATACGTGTTGGCCCGGAGATCTCCGTAATAGATCCATAATAAACCTCGCCTTTGCTTATTACATCCAAAATGGTCTCTCTGTGTCTGGGGTCCGCGATTTCCCAAGACTTGAGTAAGGGTCTCTCTTCAGGGATCTTTCATTTGGGGGCTCGTCCAGGATCGGTGTTTCCTGGGGCGTGCCATCCTGAGACTCAAGCTAGCTTCTTTCAATAACATCTTTAATCTTCCCTCTGAAATGTCACAAGCCAGGCCTCCATCTTCTGCACTGTTCCCAACATTCTCGGAAGCAAGCTCCCACAGAACATCTCACTGAGCTCTCAATACTCCATGGCTTTTCTTCTAGCCCAAAGTTCCAAAGTTCTTCCACAATCCTCACCCAAACATGGTCAGGTCTATCACAGTGAAACCCTACTACACAGATAATGACCTGTCTTAGTTAGGATTTCTATTGCTGTGATGGAATATCATGACCAAAGAGCATTTTATGGAGAAAATCCTGTGTTCAGCTTATACTTCTAAATCTATAGTCCATCACTGGAGGAAGTCAGGACAGGAACTCAAACAGGGCAGGAACCTGGAGGCAGGAGCTGATGCAGAGGCCATGGATGCTGCTCACTGGTTTACTCTCATGGATTCCTCAGCCTGCTTTCTTATAGAATCCAGAACCACCCAGGGATGGCACCACCCACAATGGGCTGTGTCCTTCCCCAGTGATCACTAACTGAGAAAATGCCTCACAGCTGGTGGCTTTCCTCAACCAAGCTTCCTTCTTCTCTGATGACTCTAGCTTGTGTCAGGTTGGCACACAAAACCAGCCAGTACAAAGCAGAAACTACATCACTGGAGGGGGCTTTGAGAGTCTAAAGGTGTGTACCATCACCAGTTTGCTCTCTCTGCTTCCTCCTTGGGTTCAATGCATGAGCTCCCAGCTTTCTGTTACAGGCTATGTCTGCCACTTGTTGCCATGGCTTCGCCATCAAGGAGTCTTACATATGTGGAACCATGAGCGACAAATAAACCACCCCTTCTATAAGTTACCTTGGCCTTAATGTTTGCGTTTTATCACAACAACAAAAAAGTAACTGACATATTATTTGGGATGACAGACTCCTTACATAATTTTTCAAACGTTTGCTACTTTCTTGCTGCATTGTATTTGGCCAGATTTTCCTTACACTGACATTTACCTAACAGTATTTACAAGTATTTATAATGCACATATAACAATATTTACCAGTAAATTTCCACTAGCATTTACCCAACAGTCTACTTAAGAAAAAAGGATGTTGACTCTATTGGTCATAAATACAAATGTTTTGGGTTCGGCTCTCCAGAAGAGGTCTGCCTCTCTCTGTTGGGTAATGCTGCCCAGGGTCCCTATTTTACCCTCTTAACATAGACAAAGAAAAATAAAATAACAGAGAAGAGAAGGAAGGGTGGCATAAAAGAACTGGGCAGGAAGAAAGAAGGGAGATCAGCAGCTAGACCAAAAGAAAGGCACATAGAGACAGGAGTAAGACTCTGAGACCTTCCCCGTGGGTTGAGTCTTGAGTCTGCATGCAGTCACTTGTTTTCTGTAGGTTTCTACTCTTCCTCAGCAGAGTGTTTACTCCTGTCTCTTATGGAGTGCTTGCTATCTTCCGGCTCTAGTTAAGGTTAGGGTGCACCAAGAAACAAACAGACAAAAATCTCCTCGCAAACACACTGCTAGCAGTGGAAAGTTGGGAGAAGATAGCCCAATCAATAACAAAGCTGGGCCAGCATGGTGGCTCGGGAGCTGAGGGCACTTGCTACCAAGCACAATGACCTGAATTAAAACCCTTGGACCATGTGGAAGAGGAGAACTAACTCCATGGGTTTCCCTCTTACCTTGATATCCGTGCCATGATAAACTTGCGTGCTCGCACACAAGCATACACACACACACACACACACACACACACACACACACACACACACACACGCTGGACTGTATATAAATATAGAGGCTGAACTGAATATTAATATAAATATACACATACAGAATTAAATATAAATATAAAAATAAAATAAAAATCATTTAAAATAAGATGGAAATAAACTGTTATAAGCTTATACATACTGTGTTTGAATATGACCCAAGTATTTACCAAAGGTCTTTTATGATTAAAAAGAAAAAAACCTTTTGTCCATTGTGTGGTAGAACTTTAGGGATGTAAGGCTTATTGGAGTTTATTGAGTTTGAGAATTCTTCAGAGGGTCCCAATCCAACGGCCCTGTGAGTTCTCTGGATTATTGTACGCAGAGCGAGCCTGGTGTGATCTTTTCCATTTAGCTCCAGTTTGAGGAGGTGTGACTGCTCGCCTCTGTGAGTGCTTCTGTGGCACTGTGGTACCCACCATGCTCATCAGAGGCCAGGTCAGTGGGCTCAACCTTCTTTTTAGCATCAGTAGTCAGGGATTTGGTTATAGCGATGAGAGGCTGGGTAGCCTGCTACAGCCATAAAATAACAAATGTTTTAGGGAAACAAATAGTATAAGTATCTGTCATCACAAAAGCAGAGGGCATTTGTCTTCAAGTTAATTTATCAGGAAGTTAATGGCTGGGGGACTAGTTTTCAAGGGCAGCACACATTCCCTAGCAAACGATTGAGAAGGAAATAAAGGCCAAACAATGAGGATTATGTGGGCGTTTTAAAAGCAATCTCTGGATACAAGGACTGTTGTGGCTTATATCTGAAATCTTCCCCAAGGCCATGTGCCAAAGCCGCTTGCTAAGATGGGGAAGAAGAGGATGGATCAGAGAGAAGCCCACTCCAGAGAGGAGGGATGGTAAATGACAAGGAAGGATCCAAAGGAAGCAAGACTGAAACTTGTTCAGCAGAGGAAACACTAAATCCTACAGCTCCATTGTTGGGCATCAGGAGCATGTGGTATATTAATGTGAGGTCCAACAGGCTCAAACAACCCTGCCTCTACAGCTCTGTTACCTGTAGTCCATATGGTTGCCATGGTTGCCTATTGCCCTTGGTTTTTCTAAGAAACATTCCACATTACTGACATCTCAACACCTGAGATTTTGATTTGCAGCCTGTGCTTCACCCTCCAAGCACAGCCCTCTTGTGTTTTTTGGGGGTTTTTGTTTGTTTGTTTGTTTGTTTTTAAGATCTCTGTATTTATTATATGTGAGTACACTATAGCTGTCTTCAGACACACCAGAAGAGGGCATCAGATCCCATTACAGATGGTTGTGAGCCACCACGTAGTTACTGGGATTTGAACTCAGGACTACTGGAAGAGTAGTCAGTGCTCTTAACCACTGAGCTATCTCTCAGCATTGGCCTCTTGGGGAGAGCTTTTGGTGCTACTTCTAAAAATTTGGTATCTGTCACTGGGCTCGGACAAGGAAGTAGGCTCAGATAAGAATATTAGAAACAGTGACCCTGGGGCTTTGTCTACTGCTTTACTTGATGACTACCACAGGGTTGATCTCTTGGTTTCTTGTTGCCTTGCTTGATTACTTTGTCTTTGATCTAAGAACTGACCATGGTTTTTGGATGTACCTAGATTGATATAAAAGCAGACTGGGGAAAAATAAACCCGCTTCAGCCCCAGCACTGGCTGGAGTCATGTTATAATGGTGTCTAACAGTCTTTTCCTTTGCAATCGCCACTCCCTTCCTTGAGTCCCTGGTGACTGACTAAGCTGGCTTGGGCACCCTCTCATGAGCTACCTGCAAGGATCCTGACCCTGGCACACGTTGCCATGACTTTCCTTGAAACTTTGGTAGAAATCTCCAGAACTTCGTAACTCTTGCACTCTGCATACCTGCAGTGTCGTGTCGTATTGTAATGCCAAGTTGTAACCTCTGCTTCAGCAGCAGCCAATGAGCTCCTGGACAACAGCTAACATGGCCCCTGGGTGCCTCGGCTGCCGACCCCACGTCTCTGGGTGTTCCTGTGCAAGCAAGGTACGGCTGTGAAAGTTATACAAAGGAGTTTTCAATCATGCACGCTTGAGCCTACAATGGACACAGTTTGGTCAACTCTGGAAATCCCCTCAAAGCGTCTCTCCTGTTGTCCTATTTAAAGTCGCCCGGGTTCCTCTCAGCAAGGTTGATCTCTTTAACAGCTGTCCTGTCCTTGTCTACAAACGTCACTCCTGGTCACCATGCACACTCTTCAAATCTTCCACTCTGCTTTTTTACCCAGATTCTTACTAGAAATTCATCCAAAAGTTACGAGCCTCTCGCCACTTCCTGAACACTACACTGTCATAACATATCCTCTGCCAAACCCTGGTCCAGTGGCTCCCAATCTTCCTGATGCCTCAGCCCTTTACTACAGTTCCTCATGCTGTGCTCACTCCCAAACATAAAATTATTTTTGTTGCTATTCCGTAACTGTAACTTTGCTACTGCTGTGAATCGTAATGTAAGTATCTGTATTTTCCAATGGTCTCAGGCAACTTCTGTGGAAAGGTTAATCAACTCCCAAGGTGTTGAGACCCATAGATTGAGAGTCACTGCCCTAGCCTGTTGTCTTTAAGTTCAGACTTACACAAGCTTTGAGATGTGGACAAAACAGACAACTCATTTGCCGGAATGTAACATGTATGGACTTTAGTCTAATTCTTGATAGAGTTCTCATTCCCACTCATAACTTGGATCTGACCTTCCCCACCCGCACTCCTATTGACATCCTTGTGTGTCTGGGTGGGTAGAGTGGCAGGGGAGCATCCTCTGTACAGCATGGGGGGTGGGAGGGCAGGGTGTAGAGCTTCCTCTGTGCTGCACAAAGAAACACTCTAAGAAGGAAAAAGTAATCTGCAAGGCAGTTTTGTTTGAGTTTGGGTTTTGTTTTTTCTGCAGGAGGGATATACCATTGACCCAGCAGGCACAGTTAGGCAACTTTTATTCTAAGGCAGGGGTGACAGTCTCTCATCCCAGTGCTGGGAGCTCTTTTTCATAATTGGTCATGAGAGAGAGGGGGGTGTGTAAGGGAGTCCAGACTTAGGAAAGTCCAGGGGCTAGATAAACATAGGTATATCACAAGACGACGGAGGTTTATGGAATATTGGCCCTTCAGAGGCTAGCTACTTTTGATTTAAAGAAAAAAAAACTTGTAGCATTCTGGAACTTCTCCAGCATACGCATCTCCCAACTCTCCCAAACTCTTCCTGAAATTAGTACCAAAGGCTTTGAAATTGGTCAGGCTTCATCATAGCGATGACCTGAGGCCCCTAATAACAATCTTCTGTATTGGTTGATTTTACGTTGCTAAGACAAAATGTCTGCGAGAACAACTTGAGAGGGGGGAATTTATTTTGGCTATGGTTTCAGGGAGTTCAGTCCGTTTTGGCCAGCTCCACTGTATCTGGTTCCAAGATTAAGCATTATGGTAGCAGAGGCATGGGGCAGTTGCTACTCACGTCGGAGTGGACAGAGTAAGGGGCAGAGAGCGAGATGCCCTTCCAAATGCTTCTCTTACCCTCTCTCTTCACTAGATCCTTCCTCTTAAACTTCCCAGAACCTTGAAAATAGCACCTGCAGTTGGGACCAAAAAATTCAAAGTATGAGTATAAATGAGTTCATTTTGTTTATACCACTGTTGTATTATTAATTCATTAATCCCAGCATAGGGTTGCTTCCTGCTTCAACGGTCCAGGTTCCTAATGAAAGACAGACAGACAGACAGACAGACACACACACACACACACACACACACACACACACACACACACAGCCTTTATATTTTAATATGCCTTAAGCAGCACAATAGCTAGGCACTCTAGCCTCGGTGCTGCTAGAATCTACCTCCCACCGATAACTCTGAGTTACTACTTACCAATTTCTATGTTCCATCTTGACTGCCCCAGACCCATTCGTGCAGCCCCCTGGGGAGCTCTCCTTGCTTCTCTACCTAATGGTGGCCTCTGTCTCTCCCCTATCCACACACTCCTAAAGCATGGCGGATCTCCTTCCTCTCTTCCTCCTAGTCCCAAGCCCAGGAATCCTAAAATCCCGCCCCTGTCCTCCCCAGCTATTGGATGTTGGCATCTTTATTTACCAATCAGAACTAACTGGGGGCGGGGTCTCAGAAGTTTCTCTTGGATACTCTCCAGCAAACAGGTTTTTGGGGACACAAATTAACATTAGAATACAGCAGCTACATATCATGGCAATAGAGAACATCTGTTTTCCAAGTGAAAGCGATAACACCAAAGAAGTCACCTGAAGGCAAAAAGCCAGGGTAGGACAACTTGGCCTGGACCCACGTCTTCCAACTACAGAGGAGTGCTGTCATTAATCCATCTTGTCTGTGGTTTATAGAGAGGTACGCTTTACGTATGGTCCTGACTGAGAATAAACCTACCTTTTAAGTAGGAAGTGTTCGACATCTTCGGAGTTGTCAGTGTCTATATTCACGGTGGCTTCTCTGACTTTTGGCTATTTTAGCATTTGCAGACCTGATGATCTGATTTCATACAAATAGGCCATCCGTGAGAAAGCACACCAGCCGCTGAGCCTGCAAAGACAATGTGTGAGTCCATTTTGTTGATACTAGGATAAGCTGGCAAAGCTACCCGAGATAGCTGCTCTTACTTGTCAACTCAACGTCATCTGGAATTAACTAAGACACAAAACATGGAGGGGCATACATGTGAGGGGTAGCTATTTGCTTAATTTGAAAGGGGAAGATCTACTTCTAATCTGGATCTCTGAGATAGAAAGATACACCTTTAAAAAAAACATTTAATTCTTGTGAGTTTCATGATGCATCCCAGTCCCATTCATCTCCCTGTCCTCTCAGATCTACCCTTTGCTCTTGAAACCTTGCCCCAACATAACACACACACATACACACACACACACACACACACACACACACACACACACTCAGGCACACACACAGCCTAGAACAACATCTTACTGCAGAAGCTATAGAATGTTACAGTGTATCTCTCTGTCCATACATCTTCAGTAGCCAATGAATGTTCATTGCAATGAGTCATTCCTCTGGTGTGAGATCTCTGGCTTCTGTGACACCATCAATATTGGATCCTCACCAGGACTCCTCCCAGTTATCCTGTTGTCATCCTGTGTTGTGGAGGTCCTGAAACTTTGGTTCAGCAGGGCTGGCCCTTTTATGAATCCCAACTGTTCAGAGGTGATAGAGATTTTAGGGTGGGCCAACTTAGCCCCGGATATGGTCCTGAGTGGTAGCTGAGCTGGTCAGCCTGCAGGCTCTCCCTAATTCACACCACCAGGGACAGTTCTCAGCACTGCTCTGGCTAGGCGACCCACTGCCACCATTGGCAGAAGGCAGTGTCAGCTCTCCTGCTCTTATGCCTTCCGGGTGGTTCACTCGCACCCATGCCTCCAGAGGCAGCTCCACTGTGCTGCCCAGTCAAGGTACTCTCCTATGTGCTGCAGCCTGTGAGGGGCTGGGCCAGCTCTCCCTGCTCTCACACCCTCAGAGCTGGCTCACCTGTGCCTTCAGGGCCAGCCCCTTGTTGCCCACACAAAGTGGAGGACTCAGTCTCCCGCATGCTATAGTCAATGAGGGGGCAGCATTAAGTTCACACTCTCATGCTTTTTGGGCCAGCAAGTGGCGAGGGGGGAAGGTTGAAGAACATCACAAGTGCACAAATGCACACAAGCACACACACACACACACACACACACACACACACACAAAAGAGAGAGAGAGAGAGAGAGAGAGAGAGAGAGAGAGAGAGCGCTTACACGCCACCTTATGGCAGATGAGTGGCAGAGCCAGCTCTCCCTTCGCCCTCACCTGTTTACCCTCCACTAAGGTCAGTTCTACTGTACTCCTCAGGCATGGTACAAGGCTACCACTGGTGAGAGGTGGGGCCAGCGAGGGCCGGGCCAGTTCGCACAGCCCCTGGATATCCACGTGGTCCTCATGGCTGCCCCCACCAGGGATGTGCCCATGTTCTCTAGCGGTAATATGACCAGACATCAACACTGACCCCGCCATTGCAAAACCACAGACCCAGACTTGGCCTTCAGCAGCATCTGGGACTGAGACTTCCCCATGGCACCGGATGGGTGGTGGGGCTGGTCACTCACAGCAGGCTGCTTCTCTCCACACTTGAGTCTCCAGTTCCACCTCTCTCCATAATGCTCTGGATGCTCCATTGCTTTCTCTTCCCTCTGTCCACCACATACTTGCCCACTGTGGTGGCTCCAGCTCTAAGCTGGCCACATAGCTGGTTGGCCCCTAGGTGACATCCTCCATCTACTCTGTGTGGTGTGGTGGAAAGTAAATGTCTACAGCCTGCCAGTACCCTACACAGGAGGGCAGGTCTGTGTGGCGCATGGCAGTCCATAGGTCTCTGTCTGTCTCCCTCCTCCCTTACTGCACTATGTGGTGATAGCTAGGGTTCTGTGTGTGTCTACAGCTGGCCTCTGAGGTGGGGTGGCAGGGTTGTGAGCCTTGCATGATGTAATACAGGTATCTGACTATCTTCCTCCCTCCAAGCTGCACTGCCTGGATTTGATTTGATTTGATTTTTATAGAAATAAATCAGCTTTGGACACCAAGCCAGGAATCAAGCTAGGATAAATAAAGGACACCCATCTGCCCTGCTCCTGCCTGATATAAGAACACTACAACCAACAAGGTGTCTCTCTGTCCATTGCCCTGGAGGTGAAGATACACCTTTAATCCAGATCTTTTGAGGCAGGAGGACCCATCTCTCATCTCTTCTCCTAGAAGCCTATTAAGGAGATGATTGAAGGAAGCCTTTGCTCTTTGCCTGCTTGCTCTCACCTTGCTGGCAAGTTCATCCCTTCACTGGTTTGGCAGCCTGTTTCTCTGGTATTTCAGCTGAGAGATCCAGCCTTGTGGACTGAATAAATTACTGGATTCTTGGCTCATCCGTTTATAGACAGCCATTGTAAGATTAGCTGTAAATAAATTCCCTTTCTGTTTGTACAGAGAGATTCATTCTGTAAGTTCTGTTTCTCTAGAGAACCCTGACTAATGCAGCCACACGGGGGAAATGTTCATTTTGGCATATAGTCCACAGAGCAGTGAGGGAGGAGCTAACCAGAGTGGCCTACAGTGCCAAGCCAGGAGTGCAGACAGGAATAACAAGTTTCTGTCCTCGAAAAGCTCTTAAGGTGCACACGTCGAAAATGATTAAACTGTAGCCTGACAGGTGTGAAGGGAGATGGAAAAACTCGACTTTGTAGACGAAGCCATTCACTGCGCCACCACGCAGAACGGAAGGAAAATAGGGACATTTCACAAGGGAGATCTTTTAATCTGCAGAAATCGTTTCCACCTCTCAAAAGATCGGCTCACCTCCAACCTTCGAGTCCCTTCCTGTTGACAATTGCCGTCTTGTCGGAACCTCCTCAGCAGCGAGCTTTAGTCTGTCTGTGACTTGTGCAGAGAGCATCCAAATATTATAGCTCCTGTCACGCAGGGTCTTGCATAGGCTGTGGTGGAATTAAACCTAACTGAACTTGCCAAAGTCTTCACACAGGCAAATGACAACAAGATCCACAAAATTCGTAAGCTATCATCACGTGGAAAAAGAGCACGTGCCGCCATAGCACGGGGGAGTGTCACAGGGGAGAAGCGGCTCACAATGCACCTCGCAGCACGCACACATCACAAATAAACAGCACCCAGGCTCTCACAGCACATGGACCTCACAAAGGAACAGAGCCTACCTGTAAGGGCACACCTTTCGGCTGATGCCCTGTGGCAGTGAGGTGAAACTGCATGGGCGGTAAGGTTTACAGAATGATCATCATGGTTGATAAGGAAAGGACTGTGGCTGACGTAGACATATGTGGTCACTCTGAAAAGCTTTGGCGTTTGCAACAAGGAAAGGGGAGAGAGAAAGGAGAGCCAAGCAGGTAAGAAGTAGCCAAACGCCATGCTGGGATAGGGCGGGGATAAATGGAGATTCGCAAGTGTTCCCAAGAATCAGCAGTGAGAAAAAAAGCCACCAACTGGAGGAGTGAGAGCACTCCTGGGTCAGCGGGGAGAAGGCACTTCTTAGCTTCCCTTAAGAGACAGTGCATTGATTTGCATCTCCCTTATGATTAAAGATGTTGAACATTTCTTTAGGTGTTTCTCAGCCATTCGGCATTCCTCAGCTGTGAATTCTTTGTTTAGCTCTGAACCCCATTTTTTAATAGGGTTATTTGTCTCCCTGCGGTCTAACTTTTTTGAGTTCTTTGTATATTTTGGATATAAGGCCTCTATCTGTTGTAGGATTGGTAAAGATCTTTTCCCAATCTGTTGGTTGCCGCTTTTGTCCTAACCACAGTGTCCTTTGCCTTACAGAAGCTTTCGGTTTTATGAGATCCCATTTGTCGATTCTTGATCTTAGAGCATAAGCCATTGGTGTTTTGTTCAGGAAATTTTCTCCAGTGCCCATGTATTCTAGAGATGCTTCCCACTTTTTTTTCTTCTATTAGTTTGAGTGTATCTGGTTTGATGTGGAGGTCCTTGATCCACTTGGACTTAAGCTTTGTACAAGGTGATAAGCATGGATCGATCTGCATTTTTCTACATGTTGACCTCCAGTTGAACCAGCACCATTTGCTGAAAATGCTATCTTTTTTCCATTGGATGGTTTTGGCTCCTTTGTCAAAAATCAAGTGACCATAGGTGTGTGGGTTCATTTCTGGGTCTTCAATTCTATTCCACTGGTCTATCTGCCTGTCTCTGTACCAATACCATACAGTTTTTATCACTATTGCTCTGTAATACTGCTTGAGTTCAGGGATAGTGATTCCCCCTGAAGTCCTTTTATTGTTGAGGATGGTTTTAGCTATCCTGGGTTTTTTGTTATTCCAGATGAATTTGCAAATTGTTCTGTCTAACTCTTTGAAGAATTGGATTGGTATTTTGATGGGGATTGCATTGAATCTGTAGATCGCTTTTGGTAAAATGGCCATTTTTACTATATTAATCCTACCAATCCATGAGCATGGGAGATCTTTCCATCTTCTGAGGTCTTCTTCAATTTCTTTCTTCAGAGGCTTGAAGTTCTTATCATACTGATCTTTTACTTGCTTGGTTAAAGTCACACTGAGGTACTGGCTAAGATCAAAAACTCAGGTGACAGCAAATGCTGGCAAGGATGTGGAGAAAGAGGAACATTCCTCCATTGTTGGTGGGATTGCAAACTGGTACAACCATTCTGGAAATCAGTCTGGAGATTTTCAGAAAATTGGACATTGAACTGCCTGAGGATCCAGCTATACCTCTCTTGGGCATATACCCAAAAGATGCCCCAACATATAAAAAAGACACGTGCTCCACTATGTTCATAGCAGCCTTATTTATTATAGCCAGAAGCTGGAAAGAACCCAGATGCCCTTCAACAGGGTTACAGGATACAGAAAATGTGGTACATCTACACAATGAAATATTACTCAGCTATCAAAAACAATGACTTTATGAAATTCATAGGCAAATGGATGGAATTGGAAAATATCATCCTGAGTGAGGTAACCCAATCACAGAAAAACATACATGGTATGCACTCATTGATAAGTGGCTATTAGCTCAAATGCTTGAATTACCCTAGATGCACAGAACACATGAAACTCAAGACGGATGATCAAACTGCGAATGCTTCACTCCTTCTTTAAAAGGGGAACAAGAATACCCTTGGCAGGGAATAGGGAGGCAAATATTAAAACAGAGGCAGAAGGAACATCCATTCAGAGCCTGCCCCACATGTGGCCCATGCATATACAGTCACCCAATTAGACAAGATGGATGAAGCAAAGAAGTGCAGGCCGATAGGAACCGGATGTAGATCTCTCCTGAGAGACACAGCCAGAATACAGCAAATGCCAGAATACATAGGAGGATGCCAGCAGCAAACCACTGAACTGAGAACGGGACCCCCGTTGAAGGAATCAGAGAAAGGACTGGAAGAGCTTGAAGGGGCTCGAGACCCCATATGAACAACAATGCCAATCAACCAGAGCTTCCAGGGACTAAGCCACTACCCAAAGACTATACATGGACTGACCCTGGGCTCCCACCTCATAGGTAGCAATGAACAGCCTAGTAAGAGCAACAGTGGAAGGGGAAGCCCTTGATCCTGCTAAGACTGAACCCCCAGTGAACGTGATTGTTGGGGGAAGGGCGGTAATGGGAGGAGGATGGGGAGGGGAACACCCATATAGAAGGGGAGGGGGAGGAGTTAGGGGGATGTTTGCCCAGAAACAGGGAAAGGGAATAACATTCGAAATGTAAATAACAAATACTCAAGTTAATAAAGAAAAAAAGGGGGAAAAAAAAAGAGTGCATGTTGACCCGTGAGTCTCTACTTCCCAGCATAGAGCCTTACTGAAGCAACAGAGGGAAACTTGAAAAACTACTTAACCATGAGGTTGTAGCACACACCTTTAATTCCAGCCCTTGAGAGACAGAGAGAAACAGGCAGATCACTGTGAGTTCAAGACCTGCCTGGTCTGCAGAGCCAGTTCCAGGACAGCCAAGGCTACACAAGTGAAACCTTTTCACAAAAACAACCAGACAAACAAAGAAAAAACAGCAACAGAAATATACTAGTGCTTGATTTTAGCAATGAATATACTACCATTTCTATTTTGTTTAATTGCAAGTTGAAAGTTTTCACACAGCTCCAATATGTTAATGACTAGCTGCAATTATCTGTTAATGATCTTATCCAGGTTCCCAAACTTCAGCAGAAATAAGTTGGGGTACAGGGAGCATAAAGGAGACAGGTACACCAGACAGAGACTCTGGAAGTCATGACACAGTCAAATTGGGCAATGGAGAGGAGTTTACTTTTGTTGTTATGTTGTAGGAAAAGTTAAGGGAAAGCAGGAAGAAATTTTGCAGTTCTGCAGAGCTCACATTAGTTCAAAGCCCACTGGGGACAGGTTGAGAGCAGTTATCAGAACAACGGCACAAAGAGTGATGGAAAGAATGGCTGAGGGAGCTTTGGCTTTTCAGAGAAATGCACTGCTGATGTGAACAGCAACCCAGCAAGGGCTTCAGGGACTCAGTGCTTTGACCTCGTTCTCACTCTTCAGCCTCCTGCTAACCTAGTCCATAAACCAAAAACAAGCAAAATCAGGAGAGTGAGCATGTCAGTAAAGGCAGTTGGTTTCAGTCACACTGAACACAAAGTGGTATGGGAAAGAAAGGGGAGGAGCTAGAGAAACCAAACAGCCTAATTCCTCTTCCTCCTACACAGCACCCAGTCTTATCTCTGAAAGGAAAATAGAAAAAGTGTCTGTGCCAACACAGAACACTCTTGGAATTTCATCAGCTACCATAGTCTTACACATGTCAATGTGGCAGATTTCCACATAAAAATAAAATACTATCTACTGTACTGGGTAGATGGGGAAAGCATCTAATTTTTAGCTAATTAATAGAATAGAAAGTTTCTATCATTCCTTTTCTTATAGCAGCTGTTCTTAAGACCTAGGGTAAAATTCTTAGGTTGTAAGATTTCTTGGCAAAGATGACAGTTTAACATTTTTCTCTACAAGACTTTATGAATGAAAAACATTCAAGTAACATAGCACATGTTTTATACCTAAGATACAGAGGAAAGAGCATTGGAAATGACAAAAAGAGGTCACAGGACAGCTAAAACACATGGAGAAATGGACAGGCCCTGCAGAGTAAAGGAAACATCAGCCCACGACCCCAACCTGGCTCTTTGAAGAAGGAGAAGACAAAGCCAAGACCACAAGGTAGACCAGTAATCCCTGATGAGACCAGATTGTCAGTCCTGGCCATAGGACAAGTATTCTGTTCTCACAAGCCTTTAGATCAGTAAGGGAATTTTATGACAGTAACTCCTGCATAACAGACCAGCCTTAAAGGAGGCAGCCATTTTGTTCTTCTGATATCTTAGAGCACTATTGCCAGAAACTATCTTAATGACTGGCATGTGGCAGAGCCAGCAAGGTAGAGAGAAACATGGTTGAAGCAGACAAGACAGACAGGGGTGAAAGAGAATCAGGGTGATGGAGGACCATGATATGAGCCATGGATTTCATTCTTCGTGCAATGCCAAACCATCCACAACAAGAGAATACCCAAGCTGATGTTCTGTTTTCTAATTTGTGTGGCTATAAGAGAGAAAACTAATAGTTGGAGAGGACATTTTTGAAGTATTAGAGTACTTTGTTAGAGAGATCATCGCAGCTCAGGAAAGAGTTAGCCATTTGAGCAATGAGAAGATCCAGCCAGTCCATGTAGAGAATTTCTGGTGCATCCAATGTGAGCCTGGGTCAGAGGACTCATTACTGACACTAAATGCTCCTGAATTTTGCCCAACATCATAGAAAGGCTTTTTTTTTAAAGTTTCTTAGAAAGACTTCCAAGTTTTAGTGATAAATATTCTTCTGGTCATATTCAATTTCCAGGAGGTTGGCCCAAAATAAGTACCACTCAAATTTTGCCCAAATCAGTATCTTGGAACTCACTTGGAAGAGGAAGGCAAGCATCTTCAGCAACATCTGTCTTAGTAACTGTTCTACTGTGACAAGACTCCATGACCAAGGCAACTTATAAAAGAAAGCATTTAATCAGAGGCCTGCTTACAGTTTCAGGAGCTTAGTCTCCATCATGGAGAGGAGTCTGGTGGGAGGCACACAGGCCCGCATGGTGCTGACATGCTGATATCTTGTAAGATGTCAGCAGTAGAGCTGACTACTTATATCTTATAAGAAGATTGGAGGCAGCAAAAGCAAGGCTGGGCATGATGAGAGTTTTTAAAACCTCAAAGGCCACCCCCCCCATGACACAACTCCTCTAAGACCCTATCCTCAAAACAGTTCTGCCGACTAGGGAACCAAGCATCCAAATTCACTAGGCTGTGGCTGTAATTCTCATTCAAGCCACAGTTTCAGTTTATCAAAAAATGATGACAAGTCAATAGTGCTTAAAGCTGTTTCCTGCTGCAGCTCTCCACGTGTGCAGAGCAAGCACAGAAGCATTAGGAATCACTTACCTCATTAGCATTCCACATGTCCCCCATGAGGAAGGGACAGTTCACACACATACCCACTGCTCACCCCCCCCCATGTTTGGGAGGCTGGCAAAGGCAACCACTGGCTAGTGACCTGAGGGATAGCTTTGTGGCACCAGATCATAGAAGAAAACACTTGAGACAATCACTAACTTTGTCTACCTAGTGACTTTGACCTTCTATGACAAGACATATGCAATCAATAATTTCCCTTCTCCCTAGTGTCTTTTCTATACTAGTATCATGTCTCCTAATCTAACTTTTTGTTTTGTTTTGTTTTGTTTCCCCTGTGTTCCTTAGTACCACAGTATGAATTTTGAAAATACAGTTTTCTCTTTGTGTGTTTCATAATATATTTCCCGTTTTCTGGTACAAAAGCCTTGTATAAATGATATTTCCACTTGTCAGAAAGACTTGTCCACACAAACACAGTGCATTACTTTCTTCCCAGGGACTGAGGACCGCCCTCCCTAGAAATGAAGCAGTTCACTTTCCACAAGCCAGGCTACATGTATCTCTCCTTCAGCATCACTTCTCTGTTTTATCCATAAACAGCTAATAGTGTAAATGGAACATAGCCAACATTTTTTTCCCTTTTGGAATTGCATCCTGAATCAGAGCCTTCAAATCAGATAAACTTGTTCCAACAAGAGTCAGCTATGTCACAAAACATTTCCTCATATATCTCTGATTCCTTCCACAAAATGAAATCCATTTTATCTATGCTTATCCATAAAATAGATTATGGTGTGTGTGTGTGTGTGTGTGTGTGTAAGTGTGTGTATGTGTGAGTGTACATGTGTGTACCTGGGTGCATGAGTCTGTGTGTGTACTGTGTGTGCATGTGTATGCTTGTGTGCACGTGTATCTTTGTGTGTGCATATGTGTGCCTGTATGTGTGTGTGTGTGTGTGTGTGTGTGTGTGTGTGTGTGTGCTAGCTTTATAGTGCTACAACAACTATCAGCAGAATCATCTTACAAGGGGATAAAGTCTATTCCTATCATAGTGTCAGAGATTTCAGTTCGTGGCCAACTGGGTCAACTGTGTCTGGGCTTGTAGCCAGGCCACCTGTCATAGTGTGTAAGTACATGATTGATTGAACAGTCACTTACCTCATGCCCAAGATGCAAAAGCAAGAAGAAGTAGAAGGGACTTCCATCCAATTATCTCCTTCAAGGGTATACCCACTCGCCATGAAAAGCCCCAACCAGGTAGAAAGGCCTACCACCTCTCAGTAGCCATTGTCCTGAGAACTAAGTCTTTAATGTGTGTTTTTCAAGGCTAGGAAGATAGTTCAGAGGGAAGAGTATTTAGCTCTGAGTTTAATTCCCCAGCACCCATGTTTTAAAAACATGAATGCAGCCACACAAGGCTGTAAGCTCCACGATGTAGGGACAAAAACCAAAGAATTAGTAGAGTTTGTGGCCAACCTAGTTACAGAGCCAGTGACAGAGCCTGTCTTAAATAATAAGGCAGAGAGTAATGGAGCAGGACACCTTATGTCCATCTCTGGCTGTCCCATGCATGAACACACACACACACACACACACACACACACACACACACACACACACACACACAGAGGCCTCTGGGAACAAACTTTAATAGTATAATACCATAGCTACCTAATTTTTTATGGGTCAAGCACGAAGATGATTGGATAACGATGATGATACTATCTTTGATGTTAAAGGGAGAAAAAGTACAAGACAGAAGATTTATAATATTCATGTGTTTATTGAAGCCCAAGATATCTTGTTTCCATAGTTATTGTTATAAATATTATTTGCCTTATATTCAAATATCAATATTAGATAATGTTTCTATAAATAAATCCATATTAATATACTGACATAAATAAAATGTATACTTATAATAAATAAACTTACATATATAAAATATTGGTTATGGAAGGGAAGTTACATAGGCTTTTTTCTAAAGGAATGAGAAGGTAATCTCCTTTGTGGAAATAAACAATTTTTTAAAATTACATTATTTTTCTATTGTATCATCAGTGACAGTAAAATATTGCCAATAAATCTTTGTGGCTAGCAAGTCTACCTCTGGTGCCATGGACACCATGACATTGATTTTCTTTTTCAACTGAAACAGGTTTCATGTGGAGTCTTCTAATGATGGTGGAGTTTAGCTTCTCATTTTCCCTTAGTAAAAAAGTCCATTCAGGAATATTATTATTCTTTCAACAGGCAGAAAGGTAAGGTTGCTCATTTTCTAGCTTCTCTTGCTCAGACGCAAGCGTTCCTCAGGGACATAAACAGCAGATCCAGTTCCCCAATCGCTTTAATCTCTCCACTCTCTCCAAGCTGTGAAAATAAGAACACAAACTGATTTGAGCATATGTGTCACTTTCTAAGGAAGTACTAGCTGGAAAGAGACAACACCATTTGCTTGCTAAGCACCAAAACCAAGTATCAGCCTTCTCTTAAAAATTAATAATCAACATAATGATTTTTAGTATGAAACAATATGGTTTGCCAAAGACCTTAAAAGCTTGCCTTTCTGACCTAAGGACACCACACCCATCTCTATTACTTGCATTTCACACTCAGGGAGCTGCTGATGGGACTATTAATTCGCCGTGTTGAACCTTGCACAGTGTATACATAGATCAATTATCACACTGTATCCCATAAACTACACAGTCATTTGTCAATTAAAAGTAAATTTTAGTGGGGGTTGGAAAAAGAGTTTGCTCAACTCCTAACCATGCTAAGCAGCAGGAAGCCATCGGAGACCTGGAGATGTTAAGTGCTAGAGCTCGACCTGACATGTAGCCCTCCACCTGACCATGATCAACTATTGGCGAGCGCTCAACTCAAAACCCTTGACTCAAAGACACACATATGTACACATGTAGTCTGCCTTTGCCTGTGCTCACTGTCTTAACAAAAGAAAAAAACAAGACAATCAACAGGTCTCCATTCAACTGTGAAGAGGAGGCCCAGCTTGTCTGCTCCATTGTTTAACTAGTAAAAGTCCAGATAGGAGTCATAACATCCCTTCGTTCCTCCTCCATTCAGGTAAAAGGGGAGAAGCTCTCAACCTCAATGGAGAAACAAAAACCCAAATTCAAACAGCAAAGCACGTCTCCGCCATCCACCTAATAATCTACTACCCTTGTTCTAGATTGCTCCAAGAAAAATCCTCTCCAAGAGGATTTGCAGCTTTTCAAATCCTCTACATTCTGTTCTCTTTTCCCTTGCAGCCCTCCTCTCACATGCGGCCTTCTCAGACTTTCTCTGTTAGGATGCCCACGCATGCTATTTTGTATCTTAAAGACTACCAAACCTTTGAAACTTTGTAGCTAAGCTCGTTATCTCCTCCATTCTCCTCCATGAGCCCGACCTCTGCTATCCAGAGCTCTGACTAGTTTCCCCTGCCTGTCAGATTTCTCTGCATAACATTCCTTCCCCTGTTGGTGCTTTTTCTAGAGCCAACAGTGCGAGCCTAAACACTCTTCCCATGGGGCAGCATGGCGTAAGAGTAGAGGTCGATTGAAAGTAGAGTATAGGCTTTCAAGAAAAAAATGTTTTCCTACAGAGCTCACATCTCCTGTGAGATCTTTCTCACTCATGCGTCACCTTTCCGAAAACAAAGTAAATGAATAATAAGCTTTCATGCAAGCATTCGGAAGTCCGTGCCTCTGGTGTGCTGCCATCCAAGCCCATGTGTCGAGCTAACAAGACTTCTAACAAGAACTGGCAAAGCACTGAAAAGCTTCAAAGCCGTGAACATTGAAATAAAAACAGTCATGTTTATCAGACTACGCACAAGAAGAAGAGAATACTTAGGTTTGATGGAAGGAGGAGATAAAGAATAAAGATAGATATATTACTGATAACCGCATCAACTGGAGCCTTCTTGTTTCTGAGTACTTAAGCACATCCACTTGCAAAGAGCCTCACTTTCACTGCTGTCAATCATGCCCCTGGCTTTAGGGTGAGTCTGTCTTGCTGACCTGAGCCTCCTGCTAATGTTCTCCTCCCCAAAGAGGCCACACAGCAATGTTGTTTGCTGTGAAGTCCTACAATAGCTTGCAGTGGATAGGTGCTCACTAGTGGCTTGATCAGGGTGTGAAGGAAAAAAACTAAGAAATGAATGTAAAAAGTAAGGAAAAGATTTCCACCTCCTACTTCCATTACACTGCAATAAACCCATGACTGGTATTTTTACTCTATTGAAACCAGGTCAAGTAAACTGGGAGGTTATCCACTCTTGCTTTTAATCCTAAATAGGTAGCTATTAGGCACTATATTTTAATTAGAATGATAGTTATGAATACCAGTGATTCTAAACATTCATCCTATGCAAATCAAGGTCTTTTGTTGCTGTTCTGGGTGGATTTTGCTACATTTCAGAGCATCAGTTTAATGAGCTCAAAAATCACATCAAGTAAGTTTGTGTCCAGCTTTCTAGTTTTCAATGTGTGATTCTTCAGAGTATATGAGTCGGTGGGAACTGGCTTTCCCAAATAATTAATCAAACTAAAATAATTCCACATGGCTTCTGAGTAAGTGCCAAGCTAGGGCTCGGGAGCGCTGCCTTCCATCATTGGCTCTGCCACAAGCTGTCCTCAGCACATGCTCATGGGACTGGCTGAGCAAAGTTTTCCCCTAACTCTAAAATTTATGACTTACAAGTTTAGAAATAGATTGAAAGATCTATAGACCCAGCTAGACTCACAGGCAGCTAAGCAAATAAAGGACCAGACAGACAAATCGAGTAAAATGTTACAAAGTAAGAGAAGGGGCTGGGAAGCAGGGAAACAAACATTCCACCCCCACTTCTATTAAATGGTTGGCATTGTTTCTTGTCAATAGTACCTTTTGCACTGTTTCCTTCAGCTGTCTTACATTCTTCTGGATGTTCTGGTCATCACCGCTGATGTGCTGCAAAATAAAAAGCAGACTCACTAACAGAATCTTGTCCCATTTGAGGCCCAACCTCAGAGCATCTGAAGCACGTGACTATTCACCTGGAATAGAGGCGTTCAGTCATTTTTGCCCACAGTGACCTAGATTTCATGGTGACCTACATTCTCTGAGCTCTTTCGTTCTCTGGGACATTGAAATCCAGGTCCCTCCCTTACCAAAGAGCTGTCCTCATCTTTGGGGAATCCTACTGAGGTTTCCACCGGTAGCAAGAATGGTAGAAACGAAACCTGAGCTGAACCTCATCAAAGGTGGGAGTGTAGCACAAGAGAGGAACATAAGGAACATAAGGCTTCTCATGTGAAAACGCCAGGTCTCCCTCAGTCTTCCCGCTCCTCATCAATATGTTTCATAGTTTGGGGTGTCTGGAGGCATCAAACGCCCACACTGATTTTTCTTAACCTCCCAGTACATTGAAAAGGAGTGAGCTTTGCACACCTCCCAAGCATAAGGTCTTTCCATCTCCCTGTCCCCCTTCAACATTTGCTCTGTGCCACCCCCTCCCCACGAGTACTTGCACTCATGAACCTGTTTCTATAGCTAGGTCTTTTTTCTTACAGTTCCCCACATCCTTCTCATCATACGGAACTCGAGTTGCTTTCTTTCCACGGGTAAAACAAATAAGGCTTCGCTTGTACAAAGCCAAAGCATCACTCGACTGAAGCCAAAGTGATCGCTTTGTGGCCTATTTCAAGTGGCCTCTGATGGTGGTGTTGCTGAGGCCCTCCGAGAGAGAGAGAGAGAGAGAGAGAGAGAGAGAGAGAGAGAGAGAGAGAGAGACAGAGAGAGAGAGAGAGAGAGACAGAGACAGAGAGAGAGAGAGAGAGAGAGAGAGAGAGAGAGAGAGAGAGAGAGAGAGAGAGACAGAGAGAGAGAGAGAAAGAGAGAAAGAGAGAGAGAGAGAGAGAGAGAGAGAGAGAGAGAGAGAGAGAGAGAGAGAGGGAGAGAGAGAGAGAGAGAGAGAGAGAGAGAGAGAGAGAGAGAGAGAGAGAAAGCAGGACCACACAGGTTCTAACTGGACTAGGAGAGGAAGAAAGGCGAGCATAGAGCCAAGAGAAAGACTTACACAGGGGGTGAGGTGATTACTGAGCTTGGTCAGGAAAGGCACCACCTCCTGCATGTAAGGCTGGAATCTGTCTGACTGGGGGAGCAGAACATCTTCAAGGGTGAAGTTGAGCACCTGCTTCATCAAGTAGCATTGATCCTTGGCCTGCAGGTTGACAGGAAACGACAGGAGTCATATTACAAAACAGCCCAGAGGAGCCAGCAGCTACCACAGATAACCCTCAGTGGATATGCTCCGTGCTCGTCACGGCGAGAACTTACTTTGACTCCTCGGAACAGTTCCTCCCCGATGAGCCTGACATCTGTGTTGTTATCTGCAAGGCTGGCCTGGAAGAAAGAAAACCCTAAGTACTTGGATGATGTGGAGGTGGAAGAAAAGCTTGTAAGTAGAGATGTATGTCCCCAGTGGGTTTTATGAGCAGCCATTGAGAATGTGAGTTCAGAAGAGAGGACAAGTATTGCAGTAATGGGTGGTTCTAAATGCTCCTCTGTAGATAAAATTCAGTGTATGCATCCTAACAGCCAAATAGAAAAAGGTCCTGAGACCTTGAAATAGAAAAAGATCTGCTCCTTAAAGAGTCTCTAAAGAGACATGGAGAAAACAAAGGTGGGGACCTATGGAGATACAGTGCCCCTAAAGATCTTGTAAGTGCTTGCAAGAAAATGCCAAGGCCTACTTGGATCCCAAGTAGTATGGAGAGAAAGAGAGATGCAGGTATACCTCCTTGGCCAGCATAAAGGTGCGGTTGACGATGTATGGCTGCTGGAAGTTGGCCGCCTCAAGCTTGCATTGGGAGTTGATGGGCAGAGCATCTGCCTTCTGAGCCCACAGGGCAACGAGAAGCAGGCAGCTGGCGGCCAAAGTCCCCATAAGGGAAAAGCTCATAGATTTCCTCAGGACAGACATCACGGATGGCACAAGTGTGAACGACTGATAACTGGGAGGAGAACCTGTTAGCAAGAGAGCAAGAGGCAAAAACATCAGGGAAACACGGTCGTCAGGGAGCTTGACCCCCAAGCAGATCAATTCTCTGTCCCAGTCTGAGTGCTTACCTGTTCAGGTGTCTGCTTGTGATAGGAGAGGCAGAAGTTGCTGCTTTTATAGCCATTGGGACACCAGGGTTTTTTGGTATTGTGAACTTTATGACATCAGACATTATCTAATTTCCAGTCCTGCCTTCTGAGAAGTACCTAACCACCACAGGAGGCCACAAAACGCCACCTCCGAGCCGTCCCACCTTGAGATGCGAAGTCTTCCCTAAAACGTCACCGTTAGAGCCGAGAAGGTGCTTTTGCACACAAATCCCAGAAATCTTCTAAACTCTACATGGTTTTCAAAGAAAACATTGGCTTTGCCGTAGTAAGTTCTGATCGAGTAGATCAGCCTTTGATCTCCCGTAGCTACTGAGTCAGCATGTTGGTCACGGACTCATTTTCCCACCAACTTCATAGATTCTTATCTCTGTAGAAGTGACCAGAAATAGGAGACCCATGTCCTATATTCTGTGCTTTCAAATGAGCAAGCATGAAAACTTGGAGATTATTTCAATTTTTAAAATAATTATATCTCATTTTTTAATGTATGGAATCCTAACCTAGCTTTAACAAGTAAGAGCGTTGTCCTTCCTCACGGCTCCCGTCTCCACAGAACGCTCTCATCCAGAGACTTTTTTTAAGTGAGTAAACCGTTATGGTAGATGCAAATAGAAAGGTTAAAATCGTAGCCAAGATCGATTTAAGTTTTTAAATATCGGTAGTGAGCAATCTAGTCAGCATCTTAAGCATAGATCTCTAATAAAATAATACTATACAACTTGCTGACTCACTCTGAAATTTTATTTGTGCAAACACAAGTCCAGGAATATTATTTTTAAACAGTCTTATGATGACTTGTGTTATATAGATTGATATCTGAAGAAGAGAATGTAGAAAATGCAGGGATGGGTGGCATGTTGACTTGAATTCGCTGTGCGCACATTGAATCCCAGATGGTGCCTTACAACAAGACTAGGAAAGTTTTTTAAGGAGTGGGAGCAGGGAGGAAGAAAGGCTGTAACACGCAAATGCCTACATCTAGACTAGAATGCAAAGTCATGAAAATCACTGATGAGGTTTTTCTCCTTTCAGCTAACTGAGAGCGAACGTGTCAAGGAGCTGGAGAAAGGGCTCCGGTTACTGTAGAATCTTGCTCTATTGAGAGGTGCACACTTGAGGAGTCAAAACAGTCTGAGGACTCTGGCTTTTTGGTGTAGCCATAGCAGAAAGACGCAAAAGGGAGGTGGTAGTGAATGAAGCCATCAGATCTGTATTCTGTGTGGAATCTAAAAGCACTAACATTGGGGCTGGAGAAAGCGGTGCCTGTGAGTGTGTGAGAGTATTCGCTGCTCTTCCACAGGACCTGGGGCTAATTCCCAGCACCTACATGGTGGCTCACAACCATCCATGACTCCAGTTCCAGGACATCTGACACCCTCTCCCAGCCCTGCGCTCTCCCTCTCCCCCCTCTGCCCAGGCACCAGGCAGCTCTACGTGCACAGACCTGCTCATAGGCAAAACAGCCATACACAAACATTGATTATGTGAATATTTTAATAAAAAAATTAAACCACTGAGTTCATAAATGCAGAAAGTAGAAAAGTGGTCATCAGGGACTGAAGGTGAGCGGTTGGGAAGTCAATCAAAGAGCATAAAATCTCAAGTAGAAGACAGTGTGCTCACGAGCTCTAATGGACAGCAGTGGACTTCAGTTGTTGACACTGCATTAGAGACGTGAAGGTGGTTCGAGGCATAGATCTCAGGTTTACTTGTCAGAAGAACACATTAGCATGTAGATTAACGTGGATATTAGCTCCTCTCAGCCACTGCTCACTGTACCTGCATGGTCAAAACACCATGTTATAAATATATGCCATGCTTGCTTTTCATTTTAAGAACTACTTTTATGCTAATTTATCTTAAACAAATGATAGGCATTTTGGAGGCTCGTTTATGAAACAATGAGTGAAAAAATGAGGCAACTTTCCCATATCTGATTGTCTAGTGTATGGAGTACAATGATCTTCGACCAGACTTCTGTGTGATAATACAAGCACTCGACCTAAGCTAATTCTGTAGGTTAGGTGGGCTTTTGTTGGTTGGCTTGGGAAGCTGACAAACATACATGAATACATATGTCCATTGGAAAATAAATTTTGACACCAATGAATTATATATTTTAGAGAAGAGTATCACTCTTTCATTTTTGTAACTCTGGCTACAGCAACGTTACACCCTTAGGAGGGGACTGATAAAAGCATACTAAGTGAATATGTAGAATTCTGGTTTAAGTAATTTACCACCATTGGTAAAATAGAGGTAATTTGCTTTCCCTAGCTCTTCTAAAACTGGACTTTGATCTGACTCCACGTACTAGCTTTATCCTTGTCTCTGGAAAGGGAATAAGTAACTGTGAGGGGAAAAAATATAATGGCGAAAAAATTACAAAGCAGTTTAATAGCAGCACAGCTCTGTTCATTTTCTTCCGTGTGTCATACTCTCCAACAGACAATCCATTAATGCGAGTGTTAATGTACGGAGATTTCATGAGGTTGACTAAGATTCGCCAAAACAGAATGTAATCTGGGGCGTACGTGGGTTTCTGAGCGGTTGTAGAAAGAACCTCAGAGGTGGCTGCTGTTAGGATAGAAGGGAGGTGCATCGCACAGACAGCCTTTTAGAAAGCAGCAGCAAGAGGCAACTGGACTGAGTCATTTCTGATCACAACAGGCTCTCTCTCCAACGGGCTCTTCATGAATTTTCAAGTCACCCCAAATAGAATCACATCAGCGTCATGTCCCGCGTCCCAGACAGACTTCTCATGGGTGATCTTAGATCTGTGCAACAATCCGCCTGATCTAATGCTGGGGGGAGCTAACCAGGGTCCCCAACAAGAGGGTCTACTGTTGCTGCTTGTTTCTCTCTACCATTCCTAACACCTAGAGTAGTGCTCGGCAAACCACATATGATGGATAGGTTTTTACTGACTTAATGAACAAATCTACTTTCTATTCATTGACAGATGTGTAAAAATCTACGTCTGGGAATGCAGTCTTTAAAACACAACTCTCTATAAGAGAAGGAAGTCTTTGGTCATCTCTGGTAAAAAGTTTACATTCACAAGATTTCTCATCCCAATAGGTGTGATCATT
Source organism: Rattus rattus (assembly GCF_011064425.1). Lineage (NCBI taxonomy): Eukaryota > Metazoa > Chordata > Mammalia > Rodentia > Muridae > Rattus > Rattus rattus. The sequence continues at coordinate 196,294,369 of NC_046154.1, read as the reverse complement.
ATTCCATACAAGTTCATGCACACGTTTAATATCCATGTCTATGCATGAATCCTTCTAAGACAAGTAGTATTTAGTGTGTACAACTATTTTATTTTATTGAAACAGTTCTCTTACTTGCCAGGTTTTTTTTTGTCCTACTCAGTATTATGGTCTTGCCAATCTATCCATGTTGCGATGTGTAGCCCCTGCTTCAAGCTTACATTGGATTCACTCATTTCTCTTTGATAAACACCTAAACGGCCTCCAATTGCTCAAAAAGCAGACATTGCAACACTAAGCAGCCTCATACGAGCCACTCTCAATGTATTTGGAAAAGAATTTTTTAAGGGACTGGACAGATAGCTCAGTAGTTAAGAGCACTGGCTGTTTTCTTCCAAAGGACATGGGTTCAATTCCCAGCACGCACATGGAGTTACGCTGATTGTAACTCCAATCTCAGGTGAAGCACTGCCTCTTCCGGCCTCCACGGGAACTGCACTCTTGCACATGAAACACGTGTACCTGCAGGGAAAACACCAATACACATAGAAATACATAATACGAGTTTAAAGCATCTTTGAAATGTTTATCCAAGCGTAGGTCCACTGAATTACAAAAATAAGTTTATTAACTTTTACTAAATACCCCAGTTTGTTCTCTGGAAAGGTAGTACTAATCTACAGACTCATAAAAGTGAAATCTGTGTTTAGTGATACAGGGGAAATCAGGGTCCTCTCTTGGAATTCTTAGTCTTGGTGACAAAAAAAAAAAATTAAGAATGGGCTCAATAGAAAGTTTAAGGACATTTTACCAGAGTTTTAAAAAAAAAATAGAGGAGGAAAGCAGTAAATCTCAGTAGCTGCCTGGAGAAGAGGAATGGAGATGAGAAAAGGCACCACACTGCTCTTACCCAAGCCGGCACAGAGGCCAGCGGCCACATGGTAAGGGGAGTCTTCAGGTCAGTGGTTCTCAGCCTGGAGGTCCTGACCCCCAAAGGTCATAGGAAAACACAGATATTTATATTTTGACTCATAGCAGTAGTGACAATACAGTTATAAAATAGCAAGAAAATAATTTCCTGGTTGGGGGACTCACCCCAACATGAGGAACTGTGTTATAGAATCGCAGTGTTAGGAAGGTTGAGAACCACTGACTTAGAGTCTTGTATCTGAGTAGCATTTTCCTTATCAAGAAGAAAGTCATTACTGAGAAACAGTGCCCAAATAACACAACATCTAACGTCTCATGGGGATTTAAGCTTCGTGTCTGGGGTGTGTAATACTTTGGACCATATATGTATGTATGTATACGCATACGCACATGTATATAATATATTATATAATTTTAATCTTTGGCTAGATTTTTCTGTTGGTTGTTTAAGACCATGAAAATGGGCAAAATTAATCTTTTTTTTTCAAAGTCACTTGGGCATTTGATCTTTTGGAGTCACTTGGCCGTGAGAAGAACCTCTGAACCCTCTACTCTTTTTCTTAGCATCTTTCTCTTGCTCCATCTATGTGAGGATAAGTCAAGGCCTTTCTTGACCATGGCCTCATAGGAAGTGCTGAGGAAGTTTTCCCTCTGTATTGGCCCCTCTCTTTGTAGATGGACACTGGTGAGAGCCCATGCAGTGTGGTCTCCATGGCCTACCTGAATAAGCGAACAGGTGATTCTCCACAGTTACAGAATATCTCAAGAGTTGTCCCCACAGTCCCCTGAGACCTCATTGACCTTTGAGAGCAAAGAGCAAATTAGTGTTCCTCTAAATATCTCTGTCCCAATAGTATAGGCCTCAAGTCTTATTGAATACTGAGAAGGTCAGTTACATCCATCAGGACCACTGTGCAGTATTTAGATAAAGGTTGGGCAAATTTCAAACTTCTAAGTAAACTTTGATTGGATATGTGCTTTTGTTCTTTAAGCCAGATGTAATTGTTACCAAGAGCAGGACAATAATTTCACTGACTTAAGCGGAGGTTTGATTGACTTTTGATCTTGGAAATTTTAAGATCATATATGTCATCTCTAAGCCTTGTCTTTTACACATCTTAAATAATTTACTCAGACGTTTGTAACTTGTGTAAGTTTTCCAGATTTCTTCCCCATTCCAGGGACACCCAACCATCTCAATCTTCATACACAAGATTGTTATTTTTACCATTTGCTGTGACAGTCATTTTGTGGAGAGTACTAAGCAATGTCTATTCCTCCTCATGAGGCCCCGGTGACAAACTGATATTCAATTCTGCCAGGTGTTTGCCCTGAAGAACCAGGGGCTAATTTGAAGAACGTGGGTAAGGAGTTATTGAGGGGAGCACAGGAGATCTAAAAGCAGACACAATAGAGCCTTTTTCACTCAGCCTGGGTGGCAGCGTCTCCATAGCCACAGAGGTAAAGCCCCTTCTCCCTAGTTTTCCCCAGCCTATCTTCTCTAGCTCCTCCACAAGACCTCAAGGCCATAGACAATGAGAGCAGAATTGAGTACTTCTGGCTTTGATGGGCGGCTGTGGTGAGGTCCAATTACCGTGCCCACGCTCTCCGTCTAAGAAGGAACATTAGTAGTCTAAAAGCTCAACTGTGTGGTAAATTTTTACAGACAGACAGATAGACACAGCTGAAGTCAGGAGAAGACAGTGCCATGCAACACCATTTTAATAAAAGAGAGTTTAATCCAATGTATACATAGCATTGCATAATTAATATTAACCATGCAGATTCTGCCAAATTAGTAAGTTCCCAGGGAAACCTTAAAGAAAACCCAAGACAAGTCAAAACTCCTTCTAAATGCAGTCCAGAGAGTAATCTGGTGCTTTGGTTTTGAGTGAGTGTGGGCAGCAGATAGTAGCAGCAGATACACAGCAAAATATCAACTAAGAAACAGCAGAGAGCAACTGAGGAAACCTCGTTAAGAATGCAGTGATGGAGTTACTGCTTCAAGTTTGCTGACAATGGTGATGGTGGTGGTGGTGGTGATGGTGATGCTGATGTTGATGTTGGGTCTTCTCTGTCTTCTCTATGGATGAGCACCTCGTTCACTGCCCTACTGTGGTCATTCTTACATCCTGAGGTAAGCAGCAGCAATTGTTCTTGGAAACAGTTTGCCCTTCATCCACTTTCCTTTTTTATGCTTATGTATAATACAATGTATTATAAACACACACACATATATATGTGTATGTATATCATATTAATATGTACTTCTCCCTACTATTCACCCACACTTTTCTAGTAGTGGTTCTTAGTAAATGACATTTAAAAAAAATAGTATCTGTACTTCACAATGCATTGTCATGATTTCCATCAGTAAACACATATCCGTTTATTATTGCCATGTATTTATTCTTCTTCCTCCATGTATTATATTCCAACTGCAGTTTCCCCTCCCCCTCTCCCCTGAGTCCTCCCCACCACCTCCCCTCTCCCCAACCCATTCCTCCTCCTGCCCTTTAGCCACCCTTAAGAATTCAATCCCTACTCTACTGCTATTCTCTTACTGCCTTTCTCCCTGTCACAGAATGAGAGGGACAGCTTGTATCAGAAGGGAGGCCTTGAAAGACATTGTGAGACAAGTGTGTCAGAAGCAGGAGAGACAAATCCTATTCCCAAAGGCAGCTTCCCAGTGAGCTCTAACAGCCCGTGGCAACTTGTCAGTATAATGTCTACTCAGAAGACATTTGCTTCTCAGCACAGCTGAACGGGGTGGCTCTTACTGGACAGGAGAGGAGCTAATAGCCACTGAATCCAGTGATAACCAGCTAGAACCAGCTGGTAACCTGTGTAGATTTGTCCAAATGTGTCTTCTCATCTGTGTGCTGGAAATAGGAACTGACACAGGATAGGGAACATGTTCTTCCTTGTAGAGTCCTCTAAGAGACAAGCAATTAATTTTGAAGGACTACCCTCTGATATCACACTCTAGGCTCCTGGGTTAGTGACAGTCAGCATCCATGATCAAAGGAGATCAAGATAACAGAACTATCTGCCTTTACCAGTATCTAACCTGGGACCCTCGCTGGCTAGACCAGATATGACCAACTGCTTGTATTATACCAACGATTGATTAGTTTGTATCTGTAAAATGGAGTGAGACAACCTGAAAGGCTTAATAAATACCCTCCCCACTACAAAGAGACCAAGCTATGGGACAAACCGATTGCTCTAATTGATATTTTCCCATTAGAGATCACTTTTCCCCATTAGCAACTAGTCTAAGCTTGAATGAGGAAAAACAACAGCCAATCCTTCCTTCAGTTCTGTGTCCGAGAGATCCTAGTGGGTAAGGACACAGTCTAGGGGAGCCTTCGCTAATAACTGCATCTGCAAGACAGAAGACAAGAATATGTTGGAACATCTTCCAGACTTTATCTTCCTCTCCAGAGCATCCCATGGAGGTTTTCCTAGATCTTGATTCTTTGTTAATGAGAGAAGAAGCCACCTATGGTATTAGTGACTTCTTTGCCCTATTTGGTCCTGAGCACCTGAATCCAGCAGCCATGAGGGAAGGGAGCCTATTCAAATTATCCATCTTTATTTACATGGCTCTTTTATACCCTGTGCCTTTAATGAACTCTTTCTGCATTTGGCCTGGTCAGTCGTAACCCACCTGTTCGGGATCCATCATTGAAAAGAGTCCTCTGGAGTAAACAAGTCTCACATATCACCTGACCTCTAATAATTGTGTAGTTTAGGTGATCACACGATGTATGGACTTCCCTGCTTCAGGCTGAGACCATAGAATTTTTTTCTCTGTTTTTTTGTTGTTCACCTTCCTGGTGACTTGAACCTCCAATATTCCCTTAAACATCCCCTTTGACCCTTGCCCTCCAGTTCATAATTTGTCAGTCCCTACTGTGTTTCCCGGTCTACGTAGGAAGCAAACACAGTAAGAACTCAGAGTGAATTCTCCATTTAAAAAGGCTATCAGTCAGGATGCCTTGGGTTGGGAGGGTCATATTATTATCTCCTTCATGTAGCTTTGGATTGAGTACCCTTAATCTAGAGAATACAGAACATGGAAAACAATAACATCTAAAAGAACTTGGAAAGAGATGGCATCAACTTCTTCTTTTCTTAGCCCATCCTATGTCTCTGTAACTGGGAAATAAAAACAGAAACAGGGGTAGCCTGGGCTCAGTGAGGCAGGAATAAGAACAGGCAGCAACAAAAGGAAGACTATTCCATCTAGGCTAAAGAAAAGCAGGCTTGGGGACACCGGGCAGACGTGGCAGGCACTTCACTCCAGAGGAGCTGAATCCCCAGCCTCCTGCCTAAGCGGACTGACCCTCTTAGCTTCCAGCTGTCAAACCCGCCTGCTGGCAGCCGCTCGGCTAGCAACTGGCAATGCACACCTCAGGCTTGGGATTTATATTCTCCTACGGTTTTGCCTCAGCAGCTGCACATTGGCATGTGCTCAGGGTCCACCCAGCCCAAAGCATTAGCTCCCACTGGTTGCTGTCTAGTGATGACAGCATGAGACTGGGGAAAATCTTAGTCACCTGTAGAAACCAGTAAACATGCCATGCAAAATAGCATGCCAACTTTTTTTTTAAATCCTGATATTACATAGCTAGTGATATAGGAAATACAATGACCTTATCACAGCCTGCCTGGGTCTCCTATTTCCGTGATTCCATGGGCATCTAGGAAGGTGAAAACCAAAAGGATTTTTTTTAAAAAATTTGAGGAGAGAGAAAGAAAGAGAGAGAGAGCACAAAGGACTGGGAGGTGACTGAATGCCCTTGGCACAGGAAATTCAAAGACTGGGAGGATGGCCAGAGGTCCCAGTGGTAGCAGGAAGATATATGGGTACCACTGTTTTAGCTTATGCCTTGTGGTTGCATTAACTATCTTGCCAGTGAAGCCACATGGTTGTCCACATCTTGATGATGTCACTAACTGGGATGGTGGTCAAGTTATATGGCTTGTTTTACGTAACATGATGATCTTCCGTTCCATCCATTTTCCTGAAAATACTACAGGTTTGTTCTTTATTGCTGAATAATACCCCTCCATGCGTATCTGACCCATTCTCTCTACCCCAGATAGGTTGGCAGACACGGAGGCTGATTCCAGAACTCCCCAATTGTGAATGCTGTCAACAGTAAGCCTGGATAAGCAGGCGTCTCCGTGTATGTTCACGTTGACTATCCTTGGCATATGTCAGGATATGGGATAGCTTGGCTGTACGGTGCTTGTGTTTTCAATTTGGGGGGAAGGTGCCCCATCCTGATTCGCATCACTGCTGTGCTGATCTGCATTCCCACCCACAGTGTCTAGGTGTCCCCTCTTCTCCCCTTCCTCACCAGCATTTGCTGTTTGACTTCTTAATGAGAATCATTCCAACTGGGGCATGATAGGCTCCCAGTATTTGTATTTCTCTGATGACCAAGGATGCCAGACAGTTTCCCATGCACTTTTGACAATTCGAATTTCTTTCAAGAACTATTTGTTCAAATATTTTTGCCCCATTCATTGGCTGAGTGATTGGTGTTTGGTTTGGAGCGGGGAGATGGGGAGTCAAGGAAGAGTAACGATTTTAGTTATTTGTATATTCAAGCTGTTAATCCTCTGTCAGGTCAGCATCTGGACAAAAATGTTCTCTCTATAGAGACTTTCTCTTCCCTCTGGAACTTGTCTCTTTTGATGAATGGATGCTGTCTTAGCTGTGTATCCTGTTCTGTGATGCCTGTGAATATTCCTGAGCTACTCAACTCCTATCTCGAAAGTCCTTGCCTTGCCCAGATCTACAGATATTTCTCTACAGATCCCTCCGATAGTTACTATGTTTTATGTCTTGTGTCCGAGGTAAGACATGGATGTAGTTTCCGCCTTTTATTCAAGGGTTTTGTTTTTTCCTTTAATTGTCTTGTTTTGAGACAACATCTCACTATTGAGCTCCCTCTGGCCAGGAACTTACTAGGTCGAGTAGCCTGGCCTTAAACTCATAGATATCCACCTGCCTCTGCCTCCTCAATGTTGGGGTTAAAAGCATAAAACACTAAACCCAGCAAGATTGTAGTTTTATCAGCAACATGTGTGGAAGAGGTTGGCTTTTCTCTATCTTTTTAACCTGTGTGGGTTTATGTCCAGGTCCTATGTCCCATTGGTCTGGGTGTCTCTTTTCATGTTGCTATCTTTATATACATTTTGTTACTGTGGCTCTGAAGTACAGATTGGGAGTGGGCATTGTGACAGCTCAGGTAGAGCTCTTTCTACCTGAGGCCTCTCTGTCTCCACCGCGTCTTTTGTGCTTCATATGAAATTTGGGTTGGTTTTCTTTTTTTCTGCTTCTGTGAAGAACGTCCCTGGTGCTCCGATGGAGGTTGTGTTGAATGTGTAGGTCACTTTCACTAGTAAAGTCATTTTCACAATTCCAATTCTGATGACCTGTAACCATGAAATGGTGTCTGTCTTTGACCGTCTTCATTTCTCCTCCAAGGTTTAAAAGTTCTCGTGGTAGACATCTTCTTTTCTCCTTGGTTAGACTTAATCCTTGGTCTCTCGTGAATCTATTGTAAATGGAATCACTCTCCTCATTCATATCTCCTGGCATGTTCCTTATTTGTAGGTAGAAAAGGAACCTGGCTTTGCATACTGACCCCATATCTTATTATGAAGAACTTATTTGTCAGAATGAAGTGTTCATTGGTGGAGTCCCTAGGGCTTGTTTTAAAGTGTAGAGTCACACCATCTGCAAATGGAAGGGATTTCACCTCTTCCCTACTGTTTCCCTTCCTTTTATTTCTTTCTCTTATTGTTCTCATGAAACACTCAAGTAGAATGTTAACTAAGAAAGTTAAGGGTGGGTGTCATTTTCCTGTTCCTGATCCATCCCATCTACTGAGCTCACTGCGCGATGGCTGATATCCAGTGCACTTTTAATAACAGCCCCCTTCTTGAAAGGGCAATTGGATATTTATTGAAAATGAAACTCTGATCCCCTCTATCTTGTCATTGCAAACAGTCTCTGCATTAAAGGTGAATGTTTTGTCCCCTTCTTTATAATTATAGAGATTTAAGTTTGTTTGCAATGTTCCCAAAGCTGACTGGCCATCATGAAAAAGCCTGAACTAAATTCAGACCTTAAAACTCAGTGCCACTCTGGCCCACCTGTGTCTTCCCTTTTAGGCCCTCTACTGATCTCTGGTGAAGAGCAACACAAGCCCTGCACTGGCCAGAAGCTCGTATTTATTGGAATGACAGAAGAAGGTCCTGCGGTCTGTATGAGATTGACCTTATATTCTCAGAAAGGTACCGTAGAGAATGTTGGGGTCTCTCGGTTCTGCCTGAGGTTCTGGTTCTATTAACTCTATGCCTTTATCCCTCATCATTCTGTAAAAAAAAGATGACTATTAAATCACCCACCTTCTGGAATGGTTGACATTCTGCATAAAGTTCTCAAGGTCGCTCCACAAAGCATAACGTTTGAGAAACTTGTGCCATTCGTGGGGAGCTTCTCTAGAAATAAAATATGGGACAAGGGACTCTAGTCGAGAGCTAGAGATTCAACAATGGAACGGATGCTGCCTGGCATAGCTAGACCAGACGGGCTCAACCACTGAAGCCACACTTGAAGCCAAAGCACAAGTCCTCACTCTCTCTCTCTTGCTAAATCATCCTCTTTCCTTCATTTCCTCATCTTGATTCAGGAACTGTTCTACATGCTCTTAGACAAAAAGCATAACGTTTTCTAGTGGTGCTAGGGGTCCCAGTTACATCTCCAGTCTTTTCTTTTTCCTTTGGACAGTAAACAACCACCCACGCTTTCCGTTCTAAACAGCCACTACAAGTAAGTTGCTGTTTAAAATGACCCCAGAGATATTTGCAATGTACCTGTCTCAAATCCAGAATACTGAAAAAAAAAAACATTGTAAATCCATGAGGAAACACAAAACAAAATAAATGCTTGGACGTGCATGCTGCAATGGAGATTGTCTGACAAACGTAGGTAAAGGGGTTAATTCAATCAGCACAAGGAAATGCAAAGTCGAAAGCTATACAAGTCGGCTAGGGGTGCCACTCACTTGGTAGAATTCTGTTCTATAAGGCATGAAGCCTGAAGCAGATATAGTGGTACAGGCCTATCATCTCAGAGGTGGGTGCAGGGGGATCAGAAATTTAAGGTCACCCTGTGAACTACGTAGTAAGCTGAGGGCCAGCCTGGACCATGACATGATACCAAATCTCAAGATCAATAGAAAGAAAGAGAGAAGTCATTCACCAGAATCACTTAAATTAAAGGGATTGTGCCAAGTCTGACAGTAAATGAAACTGTAACAAGCACTTTGAAGAGCAATTCGTACCGCCTCTCTTTAATTGATTGATTGCTTGTATTTTATAGCAATTAGTTTCCAGTAGGTGGAAACATTGCTGGTTATTTATATTAATGTTTAAGTTTTTATTTATTCTTCTCTCATACAGCACATCCTTTCAGACACTGTTTGGCAGCATTTTCTGAAGCAGTGCAGACGTGAGATGCAAAGTCTGTGGCTCAACTCTGCAGTTTCTAGCCACACTCACAACAAAAATGAGTTTGCACACCAAGAGCATGGACATACACCATGCACACCCACGTTATTCCTAATCAGGTTAAACTGAAACCACTGAAACAGAAGCAGCAGCCTGTGATGGTGTGTTAGAATATCGGATGGCAACAAAACATGTACTGTTTCTCCCTGCAAGTAGAGGGGTGGTCGTCCTAAACAGGTGTTGAGCAAAAATGTCAAACAATACAAGCCTTGTAATGAAGTTAGGGTAGCATTCTAAAAGAGGCAGGCAAAACCGAGCTATCAAAGTGGTTAACTCTAGATTGGGCAGAGCCAAGAACAGGGGAAGAGGGGCTCCTGGGATTTTTTTTCAGCTGGCTGATTATGTGGATGTGTTCATCTGGCAAGAGGGCCATCAGATTGTTCAGGAGTCTCCTCTTAGGTCATGGGTACTCCAGGGGTCTACCTGGCCCTCCTGGCGTGAGGCCTCATCTTAGCAAGCACGCCGCTAGTTCTAGCTTTATTAAACGCAGCGTGTGCTGCTAACAGACATCTGCTGTGCATTCGTGGCTGTCTTCGACTTTGAGGCATATAAAATGACTGCCATGCAGCTCTTTGAAGACAAGGGATAGAGAGGGGAAAGAGAAGACAAGATGGCAAGTCCGAGAGATTGCCTAAGCATGGATGGGCCAGGCAGCCACTGGTGCCACAGCAACCACCACAAGGGTCCTTAAGACCATCTGTGAAGAGAGAAGTTAGCAATGCTCACTGCCCTACGAATACTTGAGCCACTGGTGTGCAAAATTTAGAGTTAACCCTAGATTGTGACCTTTGACACAGAACACTTTTTCCTTAGCCTTAATTTCAGCAACCTGAAGAGGTTTTAGGGACTGTTTCAGTCCCAAAGAGGGAGTATGACCAGTTCAAGTGACCTAACATCTAAGGAACACGTCCAGACTGCACGTGTGGCCGATGGGGAAAGAACACTAAGACAAAGACTCCTGGGGTAAGATCTGCTGGCACTAAGGGGGATTCGGCTAGCACTAAGATCTGCTGGCACTAAGGGGGATCCAGCTGGCACTAAGGGGGTTCAGCTGGCACTAAGATCTGCTGGCACTAAGGGGGTCCGGCTCACTCTGAAAGCAGAATCACAAGGCTGACCACAGCCACGTTAGTCCGGATGCTTTGCACTGGCCTCTCTTCCTAGACTTGCTGGGACCAGGAGTAATAAAGTCTTCCCCGCTTGTCCCTTCCTGCTTCCAGTAAGAGGGTGGATGGGGAGCCAGTCAGAGCAGAGGGAAACACATACCATTCTCCCCACAGAACCGGTGGGGGAGTCAAAGAATGGAAATAAATATATGGGGGCTGATGAACCCGAGTTTGAGGGGGGAGACAAAAGACTTGCCTCTGGGATTGCCCCTGCGGACATGGGCCGCACACCTGATCCTTACTCTGAGATAGCCCCTGTGGACATGGGCCGCACACCTGATCCTGACTCTGAGATAGCCCCTGTGGACATGGGCTGCACACTTGATCCTGACTCTGGGATAGCCCCTATGGACATGGGCTGCACACCTAACCCTGACTCTGAGATAGCCCCTGTGGACATGGGCCGCACACCTGATCCTGACTCTGAGATAGCCCCTGTGGACATGGGCTGCACACCTCACCCTGACTCTGAGATAGCCCCTGTGGACATGGGCCGCACACCTGATCCTGACTCTGGGATAGTCCCTGTGGACATGGGCTGCACACTTGATCCTGACTCTGGGATAGTCCCTGTGGACATGGGCCGCACACCTGATCCTTACTCTGAGATAGCCCCTGTGGACATGGGCTGCACACCTAACCCTGACTCTGAGATAGCCCCTGTGGACATGGGCTACCTAGGCCTGAGAATGCTGGGATCTTTGGTTGGCAGAGTATTGTTTTCAGCAACCTGTCTTGACAACTCCTTGACAGAGCCCACGCGAGGTCACATGCAGAGTAAAATCAAAATTCCTCTATTTCTCAGCAGAGGCTGACAAGAACCAAGTGAGTCACAGACAGTGATTTCTGCCACTTCCGTGCCCGTCACTCCAGCTGCCTACACTGTCAACAGAGAAAAACACACGGGGAGAGAATTTGTAGCCAATTTTATCTTAAGGCAAGACTTATCCACGGAAGAAGCCAGAAGAGCTGTGCCTGCTCAAGGACAGCCGTTGGCCTGTCGTGTTTTCCTGTCTCACACAAATATCAGAGCTGCAGCGAGTGGTCAAGCTCTCGCAGACTCCTGCCCCTCCAGGAACCATGAAGTGTCTTTGTTCAGGGCCCCAGGACTGCCGGAAAGTCCTCTCCAGCTGCCATGATTTTGCCCTCTGGGTCTCATTCCCTCCTCACTGCTTGGAAGTGCTTAGGCTGTTCTCTGGCGTCCATGAGCGTGCTTTCCTGGGCCTGCTTCTGGAACTACACACAGCCTTTGCTTCTGAGCCACACGTGCACACGCACTAACCACATAGACTATGTCGTAGTCACGGTTGGGAGGAAAACAGTGTATATCTGTAGGCAAGGCTGCGACAATGGCTGGGCCACACCCTGTCTGGGCCACGCACGCCTGGCCTTTCTATCCATCTCTCCAAGAACAGGAGAAGCAAGTGTCTGAATGTCTGCATGACTATTATCTCCAATGAGAACCTTCTGGAAGCAAAGCCGCAGAGTAACACAGGACCGCTGTGGGGACTTTGCCTCTTCCTCCACCAGATTCATTCTCTTTCTCACCTGACGCTTCCGCCTCCTCTGTGCCATACTCAGACTGTGGTAAATCACAGGATTCATACAAACCATAATCTTCAAGCAGCTCCCTAGATTTCATCTCGTTTGATCTTTACAATAACCTGTCGAATTATACAGCTCCATTTTCACACGTAAGGAACACGAGACTCAGAGAGACGACCTGAGTTCCTTTAGGTCGCATTGCTGCACAGGGATGGGTCTGGAGTCTTCCACTCGGGAAGTTAGCTTGGCATTTTCTCTTCTGGGTTTGGGCAAGGAGCATACTTGGTCTGCAAGGGGGACTCGCTAGAACTCATAGAAATGTTCCGCCCCTACTGTGCACAGTATCCTGTGTCCATTCCTATTGTATGGAGCACAGAACAGTTGTACTTAAAATACTCGAATCCCTTCTCTGTCTGTCAGGGCAGGAGGTATGGACAGGTCAGTCTGTAATTGCTTCTCTCTGTAATTCTGAGAAACCATCACCATCATCACCATCATCATCATCATCACCACTATCACCACCACCACCACCATCATCATCATCACTACCAACATCACCATCACCATCATCATCACCATTGTCAGTGTCAGCATTTCTTCCTCCTACTCCCCTTCTCCCTTCCTCTTGCTCTCATTCCTCTCCCCTTTGTGCTTTGTCTGGAATGGCTTGAAGGAAAATGAATAGGAAAGGATAATATGACCATTCAGCCAAACTTCCAATAAATTATATCCAAATGATCATGGGTCACTTTTTAATAGAAAATGTCCCCATGCATTAGCAACAGATAAGGACAGGGTGTCAAACAGGGAATGGCACCTTCCCACTTCTCCGTTTAGTGAGGGACCAACCCTGCACTCAAATGTGTGAGATCAGCCTCCCTGTACCATGAATCTCCCAGACACAGGGCCTGGGAGACCCACTCCTGGATCAGGAACGATGAAGTGTCTGCCTCGAGAAATGTCCCCAGTTCTTCCTTAACTAAATGTGCATGTTTGCCCCTAAGGAGACCCAAGTTCCCCAGTGCTGTTTGTGAATGTCACAGGTCTCCCCCAGGGTATTGTAGACACAATATCACAGGTCTCCTCCAGTCAGAAAACACATTGACAATGCACACAGCCTCTTCAACCAGCCCTGGTGCCCTTGCCTGACCTGACCTCCAAGAATATTCAGCGTTTCCCCCAGGTAAGGCATACTCCCAGAGCAGCACCCAATGTTCTAGAGCCGTGGTTCACAACCTTCCTAACGACAAGACCCTTTAACAGAGTTCCTCACGTTGTGGTGACCTCCAACCACAAAATTATTTCCACTGCTACTTCAAAACTGTAATTTTGCTGCTGCTATGAACTGTAATGTACATATCTGTGTTTTCCGATGGTCTTAGGTGACCCCTATGAAAGGGCATTTGACCCCAAAGGGGTCATGACCCACAGGTTGAGAACCACTGCTCTAAGGTCTAGGCACTACATCCTATCAAAGACTGTACATGACACCAGATGCTAGAGACTTTACTGGCCAACTAAGTGAGCCACGTCTGGTCATAATAGCCAGGAAAGGTCAGGTGTGGGTGGTTTGCAAGGTCCTTAGCATCATAGCTTTTCCTCTGACCATTAGGCTAAGCCCTAATGCTCTGACCCTCTCTCATGGTGTTTCCATGACCTCTTTGGAAAGAGCTGTGTTTAATTATACAATGAAATGGGTGGTTGCATTTTGTGGGGAGCATCGCACTGGTTTCAGAGACCTCATTATGTACTTCCCTACTGACTTGTCATTGACTCCTCTATAATGTCCTGAAAATCTCTTCCAGGGACTGCTCCAAGAATATGAGCTAATGTCACCGTCACCTGTGGGATTCCCCAGTGTCACCATGGTGGTTTAGTATTCTCGACAATGACTTTAAGCTTAGGAGGGCTGAGGGAAAGAGCTGGAAACTAACATCACTTCACCTCAAGAGCCACAAATGCTTCCTTCTTTCATATCTTTGCACCCACAGATCGAACCAAACTGCCTTGATCTCTGCAGATAATCCACCTTTTTAGAGGTCTCCATCTGCTACGCTGATGACTATCATGAACTAAGGAGAAACCAGTGAGGCTGACAGAAGATTGTTCACTGTAAATTACAAGGTTCTGCCATCCTAAATGACCGTCTGCTCAGAAATCCTGGTCTAGCTGCCAAGACCTTTATATGTGTTTACCAAAAACCACACAAGCCAGTCTCTCTATGGCCATTCACCGACGGAGTAGCTGCTATGTAGCCAGTTCTAATTCAGTCTCTATCATTTAGGAGGAACAATCAAATTCTTTCTATTGGTGAATGTGTGTGTGGTGTATGTGTTTTATGTGCATGCACATGTGGAGCATGTGCAGGAATGATGTGTGCACATCGTATGGAGGCTAAAATCTGTCAAGGGCTTAAACTGCAATGTGCAAGCTGAGAAGCTGCTTCGAAGCTGAGAAGTTGCTCCAGAGTAAGGCATCGTCAACTAAGACAAGGGTGGGGTCTTTCGTCACTGCAGTATTGAGTCACCCTGGGAGACAGAAAGAAGCTCAAACATCTCCATCTGTGTAAGACTATCCATGCCACGTGTGTAACATGCTGACATGCCGCCAACCCGTTTAAAACTTGTGATAGCGTCCCATGCCCTCAGAGACAAGAGCTCCCAGTAAACCCCAAGCCTAGGCGCTGGCCCTAGAGTACCAGAGGCCTGCTTATCTGTAGCCCTCTCATGCTGGGATTAAAGATACACGCTACCTGGCTTTGTGTGTGTGCGTGTGTGCGTGTGTGCGTGTGTGCTGGTGACATAAACTGAGGCTCTCAGGCTTGTGGGACAAGCCACTTTACCAACTGCAGCATCTCCCCAGCCCAACATTCAAACTTCTCTTTAAAATTCCTAGTTCAGAATTAATGCAGTAGTATCTAAATACTATTTAGTTAATATCAGGTTAAGCTTAGAATCATTTGAATGATAATCTTCCAGGCTGGCAAAGACTAAGCAATGACACAGAGAGAGAGAGAGAGAGAGAGAGAGAGAGAGAGAGAGAGAGACAGAGACAGAGACAGAGACAGAGACAGAGACAGACAGAGACAGAGACAGAGACAGAGACAGAGAGACAAAGAGACAGAGACACAGAGACAGAGAAAGACAGACAGACAGACACACACACACACACACACACACACACACAGCTCAATTCAAGAGTGTGCAAGCCTTAGGCCACAAATCATTTAAAATTGAAGAAATTGTCAGAAAAAGAAGGTAAATACTGCTTTGAGCTATTACCAGCGAAGAATTCATAGAAAGCATTTGATAAAAAAGTAACAAGACTACATGTATTTGAAAAAAATTATTCCCAAAAGGTTGCAGTTTATGTAGTGAATTTTTAATCTCACTAGATCTGGTGTAAGGAAAGATTTAACTGGAATTCTCTCTTGTGTCTTACAATATCCATCTAATTGTGATTGAAAAACTAAAGTGTGTTCTACCCTCAGAGGGCGCTAACTAAAGTGTGTTCTACCCTCAGAGGGCGCTTATCTTTCTAGTTTCAAGGCAAGAGTTTTCTCTTGAACAGAATTGCTCAGGCACATAAGAGAAGTCATCTTAAGGAAGCACCTACAGTGCTTGCTCTGCAAGGTGTTGTGTGAAGCCTGTTCACGATTCTCACCAATCCCCCAGGGCGGTATTTCCAAGACGAGGACTCAGGACCCGGAAGTGTATGTGACTGCTGCTATCTGAAGAGCTTTTGTTCAAGCGGAAGTAGGATAGCTTGATGAATTTAGACAGACGTTCACTGAGTCCCTACCAAGTGTCAGTTGCTCCTCTAGATCCAATGATTATGGTCATGACAGGTGTGTCACTGTCCTCAGAGAAAGATTTATGCACAGGTCTTTTACAAAGGCCAGCATTGACACTGCCTCAGGTGTCATGGCACAGAGCCTCGGGGAAACATGTAGGTGTGCTTACCCCTGATGGATGGATGAGAATGGCTTTCTGTAAGAAGTTTATTAAGCAAGGATCCGAGAGATAAATGAGGAGCTGGGGTTGCCAGCAGAGCGCGGTGAGGTGGAGAGGTGAGGCAGTATGAGCTTTGGCAAGAGAAATTAATATGTGAGAAGGGCGGGAGTTGAGAAGAAAAATGGCATGTCCTCATAACTGGGCCAAAGGGCACACAGAGCAATAGGAAGAACAGCAGGCAATTTTCTCCTGTATGGGCACATCTCCTCCTTCAGGCACAGGTCCCAGACCTCCTCAGAGAGGTTTCCCCTAAGCACCCTGGCATCTGCCAACACTGTCCACCATACACACATCTAGTTTCCTCTTGTACTAGTTACATAATACAACTACATTGCCACAGAACAAAGTGACCCCAAAACCTGTCACTTCTAAGGCTTCTTCTCAAGGTTGTGGTATCGTAGTTCAGATGTCATCCATGGCCTTATCTGAAGGCTTAAGTGGGTAGGAGTTTCACTTCCATGACTACTGTTCAGGGGCTCAAATCCTCCCCACATAGCACTCTCTATAGAGCCGCTGGGAGCACAGTGGTTAACCCCTCCTAGGAGAAATGTAAGAAAGAGAAAGAGCGTAACATTTTTTGTGCCTTCTGTCCCAAAGTCACACCGCCACAACCACTCAGCTTTGAACAGTTGAAACACGCAACTCCATTCAGCTCCTGCTGGGGGTGCTGGGGGGACAGAAATCAAGCTTAACCTCTTAGAGACAAGACAGCAGAGAATCGCACACGTCGGAGATCAACAGATCTTCCCTGCCTTATCCCTCTCCATGGCGTTCAAGGCTGTGACATCTGTGACTTCCTAACACAGTCCATTTGATTAACCTGGTTCGTGCTTGGGGGACATCACTGGAACACAAGCGCACAAGGGTTTAATCGATTTTATTTACTATTGAATAGTCCTGACTCTTAAAACAGTACCTGGTACATAGGGAGAACAGGGTAGTTGGTGAATGGATTGGAAAGAATGAGTAGGTGGATTCGTGAATGGATGAAACTGAGTTGGAGAGATGGGTGTGGCCAGCAGGGAAGGTCCCTGGGACTATGTCCAGGAATGTGCTTGTCTCTAAGGGCATGGGACGCTATCATAAGTTTTAAATGTGTTGGCAGCATGTCAGTATGTTACACACATGGCATGGATTGTCTTACACAGACGGAGATGTGTGAGCTTCTTTCTGACACCCAGGGCGACTCAGTACTGCAATGACCAAAGACCCCACCCATGCCACCGCTGAAGGTGCGTCAGCCTTACCCTGGAGGTGAAGTAGCTTCACAGCTCGCACATGACAGTTTAGATACCTGGCAGGTTTTAGTTTTTTAAGAAAATCATTACTGACTGAATTTCGAAGAACTGAAACTTTTACATTACTATCATATTGTTCAAGAATTTCCTATTCCCAGATACTTAAATGAAAAATGGCATGATGCTCTGGGCTCCAATGTAAGGCTGGCCAACAGTCCCTTTTTAGGAATAAAAGTCATTCATCTGGTCGTTAATTGGTTGTTTCAGACAACCCTTATATTCAAAGGACAAACACAGTGAAGGGAAACCCAAGACAAAGCTATAAATAGAAATGACTCCAGAACTTTCTGTAGATGTTTTTGTTGGCATGGCAAAAGCAGATACAAGTAATGCTAGATGTGAGGGGTCCCTGTCAGCCCACACACTTCCAGTAGTTTTCCAATATATGCTGACTAGATCATTCTTAATACAAATAAGGTTTTGCTGGGCACGTGGTCTTAATGCTGTGAACTCAGTTTCTCCAGGCAAAACAAAGTATCTAGAAGTATTGTGTGTTATTCCAATCACACAAAGGCAACTTGTTGCCTGCTTTATGCTCTATGGAATTTCTTCAAACATGGTTGACGTTAGTAAAATTCAGAGAGTGGCTGAGCTTACAGGGCGTGGCCCCAACAAGGAAGAATGTCTACATTCCAGGAATGTGTTTCCCCTGAACTACAGCTCCCCGTGTGGTCAAAAGGACTGGTTACTGACATGACCGCCCACTGGTCAGACAGATAGGTACTGGGTTAGCAGTATCCGTGACCCACACCTGAAACTCTTGAGCCAATGTCTTCATTCAGCAAATCGCTCTATCTTATCCTCACCATGCTGGCCACTGGGCTATGTTCTTAGAGTGATAGAAAGCCCCTACCTTCCAGGTATTTGAAGGGTATGATGTGAAATATCAGAGAAGGAGTTTCTCTGAAAGTGGAGGAGACACCCAAGCTAAAGATCTCCTAGGTCAAGCCATGGGATGAAAAAAATGCAATGCACTCAATCCCAGAGGAATCAACAGGCACGAATGCAGCTCGGTGAAGCATGCGTAGGTAAGCAAGTCTCGATCAGAGGGTCGAGCAGAGAAAGATGAGGCTTAAGAGAAAAAGTACAAAGGGATCAGTCACTCTCAGACTTCACACTTCATCCTACAGGGGCTAGCCAGATGTCAAGGGGGGGCAATGGAGTGAACCAGTGAGGGCCCATCTGCCCCTTTGAGGCAGTGTTCTGTTGAGAATGAGGAAGAGAGCTCTGGCCAGAGACTAGGCAGAAAAACACATCAGCAGGCTGGTGTGATAAGACGGAGAGAAGGTAGCCTGAGGTAGATCATTGGGATGGAAGAAATGCAAAGGATGAAGAGGCTTGGGCTGAGGTAAACAGACTGAGAGACAGGTGGCTATGAGGAGAGAGGTAGGGGAGAGTTGAACACTGGGGGCTGATGGGATTTCCTTCACTGGGCATCTGGTGGAAGAACAGAGTAAGGGAAGAAAATTGCTAACTTGTTTATGTCATTCTGGTAGAAAAAAGGGGGGGTGAGAACAGGGGTGAAGCAGAGGCCAGGGAGCCACAGCCTTGAGTCAGGGACTCATTGTACTGATGGTCAGAGAGTCATGAGCAAGGATGAGCTCATGTTGCGTGTAAAGAGAAGGACTAGAGAGAAAGGGAGAGATTTGCGCAAAATGTGGTGAAGTGATGCCTTGAGAAAGCTCTAGAGGGAACGGTGGGGGTGACAGAGAGGCCATGGGCAGCTTGACTTGTAAGTTCTCTGCAAGGAGATGATGTGTAAGCCGAGTGCGGTCAGTTCAGTAACTGCCCACCAGGCAGACCAGGGGAGCAAGATCACAAGCAGAGCGCACTCCAGAGAGTGGCGTGGAGGTGAGCAGGAACACAAGATGCTTGGGGAACAGAGACACGAAGCTGGCAGAGTAGTCAGGGTCTGCCACATAGTCTGATAGCCCCGTGCTTAGGAGCGAGATTACCCATGAGTCTCTGTCTCCTTTCTAATGTGTACAACTGTGCATAGGGTTACAAAATGCACTGCTCTCTAACACAAGGTCTGGCCCATGGAGGCATGAAGCGTGTGTTTCCTAACGTGTTGCTGGAACGCCTTCTCTGGCCTCATAGTAGAAAACAGTAAAGGTGCAGGAGTCCTGAGTGCACTTAAGAGCTATAACATGCTTTCTCCGTAAGACACAGGACAGTTTCTTATGCTTATTTTTTCCAAATATTACCTGGAAGGAGGGGTATCTTAAATAATAAAATTGTAGACAAAACAAAAACAAAAAAACAAAATGTACAATGCATCCACAAAACAGTGAAATTTAATAAAAAATTAAAAATGTATTGTTTATAGTTTGAGAGTTGAAACAAGAACGCAGGAGATGAGTGTGGTGGTGGGTATTGTCAGCTTGACAGAATTTAGGATGACCTAGGACATCTGGGTGTGCCTGAAGGTGAGACCTGTGTAAGTGGAGAAAGGAAAGAATGCTGCCTGAAAGTATTCATTGCTTTCTGCTCCCGAGTGTGGAATCAATATGGCTGCTGCTTCAGGTTCCTGCTGCCAAGGAGCCCTTAACCGAGAGCCAAGGTAAACCCTTCCTCCTCTAAGTCGCCTCTGTCAGAGTACTTAATCGCAACGAAGAAACAAATTCAGCCCAGCTGTGAATGTTCACAGGTCTCTGTGCTCTACCCACTTCTACAAATAACCCCAAAAGTCCCATCCATGTTGATTTTAGAGTTACAAATTAAATGTTAGCAGAGATGAGTTCATACACAGAATCATAATGAGTTGACTGTATGTATGTTTAAAGGAAAGAGTGGGCATTCTTGAGACGCGTAGGTTCCAGAAGGGAGACTCCTAGCCAAAGTACAAAACAAACAGTGTCTCATTTCATAGTCCAGTTAGGTTAGAGGGAGTCTGGGTAGAATCCAGTGGACAGCACCCACCGAAGGCCTCTGTCAACGTTTGTTAGGTATCTTTCTTAGGAATGGTTGGAACAAGAGTTTAGTTGCTATGATTGGAGACCAAAGTGGAGACATGGAGGGAGGGAAGACAAGATTGTTTTAGGACGTTCGACTGTGCTGTTCACAGGTGAATATGTTCAACACCGGTATGAAGGTGTTGAGGAAGTTGAAGAGTATTTTCTCTCATGCTGGTTACACAGCTCCTAGATCAAGTGCCTGAAACATCGTAATCCCTACTGGGTGTCCATCATCCTGATAGAACTTGGAGGGACTTTCGAAGTCACGAGCCAATGTTTCAACTGACAAAGAAAAGTTGAGGCCAAGAAACTTGAGGACCCTGTCTCAATCACACAGCCAGCTACTGGCAGGACTATGCGAGAAGCAAGGGACTCCTTCCTACTTCAATATCCCTTCCTCTGTATCATGTGGGTTGAAGCTAGGTGATAACTGGAAGTAATAGGGACCCAAAACATGTCGACACCATTACAAAGGGGGCTTCAGTAAAAAAGGGGCTGGGTGGACTTCCCAAGTGAAGAAAGCAGCATACAAACACGATACAGAGAGCATAGCCCCATCTTTACAGAATAAAAATAGTTACCTGGCATTGAAAATATTGAGTCACTCCACAGTTAAAGCGGTTTTCTCTGCAGGCAATCTTCACTTCACCAGCATATTTTATTTTATTTCACTTTATTGTAGGTGTGTGTGTATGTGTGCATGTGCATGTGTGTGTATGTATGTGTATGTATGTATGTATGTATGTATGTATGTATGTATGTGTTTCCTTTGTGAAGAGGAAGAGGAAAGAGATCCCATCGCTGTTAGAGGTGGACTAAAGAACATGCCTAATGAGGCAGTCAGAGGGCTCCAAACAGCGGACTCCTCTGGAAGATGAGGAGAGGATGGCTACGGCGAAATGGCCGCAGGGAAGACAGTGAGAAAAAAGAGGGAAGTATTCCCACTGTGGGGGGAACCAAGGGTGCCCGAAACAAACCACAGATGATCTGGTGATTAATAAGCCAAGTCCCTACTGAGAAAGAAAGTGACTCTGAGATTTGTAATATCAAGAACAAAGGCTTTCCTGCCTCCCCCACAGACCCCGCTCACACTCCCCCAGGCACGCACTGGCAGCGGTAGCTGGCTCCTGCTGCAAGCTCGGGGCTTTTAAGGAATCGATGGACTGACAGGCAGAGATAAGTCACACCTAGCAACTAGTAGCTCATGGAGCTACTGCAGCGTGTCCTGGGGAAAGGCAACCTCGGAGGGCAGGCGTCTGGGGGAAACTCTCAAACCCATTTCATGCTGCTTGTACATTTCTCTCTTTAAAAAAAAGATTTATTCATTTTATTTTATGCGTATGAGTCATTTTTAACCTTGAACTATGAAATATTTTATTATCATTTTTCCTTTTTTTATTAATCATTTTATTCATCTATATTTCAAATGATATCCCTCTTCCCAGTTTCCCCTCTACAAACTTCCCATCCCATCCTCTCTCTCCCCTTCCCCTTGGCCTCTATGAGGGTGCTCCTCCACCCACTCACCCACTCCCACCTCACCACTCTAGCATCCCCCTATGCTGGGGTGTCAAGCCTCCACAGGACCAAGGGCCTCCCTTCCCATTGAGGCCAGCACCTGACTAATACAGATGCAGATACTCACAGCCAACCACTGGACTGAGCCCGAGGACCCCAATGAAGGAGTTAGAGGAAGGACTGAAGGAGCTGAAGGGGATTGCAACCCCATAGGAAAGACACTATCAACTCACCAGACCACCCAGAGCTCCCAGGGACTAAACCGCCAACCAAAGAGTACACATGGAGGGACCCATGGCTCCAGACACATATGTAGCAGAGTGTTTTGTTCACATGCCTATGTGCACATGTGTAGTTGGTGCCCGAGGAAGTCAGAGAGGGTGCTGGATCTAGAAGTGGGATTATAGATGGTTGTGAACCACCATTCAGTCACTGAACCCGGGCCTTCTGCAAGAGCAGCAAGTGTTGTTAACCTCTAAGCCATCGCTCCAGCCCCGTGTATAATTCTCTTAAGGAAGCTTCATTCCCTAGCCATGTCTAGAAATAGGAACCATGGCATCTGCCTATGTCCTGCTGGTCCTGCTGGTCCTGCTGGGGCCGGTGCTGGTGCAGCTGCTGGTACTGCTGAGGCCAGCAAACCCCCCCTTCCTCCCACATGCACAGTGGCCATCTTGAGAAATTAGTGGACAAGAAGAAATAGATACAGGATCTCGTTAGGCAAACGTCAGGGGCAAGTTCACTTTTCTTTCTCAGACTTACAGTACTTTGAAAAACCAGTGAAGAGCTTTACCATTCTAAAACATAAAGCATGAGACTTTCAACCTGGATATCATTTGGCCGCATAGCGTTATAAATGTCCCCTCCCCACCCCCATAAGGCTCCTTTCTAGGAACTGTTTCAAATGTCCTCGGAAAGCAAAAACCACCTCTGCTCACACACATCCCACCAACTGCTCACTCTGCCTAGCAAGCTAACTAACTATCTTCCGTCACGGCCCGCCACAGACACCTAACAGCCATTGCTATTGTCCTCACAAGGTCATTGGTGACACTGAGACCCTGGTACCGCAGTATATTGATGTTTAAAAAAATATGTGGGTATTATAGATAAAAGGATTAACAGGACACGCTTCCCTCTCATTGGAAGGCCTGAGAGAAGGGCTCCTTCTCTTCTCTATACAAAATAGCATAAATCTGACACAGACGTGGTGGCTCGCATCTGTAACTCTAGTACTCTTGAAACGCAGGTATGGGTGTTGTCTAAGTTACAGAGCCGCCTGGACTACAGCCAGGCCTAGGCCAGTCTAGGATGCGACGTGAGACACTGTCTCAAAATGGGCCCCTCATCACTTACTAGGTTATGCTGTCTTAATGAAACAGCCCACGAAAATAACTATAATAACCTTGTCTTTGGTGATTCAGTGCTGCCACCTGGCTCCTGCTACCTCGGGGGCCCAATTAAACACAACACATTTTAATTCATCCCACGAGCAGCAGCATCTCCAACCCTAAGGCCTGGCACAAGAAAAACGGTGACAGCAAACATGGGGATCCCTCTCTCTCTCCACTCCGTGCCTTACAGGATTAGTGAAGGGCATGTCTTCTGAGCCTACCCTTCCAAAGAATTGGGTTTTACACATAGTAAAACCACTTGAATATTATAACTTCCCTGAGCCCTAAAGTCCCTTCATCAGCAGTAAGCCAAGGGATACCAGGCATCTCCTGTTCAGCAGGCCGTCTGTGGACCGAATGCTCCAGTCAACCACTCAAACGCTTGACGCCCTTTTCACTGTGTGAGTCTCCCTATTAGGCCTAGAGTCTCCATCCAGAGGGTTCATGTTGAAAAACTCAGCCTGACCCAGTTTTAAAGCTTCTTCCACCATTATCCCACCCCCTTAAAATTCCTATAAATATTCCCCAAAGTTATGCTTGAACGAGTTAGCAAGCTCCGGAAGCTCCCTAGTGTAGCCTACCTTGTGGGCTACACTTTCTACCTCCCCTCTAGGAGCTGATTTGCCTTAAGTCTGATTATAGGTCTAAAGGTGACAGTTTGTGGTCCCTAAGTGACATCAGGACTGTCTGGCAGGCCCAGCATCTCCTTTAAGGAAAGTCACCAAGGGTGACCATTAAGGATTAATCCCCTCAGTCAAAGGCAGAGAGGGTGATATTACAAGAGGGACTGGTGGGGAGACTACTTCTCTGGGAAGATCAAAACCTTTTAGAATCTGAGGGTTCAAAGTCCTCGGTCTCTCTCAGTAGGGTCCCCTGACACCCACATCCCCATCTCAGGTTACAGGACTCCCTTCCGTACTAATCAGTTTCCTTACTTTAACCACGGATACCCTGGGGGCTAGGATTTGAATTTTCCCCTATAATTAAGTCAGCTTTATAGTGAGGGCTTGGTTTTACTTTCTGCAGCCTGGGCTCGATGGCTGAGGAAGGAAGGCTCTTCCTCCAGGGCACACTTAGAAGCCTTTAGCTTGTCTTGCTGCTGTCAATTGTCTTGTTGAGTTCTTTCTTCCTCTGTCCCAGCATCCTGAGATGCCAGAAGCTAATCTTACCACAGCCATTCTTTTCCTTTGTCAGTTTATCCAGAAATGTTAGAAGCATCCAGCCAATATCATGATTTTCCTCATGTTTCCACGAACTATCAAAATTCTTATCCACAGCCACAAGCCCTTAAATACGTCTAACCATGGGCTTTCAGGGTTCTTCGCACAACCAGAAGAGTTAACTGTGTTGGTGAGCTGCAAAGCCTATTCCAGATACTTAACCGACTCATCCTTAAGACCTCGTTTCTCCAGAACCATTCCTGGTACAGCAGATCCGTGCTAGGCAGGGTTCTCTAAAGGAACAGAGCTCAGGAGGACAATATAGAAACACATTCATCATAAACCTGTTAGCATGGCCTACCTAAAGGGCTGCGGGATGAGCAGTTCAACAATGGCTATCTCCAGACAGAAGGTCAAGGATGTGGTAATGGTTCAGTCCATGAGGGTGAACCATGGGCGATCTCAATCTGGGGCTAGAGTCCTAGGGGAGGTCCTAGGTTTCCAGTCTACAGTGAAGGCCCGGAGAAGTAGGTTTTACCACCACTGGAGGAATGACTCAGGAACGGGATTGATGAACTTGCCAAGGAGGGTGAAGACGAACAGGCAACAAGAACAAAACAAACAAAACAAACGCTTTTTCCGGGTCTTTTTATATAGGCTGTCACTAGCAGGTGTGGCCTAGATTCCGGATGCTTCTCACTTCACATGGTCCAACCAAGAAAATCCTTCACAGAAGTGCCCAGATGCTTCCGTTTTAGTTGACTCCAGGTGCGGGCAAGCGACAAGCAAGAACAGCCATCACGTTTGCTGACCACACTTTCTGAGGCGGCTTGGGCTTAGTCAACCTACAGTTAGCACGCTCAGGCGCAAGAGCCCAGGAGCACACAGCTAACACCTGGCCGAACCAAGATTCACACGCCCCGCTCCAATTTCTAGCATCTGTTCAGAGTGTTGAAGAAAACCTGCTAGAGCAGCGGTTCTCAACCTTCCTGACGCTGCGACCCTTCAACACAGTGCCTCATGTCGTGCCGGCCCCCAACCATGAAATTTGCATGTTGGTACTTCATAACTGTAATGTTGCTACTGTTATAAATTGTAATGTGAATATCTGATATGAAACCCCCACCCCCAAAAGGGTCAAAACCCACAGGCTGAGAACCACTGTTCTGTAGGAAGACAATGGAGGCTGGATCGTGCATCCAGAAGAGGGGACGGCAAGTCAACGCATTTCTAAATACATTGACTGTGCACCATCACGCCTGGCTTTTAGGGTCCTTCAGAAGCTAAGGAAAGGTGATTTCTAGAGTCCTAAAGCAACTGACTTGTATGTTGAGACTCAGAAGGAAACATGTCCCTAATGGGCAAAGTATATGCCCTTAAAAGCAGGCGTGCCCCTGGCAGAGAAGTGAACGCACAGTTCTTGTCTTCTTATCTTACTTTTGCACGTGTTTCTTAGAGCGATGGTGGAGGGTGACAAAAGGAGAGTGTTGAGTCACTTCTCACACACTCAAACCATGCATAGACTGTGGCTTGGATGGGCTTCTGTCATCCGTGGGTAGGAGGCCGTTTAACAAAGGGAATGGGACACAGGAGAAGGTGAGACTTTCCAGCTCTCCTTAGGGGACAAGGAGGAAATGACAACTGCCTGTCACCAAGAATCCATGATGTATGAGTGGAAAGTAGCCTTTCTCCTTATACAGAACGAACAGAAAAGTAGAAGCCAGCATCTATAAGACCTTCAACTTGCCACCAAGGCTTAACTGTGGTACACATTGCAGGTGGTCTGTGGAGCTTTGCATGCAGTTTGAGTAAATGAATGAGTGAATGAGTGAATGAATGAATGAGTGAAGGAATAAGTGAGTGAATGAGTGAATGAGTGAATGAATGATTGCACGAATAAATGAATGAGTGAATGAATAAATGAATAAGTGAATGAGTAAATGAGTAAGTGAATGAGTGAATGAGTGAATGAATGATTGCATGAATAAATGAATGAATGAATGAATAAGTGAATGAGTAAATGAATGAGTAAGTGATAAGTGAATGAGTGAATGAATGATTGCATGAATAAATGAATGAGTGAATGAATAAATGAATGAGCGAATGAGTAAATGAATGAGTAAATGAATGAGTGAGTGAAGGAAGGAGAGAAAACCGCCACTGAGCCTGCATAAAGAAGATATCCAGTCTTTCCAGCACTCCTCCATCAAAAATACATTGCTGTTTTACGGCCCCTATTGAGCTGTGTATGTTCTGTCTCCACTGCTCTGAGCTTCAATTGCTCCAAATAAAATAAATGTGGACAGATTTCTTCCCTGTGTCTCCTCACCTGGACTGTGACTGATCAGAGGAAATGGCACGGTCTTGGAACATGGATTCACTGTATTTGTCAATTCTCAGCCACAATTCACAGAAGCCAGTTGAATGTTGCTAATCCCGAGTGTACATTCTCCACGGCGAATGCACTTTGGCGGTTCTATCTTTGCAAAACTGCAAGGCAAACTCTCCGGTGACGGAACCAGAGTAAGCTTCATTGCGCAACCCATTTGCAATTTTGTGCTGGTTTCCCCGTCGCCATCTGTCTTGACCCGAATACATTTTTAATGGGAACATCACACGCTAAGGTAGTCATTGTGGGCAATTTTCCTGAGTGAAGACAGGGTCTGAACCCGGACTCTCACTAAAGTCTGAAAAAGTCATCTATGTTTTCCCATAATACATGGCATTGAGGTTAGCTTTTCTTTTCTTCTTGCAATCACAGGGCTTCGTTTTTGGTTCGTTCCTCTTAGAAATAGCTAGCAGCACACATAGGAAGCCTTTGATATTGGACACACACTCATTCACGGAGCGGGCTGGCCAATCTTTCACCAGCAGTCTCCCGGGCTCCGGCATCTGCTTCCTGACTCAGGCCTGATAACATCTCCAATTCATGGTTACGCTAATCAGCTTTGCATACCCCAGGTAATTGATTCCGCCCTGCGTAATCGCTGAGTCACAACACTGTAGTCAGAATCTCTTTTTTCTCTTTACCACATAACGGAAATAGACAAATCATTTCAGCATCTCTTCCCAAAACTGCCTCTCTCTGTGAACTGAATGTAGGTCATAAAAGAGAGGTCTGTGCTGAGATGCCATAGTTTCATGTCAGGGCACTGCGTCCCCCGTTTTCTTATCCTGAGTGTCCCTGAAATGAGCCCCTTTCGTCTACTGTTTTCATAAAAAAAAAAAAAAAAAAAAAGCTGCCAATAAAATATTTTGAGCTGCACATTTTTGAATGGCATATGTAAACTCCTTTATGGGTATTGATTACACCGTTTAGCCTTCAGACTACAGAGGCTCATTGGCAGATGAAGAACACAGGTTAGTCTGGTTCAAGGAGGAACTGAGATCAGACTACAGGCTATTCTAACCCAAAGCCAGCAGTTCCCGAAGTGTCTTCGCCTCCGATGGATCTAGACGATTGTACAGAGTCTTGGGCCCGTCGCTGGGCTGGCCTAGCATGGATGCTCCTGTGGGAGACCACTCACTGCCTTGCCACCTACGGCTCACTCTGTTCCTAGATAGATTTTGCCCAATAAAGAAAACTAGAGCCAGCCTTCATGTGTGCCAAGAGCTGTACGGTGTGACTGACACTGCAGCTGCACGGATCTCCTGGATGTTCTCTCCATCCGGGAGACGTCTGGATAGAACAGCAACGATGGATGGAACGCAGCCTGGAGAGCGGGGGCACTGCCTCTCTGGGAGGGAGGTCAGAGATGCTCTGAGGTACATGGCTCACGGTTGGGGCAGCTGCAAACTGTTGATGGTTTAGCAACCTGTTTACAGGTTTACTGAGTACTTAACGAGGGGCCCTAAGCCTGCTCCGGCATACTGAGACACAGAATGTATGGAGAAATTTCCCAGCATAATCTGAATATTCAGTTTGGCTTGAATTGATCTGAATCCCGCCCAATATCACTCTGCTTGTTGGGACCAGGACCTGACTCTCAAAGGTAGTTCAATGTCCCCCAAATCTTCATTTCTCACTGTTCCCAAGGAAATGCTCTGACAGAGTTTGGGGCATCATAAACCTATGAATTAGACTAGTGGGTGAGCCACTGGCAGAAAGAGAATGGACGCCACCTTAAGGGTAGCTGCTTGCTTTTATCTGCTGTAGGTCAGTACTCTCAGGACTGGGGAGCTGTCCCTTGCTTGGGAGCCCCAGAACTGGAATCTGAACTGGGACAAAGGAAGCTTGGTTCTGAAAGTGAGGGAGGGCGGACCTTTCTGTGCCTATACTCACCATAGGAAAAAGACATGTCTACACTTGGTCTAGGTCACCACTACAACCATGAAAGCCCAGCCACGTAAAACTGAAGAGCCCATTGGCCTGCTTTAAATCTGCAGGATGAACTGGAGGGCTGAGCTATGGCGAGCTACGATATGGCAGACAGAGAAATCATTCCACTTTGGGAAATAGAGTAATTATATTATGGCAGCCTGACAAATACTAACTAGGCCCCAGACACACCGTCAGACTACAGCCCAGCACATGCAAAAGCACCCTAAACATATCCCAGATCAACTCCATGCTCATCCACCATTTTAGACTATCTGTTCGCTAAACATCCAGAAAGATCAATACATTTTCTAACTGTGCTGTGTCTACTGTACGTATACACAATCACAGCAAAGGTGCATACACAGTGTGTCCTTTAGCCGCCCGGGAAGGCTAGCTTTGCGTGACATTGCTCTATAGAAGGACAAACCGACTTTGTGTATAAACTTGCTTTAATCCTGAGTCCATTCTCATGATAACTAGTGCCCAAATTCTCTCGTTTTCCTGACTAAAAGGTATTTTATCTTCCAAGAAGTCAAGGAGAAAAGCTAACTCCCAAATGAATCAACCAGAAATATGATTCACAGTAGATATTAAATGTGAGCAAAAACACTTCAGAGAAAGAGTGTAGGTGGAATACAAGAGAGAAGGTCTAGGTTTAACTCACTGGCCAACGGGGTCTTGAGCCAAGTTATTAAATTTGTCTTATTTATAAAACAAACATGATTATGCTCAAATTGCATATTTCCTACTAATAGACCCAACATACTTGTGTTATTAATTGTTCTTCAAATGTTAACTTGGAATTCAGACCCCATCCAAAGATTAGCATGCAAACTGTGTCATACACGTATGCACACATATGCAAACCATGTCATATACGTATGTACACATATGCATTTGTCCAGGGGAACATAGAGAAGTCAGCTCCTAGAGTGGATGTGGGGCTGAAGAGAGGAGGAGCGTGTGCATTTGGGGAAAAAACCTCTTACAGAGATTTAATTTTAAATGTTTTGTCCTGGGTCTGGCTCTTGAAATGTCAACCTAGACAAAAATGCAAACTCACCAGGTTATTATTATACCGGTTTGACCATATTGTCCCTCTAACACATATGCTCAAAATAAATAATAAGTAATACTTAATGTATACTAAAGTCAGAGATGATGGCCCGGTCTAACCCATGGCAGAGGCCGGTGAGTGTCTAAGAGTTCCAGGTCAGCCAAGGCTACACAGAGAGACACTGTCTCAAGGGGTGGCAAAACTTTTTAAAAAGTTATACATAGGTCAACAAAGGCAGGAGTTTCTGAAGAGAACAGAAAGCACAGCTCCTCACAAGGGCTCACAGTGCAAATAGCAAATATGTTTGGTGTTGCCTCAAACTGCAAGCGATCCAAGTTTGCCAGTGGGTAAATAACTTAAAAAGGAAACATCTGCGCCAAAGTGCGAGTGATCTCGAAAATGCAAGTGAAATCCAGAGAAACGTTTTCTGAACTGTGAGTTGTGGCTGCCTTGAGGACCAGGAACCACCGCAGAGAACCACACCTTGGTGCCTGCACTGGTTTCTAAGGTGGAAATCTGTCCAAACTCATCAAGCTATAACCACAACAATATCAGCTTGTTAAAGCAAGCCTAGATAGAATTGATTTGAAGTGAATTCAGACTCCCAGCTCCTTCTAGATACTGGGAAACGTCACAGCCTGTTCTCATTACTAAGGCTCCAGGAGAAAGACTGAGGCCTTCTCCTCGGTGCATTTTGCTCCCTGGATTGTCCTTGGATGTGATCCTGTGCCTCCCCTGTTAAACACTTCCATTCAACTTGTAAGACATGCTCGTTCTGGTTGGATGACAGGCCATAGCTAGAGGGCCCAATCTGGTAAGGGACAAGTTTGAGTGCTGTCCTCGGGGTATCTATCCTGAGTCTAGATATGACCTTCTGCCTTGACCTCATGCTTTCCTAGACATGACCTACAGTGCCAGGCAAATGTGTGTAAATTGCTCTGTCCTGAGAAAGGGCTGCTATGTTAATATTTAGTCAGTCTTCCTTGGAACACGCTTCCCTTGTTACGTTCCTGTGGATAACTGAAACTGAGGTGGTCTCAGCATCCGACTGTAGCCAGCCTCACTCTTTAAGGTCTCCAAATCCCAGGTCCTGCAAACAGATCTGTTTAGGCCAGCCAAGGTCAAGGCCTGCTGACAAAACACGCCCTTCAGAGGCACACCCAGTAAGCTCATTCTTCAGAGGCACGCCCAGTAAGCTCATTCTTGCAGCCAGGCCTCCGTCCCTCTGGGTCTCCTCTGCTCAGGAACAGAGATATCAAATGGGCTCCACGCTTCCAACGCACATCTGGGGATGTTATTGAAGGTGCAGACCTCGTCAGGCAAGCAGGCACCTCCTGTAATTCCAGGACTCAGGGAGGCTAACACGGAGGATGGTAATGGATCCGGAGTGAGTTTGAGGACAGTCTTCGAAACAGAGAGCCCCTGTCTTGGTCAAAACAGAAGAAAATCCAAACCCTAACAAGCAGTTTGCATCACCATTACAGAGATTGTGTTTATGAAAGTCACTCTTACTAGAGACTTAAATCTATCCTCATTTGTAAACAACAGTTAAATATCTCCTGTAAAAGAAAAACAGAATCACCAAGTTGGTGTTAAATTTTTTAATGAATCTTTTTAAAACCTTGTATTTGTGCAAAAAACCCCAAATACTGTAGACTCGGTTTCACTGCATTTAGCAGCTGCAATGGTAGAATGATTTCTGATTAACCAGTCCTAACAGAATGCTTCTACAAGGTATTTACTCCACATGATAACTCTGAGGAAGCCAAGTACATTTACTTTTCAGTCTACAAAGTTTCAATTCTCCATTACACAAATAATTTCTCAAAATCTAGACATTATTCAAATGTATGCCAATTATACAAATAAAATGCATAAAAAGATCAAAAATATACATATTCTCTCAGCAAATTTTGTTACATAAATAAGAAAATATGTACAGCCAGATTTTCAAAGTCCAATCATCTTAACACTGCACCTGTGTATACAGAAGGTGCTAATAAAAAGTGGCAGATTCCTTTCATGACACCTACAGCTATTAAAATGCCTAAAACCAATCTGAGAGGGGATTAAGTTGGAAGACCTTAATTTTGAGTTCATTTATCCCTTTAGAATATTCTCCAGACAGATGACCTTCACACGTCTCACAGCAACCCCGACACCTGATGCAGAAGACAGAGTGTATGAAGAACTACACAATCTACGCCTTTGTCCTCAGACAAGTGCAAAGGACTTCTCAAAGACTTAAACTTGGACACTGCTACATTACAGTTTTCTGGGTAAGACGAGCCACTGAGAACTCAAATTATCTGAGTCGGAAGCGTTGGAAGAAAATCCACACCCTCCAGAGATCTTTACACAGCAAGCAAGGAAAGGTGAGGCCCACTTTTCTCTAGGTCCGATGAGCAGGTTTATGGTTTGCTCCAGAAATTCTCCTTTCTTTTCTGAGCTCGGGCTAAAGTCTGGAAAGCCTGGAGGCTGGAAACCGCAGAGCGAGCGGAGATCTCAGACAGTCTGTCTGCAACGAGAATCCCAGGGTTACATCCGGGGGAAAACATCTACAGGACAACATTGTGCTTAATGTGCTACTGCCAGGAAATTGAAGCCGCCTAGGCTGGACGTTGACGCTGGATCTCTGAGGAAACAAGGAACCCAGTAAGGAACCCACCTAGGCTCGACGTGGATGCTGGATCTCTGAGGAAACGAGGAGCCCAGTAAATGGAGCGTTCAGCTCATCATCCTTCATGGCCGTTTTCCAAGTTCATCAGAGGTCAAACATGCCACTGTGATGGGAACTTTTTACATCATTGGAATCCCATCATGTCATTGATTAAGCACAGCTTCTGATTTCAATGCTTGGGGGTGGGGTCCTACTTTCAGAAGAAAACTGTTTGGAGCACAGAACGATTTTCAATTTAAAAAGCAAAGTGCTGGGGCTGGAGAGCTGGTTCAGAAGCTACAGGCACTGACTGCCATCCCAAAGGTTCAGAGTTCAATTCCTAGCATCCACGCTGGGTGGCTCACAACCATCTGCACCTCCAACTCCAGGAGACTCCAATGCCTCTGGCCCAAGGGCACCTGCATACGTGTGCACATGCTCACATACACATTACCAAAAGTAATAAAAAGGAATATTTTCAAAATGCTGTGTTTTAACATGGTTTATTATATCACTTTTTAAAAATCTCACTAAATGTAGGGGCAAGTATTTGGCAATATGCTACCCTTTTCCCAGTACTGAAACTCCATATTCTGAGTAAACAAACCATCAGATATTTACAAAGACGGTTTATCCATCAAGACAGAAAGCAGGAGGAGATTCAAAGCGTCCACCAGATTTGTATTTCAGAACATAACTTGCTTTCCAGTTCACTGAATAAAGAGCTATAAGCTTACTAAAAGAGAAAAACCTTCTAATGAATATAAAGATATATTCCAATATAAAGAGCATTAAATTTAAATTTATTTCCGAACTCAAAGTCAATAAATTCAGGAATTATTGCACTTCCTAGATTACAGCAGTGCTTCTCAGGATGGGACAACAGTTATTTTGATGGTTTACCTTAAGACTTTAAAACTCCTTCCTGCCCAATCAAAAAATTTGACAGAATGAAGACTATACAAGGAGGAAAAAAAGAGTTCATTATCATCAATTACACATATTTTTAGAGATGAGAATTATAATATACAGGCATTTGAAAAAAGTATAAATGGCACATCAGGCCACATTTCTTAGACAGGCGGAAGCAGGCAGAGACATGGCCCTGCTGAGACACGGCGCCTGTTTGCAGGGGAAAGACCCCACAGCACACAGCCCAGGGGACTCCTGTGTAAGGGGGAATAACTTCATTCCTATCCCAGGGCCTCGAGGACCTAATGCAGGAACGTCTAGACAAACGAAGCCCTAGTAACGCCCTGCAAAGGGGTGGACGCCGACCTAAGTCACTGCTAACTTACCTTCGTCATTAAAGGTGTCATGTGGAAGTAACTGCATGTTGCTCATCCTTGGTTTTCCTACTTATAGAAAAAAGACAGAAGACATTATTCTTTAGCTACTCAACATCACATTAGTAGAATGGTTTGCATGTCTCTCCCTCCAAACATTCTCAGTGAAACTGAAATGCTGCTGTGATCATAGGAGGCTGGACCTTTAGAAGTATACAGGCTGTGACCTAAGGCCATATTGGGGGGGGGGTCCTGCCACTCCTCCTCTCCACTTCCTATCAGGAGACCTGACACCTCCACTAGATGCCAGCCCTTCTGCGTGCAGCTCCCAGCTTTGAGTGCCATGAGATACTCATCTCTGTTCGCTATACACTGCCCAATCTCAGGTGATCTGACACAGCAAGTCAGTAAACTACTCATGAAAGGAAGCCATCAGAAATCTTATCAGTTAGGTTTATATATTAATGGACACTAACGACATCAAAGGGCCCCGGGGTAATTGTAATGTTTTTAGCAAGTACTCATACTATGACTAGTGCCTAGAACTCTGTCCAGTGATAACATTGATGTAACTTCAAAGAGACAAAGTAGGCCTCTTTTGAGAGGTGAGAACTCTAAATAGACATGTAGAAAAACAGCAGAAGCTCACAGGACAAAGAAAACGAAAGCCTAGCGGGTTGGGGATTTAGCTCAGTGGTAGAGCGCTTGCCTAGGAAGCGCAAGGCCCTGGGTTCGGTCCCCAGCTCCGGAAAAAAAAAAAAAAAGAAAACGAAAGCCTAGAAAACAGAACCCAAGTTGGAGAATGGAAAGCAAACAGAGAGATAAACATGGAATTACCCAAGGGGACAGAGTCTTACATCAGCAGAGTGGAGAAACTAAGAAGCAGCAGCCTGTGTCTGTGCCCAGGTGATTGGGGTGTGGCTGGGGCTACAGGGGACCGGAGAGTCTCAGTCTCCCTGCACGCTGTAATGAAGGGAAGCCAGCACTCTGAAACCTTTTTTGTGCCATGGCTACAGCACAGCGCCTTCTCCTAATTTACCCAGCGAGAGAACTGCCTCTCCCAGGAGTGCGACAAGAATATGCCTAAAGAAGGGGTTGGGGATTTAGCTCAGTGGTAGAGCACTTGCCTAGCAAGGCCCTGGGTTGGTCCCCAGCCCGAAAAAAAAAAAAAAAGAAAAAAAAAAAAAAAAAAGAATATGCCTAAAGCTTTCTGTTACTGTGGACCACATGCCCTGTATCCAAGGACAGAGGCAGTAGAAAGGAAACAGAGAAGGAAGATTGCTTCTTAAGGAAACTTCCAGGGTTGGGGATTTAGCTCAGTAGTAGAGCGCTTGCCTAGCAAGCACAAGGCCCTGGGTTCGGTCCCCAGCTCCGAAAAAAAGAAAAAAGAAGAAAAAAAAAGAAAGAAAGAAAACTTCCTAGAAGAACTGATCGGTGGAAAGGTCTACTGGGAACCAGTAGAGTGAGTGGGGAGCACCCACTTCCAAGAAGCATGACTGTAAAGTATCAGTAGGATCTGCATGAATAGACACTCCCAAGGCCGGCAGAGAGCAGCCACCACATAGGAAAGCTGCAGGACAGATGCTGCCGAGAGCTCAGCTGTGACAGGAAGACGCCCATCAGTAGGGCAATGCCTAACCAAACCCAAGGAAATGTGCAACTCTTGAATTCCACAACCCAGCGAGCAGCAGCAGGCAATGTCCAGGGACAGGTTTTGTTGTCCTGCCTGAAAAAGAAGCACCACCGGCACCTGCAGGACTCCTGTGCGCCCTGGTAAGGCCCTGAGGTGCGCCTTTCACTTTCTGGAGTGAACTGTGAACCTGCGGGCAGCAGCGCTGTCCGGTACCCACAGAAATCTGTCAGCCTGGGTTGTCTATTGAGACCTTGATGAAAGGCAGGAAATTAAAATAAGGAAGAAGGGGAGAGAGGGAGAGGGAGAGGGAAGGAAGGGGATCCATTATAAATTAAAAAGAAAATGAAATCACCTAATAGAACTGACTGGCATACCGTTCTTCTTATAGCAGGGATCTATTAGTATAACACTTTTATTTTTAAAAGGTAAGAAATTAAAACCAAAATACTTACTGTTATGCTGAAATTCAGGGTCTCTAAGACGCCCCTGGATCCTGCTGGAAGGATGACAGTAAGGCAGGGTACATGAAGAAGGCTGTCCAGGAGTGTTGGTCTGACGGTCCAAATTTTTCAAAACAGGAAGAGAACCCTCAGCAAATCTGAGCATGTTGGCATCACAATCTTCTCGCAAAGGCAGGGGATCAACTGTTTTCATGCCGGCAGTAGGAGAAGTCAGGAGAGACAGAGGACAGTGTTTTTCTTTCTAGATAAAAAAAAAAAAAAAAAAAAAAATATAAAAGATGCACACATGTGTGCAAAAGAATGGATCAACACTCAAATGTACAACAGTCACAAGTCACAGAAGGTGTGGGGAAAGTGACAGTGTCCCTGGAGAGATGGCTTAAGCAGAGACAGAGAAACAGACCTGCAGACAGAAGAGTAAAATGTGCATTAACATGCGCTGAACTGACAAAGTGTGTGGAGACATCCACAGAGTTGGCTTACACTAGTAAATCCCCCTAGAGCAGCGAGCCGTGAGTTTCACTACGAAGCAGCACAGGCATATGTAAGTAATTCAGACAGATATAGGAGTGAAGAGTCTACCTCGCTAGCCGTTTTAAATCACAGAAGAAAAGCACTGGAGTCCTAACTGTTCCCTTACCAAACTGTAGAAATTAACTAAATTCATATAATATGCAGTCTGACATCCACTGTGGGAGCAGGAGCCTCCCACAGACCTGCAGGAGCCCAGCAAAGGCAGCAGAAGCCTTACAGCCGAGTCTGCTTTAACTCTGTATAATACTGGGGACACTCGCATGAGAGGATAACACTGACACAAACCAAGACGTAGTTGACGGATGTATTCTTTATACTGTTAAATAGAAATCAAATGATACAAATCTGGAAATTAGATTTGAACAGCAGTATCTGGTTGAAAACTTTAAACAATAGCTACCTTCTATTACCGCTAAGAGCTAAGCGATGCCTAATGCTGCAAAGTGTGTTCACAGTAGAGCTCGGTAAGAACAATTAGACAGAAAAAGATGTACACAAATTGACACAGAGCTAGCATGCAAAAGAGAACAATTAGATTATGAAACCGTGCTTGCCTGTAGGACACCGTTTATGTCTACACTGTCCCAAAGACCTTCAAGACCTCTAACAGTGCCCCTCAGTGTGTCACTGGGAAAACAGTCCTTTCACACTCATCCCAAGTTTTAGCTTCTCACAGCGACAATGCTGCTACATCCTAGAGTTCCTGATGATGGAACTCCTTTTCTCTTTTTGGTCGAGTGAGGTGGGGTGGGGTGGGGTGTTGAGACAGGGTTTCTCTATACAGCCCTGGCTGTATTGAAACAAACTCTATAGACCAGACTGGCCTTGAACTCAGAGATCTGCCTGCCTCTGCCTCCCGAGTGCTGGGATTAAAGGTGTGCACCATCTCAGCCTGGCCAGATAGTACTTTTGATAGACAGCAGCAAAGTCACACCCAGACACAACAGTCTTAACCATTGCTTGGACTTCCACCGTGCCCTCATTGAGCCACAGATGTGACATGTACAGTCTCCAACCGGAAGGATCTGTGACCGAAGAGCTGATGGCTTCTTCCCAAGAGAACTTAAGATCCAGGAAAAGAACATAGATCTCCCATTTGCCTCCCTTTTTCCTGTACACTTAATAAATTAAAGTCACACTTAAAAAGTTTTGTTTTTCTTCCTATATGGCTTAGTCGCTCTGCCATCGTGGTTTTACTGTTAAAAGGAGCTGAGTAAGATGAAAGATTTTAACTGAAGAATCCTCAGGTTTAATGAAACTGACTGGGTCTAGTTCTGAACCTCGAGCCTCTTTGCTGGCACACTGTTCCAACTGTTCCTTGAAGAATAACCCGTGACTCCATTTTCTGTGAGTCAAACCCTACTGGCTTTTGCACTTCAGAACTCTGAGGGGCTCCCAACACCATTGGGACAACACTCAAACTCCTCAGCCTACCCACCTTTCCAGCCTCACTTCCTCCCACTCTTCCCTGTAGATCCACTACAAATTCCTCCTCCTCCCTCTCCTCCTCCTTCCTCTCCTCCTCCTCCGTCCTCTCCTCCTCCTCCGTCCTCTCCTCCTCCTCCTTCCTCTCCTCCTCCTCCGTCCTCTCCTCCTCCTCCTTCCCTTCCTCTCCTCCTCCCCGTCCTCCTCCCCCCCCCTCCTCCCCCCACCTCTCTCTCTTAGCACTCAGCACTCTTCCTTGGGGACTCCCAAGTACACAGTGGTAGCTGCAGGAGAGGGAGGAGGTATGTGAGGCAGTTGTGGTCTCTGGGAAGGAAGAGACATTTTTCTGCAATGGCATGACTGGTAGGCAGCAGGTGCTCTTGTAAAAACCCACTCACACGGATTCTGTTAAAGAAACCCTACTAGAACACCGTGGGACCTCACCAAAACAACAAGAGTAAGAAGAAGGGAAGGAGGGAAGGAGGGAAGGAAGGGCAGACTGGAAGGGGCATTAGCTAGAGGCAGGAGATGAGTGGAAGCTGTGCAAGAGAGGGTGATGAGGAGCAAGCATGATAGAAATACACCGTGTGTGTGTGTGTGTGTGTGTGTGTGTGTGTAAGTTTTCTGAACAGTTATCTTCAACAGATGGGCGCTTATGGGGGGTGGGTCTGATGTTAAGTCCTGTTCCCCAATTGGTTCTTGATCTATTAGTAAAGATGTCTGAAGTGTTGGGAGTCCCTTGAAGATCTGAAGTGCAAAGATTTCTGGGTGGAAGGAGGAGGTGGAACTTCCAGGTCCCTGCTGGGGAGGTGAGGGGATGCAATAGGGGAGGGGGACTTTTGCCATGCTTAGCAGGAGGAAAAGGCGACCAGCCATGTGAGATTTTGGGCGGAGCGACCTTAGGCCACTTCTCCTGGTGGGAGGTTAGGGTGTTGAGCTGGGACTAAAGGTAACTGAGGAACTGAAGTTGAGGGCTGATTTAGGGTGTTGTGCTAAGAAAATTGGGAAGGGCACACTAGCAAAAGGAGAGTAGAAGTGCCCAACTATTGAGCCAAGAAGACAGGTTGAAATTGAATGTGTGTGTGTGTGTGTGTGTGTGTGTGTGTGTGTGTGTGTGTGTGTGTGTGTGTGTGTGTGTGTGTGTGTGTGTGTGTGTGTGTGTGTGTGTGTGTGTGTGTTTCATCCACGGATCTAAGGAAACCTGGTCGGGGGCTGGTAGTGCAGCTTGTTCTCAGAGCTTAAGGCGGGGTAGCAAACACTACACACTGCAGATGGCACCATTTCAGTCTCACCAGACACCCACTGCTCTTTGCTTCCTTTCTTGGACAGAGCTCTTGAAAGACTTTTGTCTGGAGCCTGGGAATGCAGTCAAACGGTACAGCATTTGCTAACCATGCCCACAGCCATAGGATCAACTCCTACCACTACCAATTACAAACAAGCCTGCAAACCCACAGTGGTTGTCCTAACTTAACCTGTCTTTTCTCTTCAATCTCTTGCATTCCAGCTTTTACAAGATTCTGACTAAGTCTCATCCCTACTGACTTCGCAGCATCAACACTCACTTTTCTTGTGTGTGTGTGTGTGTGTGTGTGTGTGTGTGTGTGTGTGTGTGTCCAGTATCTCTGCAGCCCAGCTTTTCAAGTGTGCACAGTCAGCTCCCATCAACACATCACTCACATGGCTTGTAGGCTTCTCAAGTTGAGCACATCCTAAAGAGAACTCGTGCTATTTCCTGACACGTCTTTCCCATCTCAGTTAAACAGCAATGCCTTTCCTCTTGCTCAGGTCAAATTTTTTCAGTTTTCCTTTATTCTTCCCATGCTGCCTCCCCTTTCAGCATCCCTCGGCACACACATCCTCAATACATGCAGACCTGGACTTCCTCAGAAGACCCTCACCACCTACCACAGCCCATAGCACCATCGAGTCTCCCTGGGTCTGGTAACTGACCGCTAGCTGCTTTCACACGTGTTCCCTGTTGTCCACTGTCAGTGCAATGGCGGGAGGGACAGCAATGGCAGGAGGGACAGCAAACGCGTGAGTCAGATCACATCCCTCCTCTGCCCTTCTAATACTCCTGTCTCGCCAAAAAGGACATGCTAAAATAAGTTTTCTACTCTCTACAAAGCCCTACACAGTTTAGCACAGCACTACCTCTCAAAACTAATTCCCCAGACTATTCTCTGTTCCGGACACTAGAGCGAGCACATGACTGGTCCTCTCACCCTCAGAGACTTCGCATCTCTGTTCTCTCTGCCAGAACACCACCGCCCATACCTAGATCCATCCTGCATTTTTCAGACTCTGCTTCAGCACACCCTTGGTGGTGAGGACCTCCCTGACCACTTCCTGCTCATCCCCTGCCTATTTCTCTCACAGCACTGATACTGACACCTCGCTATTGTGTTTAGCTCTTGTGTTTTACCTCCGATGTGACCGTGACCTCCCACTCCACTAGACTGAAGGCTGGAGGAGCCCTGGTGCGGCTTTTATCTCCAGTGCTGCACAGTGCCTGCAATGTGGCTGGAACACAACTATCAGACAGCAGAGTGTATGTGTCTCCCTTCCTGACGAGTCACTACTAAGACTATTTGAATGAGGATCAGCAGCAATACAATGTTAAGACCAACTAAATAAGCAAATAAGTCCGAGTGCCTTACTGAGAGTTAACAGGGTTACCTCCCCATACAGTAGTCTGAGCCTACACGTCATCTATCCCATGAGACTATGGGACCCAAGAAGAGGTTCCCTCTGAAATACAAACAGCTACCTTAGTAATGCCTTTCTTCAGAGTCTCCAAGCCATCTTGGGAGGATTCTTTCCTCCTTTGCTCCAGGGCTGACGGCTTCGCTTTAGCTGGAGACACTAAGACCGCTCCACCTGGAAAATCCCAGGGAAACTGCATGTCAATCACGCTAAGCTACAGGCTAAAAGGGCAGATGACAGGTTGCAGGGCTGACCATTACCAACAGCTGGAGTCGTGAGATCATGGTGAGTCCGCTGGATACCGAGCTCTCTCAGCCTTGGTGTCGGAAGTCTGCCTCCCTTCCCTGAGTGAACGGAAGACGTTTCTGACCTAAAGAGTGAGACAATCTATTAGGAAGCCTGTCTTCTAGAAAATATGATCAAAGCTGCATCATCACCATTATGCAGCACTGTAATAAAACATAAACTGTCTAAGAGAAGTCTACTTTCGTTTCTGAAAAGAAAAGTCAGGTTTACATGCAGGGAGCCTATAACCCCAGTGTTCAGGAGGCAGCCTCAGGAGAGTCATGAGTTCCAAGCCAGCTCTGGCTATATAGGGAAGTCGCTATTTAAAAACAATCCTTTTAAAAATTCTTAATCCATATGGAGTTAGAGAAACTGAGCCTAGGAAGGAGGAAGATCATTGTAAGTCAGCCATCCATAACAAGGAAGTCTTCCGGTTAGCCAGCACCCAAGTTCCCCATTACCTACATCCCTGAATGAACAAAGGGTCTGGCTACAGACAAGTGGACCATCAACTACAGCAAAGCCCCTCCCAAAGCTGTCTGCACAGGAAACCACCGTTACTGGCTACTCGCAGAAACCACTTTAAAAATATTACAACAGAGTGTAATTCCTTTCTTGTCTGATATTAGTGAATCCCAGTTCCCCATGCAGTCATTCTCCTGACACAACGGTCCTGGCCAATCCTCACCACAGCACCTGGGTGAGAACGCTGATTCCTCCCCACAGTGCACAGTGCCCCATTGCAGTCAGTGTGACTGCAGGGTCTGTAGGGTCAAATCCCAGCACATGCCGTGGCAGTCCCTACAACTCCGTTCTTTATTAGTCACAGCCGCCAGTGCACCGGCACACATCAGGCACGTACCAGAACGTCCTATATGCTGAGGAACTTAGGTCTCACCCTTCTGTCGG
Organism: Rattus rattus; assembly: GCF_011064425.1. Classification (NCBI taxonomy): domain Eukaryota; kingdom Metazoa; phylum Chordata; class Mammalia; order Rodentia; family Muridae; genus Rattus; species Rattus rattus. The sequence goes on along the minus strand of NC_046154.1, from coordinate 196,252,535 downwards.
TCCGTCTGCCTTAGATGTCTGCATGTCCACTTTCTGTAGCTCTCCTGCACAGACCTGCTTGTCCTTTCCTCTGGCCTCTCTCCCGTCCTCCTCCCCACTGGGCTCCTCCTGGGTATCTTCCTTCTGCATGCCCTCGGCAGCATCCCAAGCCAACTTCCTCCTGACTGTGGCAGGAGCCTCTGGCAGCTCCAGGCTCCTGATGGTATTTTCCAGGGGCTGTTCTGCCAATGCAACTTTTTCCTCTTCCAGTTTGGTAGGAGGGTGTTTCTGGAGGGTCCTGTGGCTCGTAAGACCTCTGCATTTCAAAAAAAAAGATTTTATTTGTAAACCTGCATTTGATGTTGTATAGTTTATACCGGCTTAGAGAGTACGTGCCTTCTGCCACCTGGTTCCCACCCACGCCGAGGGCCTTGTCTGGGTACTGAAGGCATTGTACAGTACAGTAAGCTACACCAAGCGGCCACTAAATATTCCAAAAGGAATACAGTGACCTACTTTCACATGTTTACACTTGCACTTCTGGGACAAAAGGGTAAAAGATTATCTGCAAAATGAAAGGACTAACTCCAACTAAACTCACGTTCAAGCACAAGTATGCAGATTCGAACTTTTATATTTTAGATTCATCTTTCCAAGACATTATTAAAGAGTATTTTGTGAACTTTTAAAGCAAGGTCACATAATAAAATCTATAACTGAATTTGGTGCATGTGATTACATGAGAATGCTCTATTTGATTAGCTACATATCAATGTGTAATTTTCCTTATAAAGAGTTAAATTGTGTTCAGTTTAAAATTTAAAACTGCAGAGAATTCTCTACAACTAGAGGCCCAGTTCCATATGAGCCACTAAAGTCATTAATGAGTGATGATGGATACATACACTAGCTTATATTCTCATATTTTTATGGTTGCTCTTAACCTTCTTACAGCCCTTGTACACCTATCTTATGGTTATTCTAGTTCTGTTGTTACAAAGAACATTGCAAAAGTGAGCTACCCTGAGCTCTGTATTACTTATACGGAGACACAAAGAGCAAGTGTCATACAGCAGCTGTACTGGCCACAGAGAGTCAGTTTTAAATAGTAAGAGACCCATTTGACTGGACAGCAGACTGTGAGTTAGTCAGGTCATTTCCCTACATCAGCCTATGATGCACGTAAGCTACAACACACTCTGCTCACATTCCACAAAGACCATCTCACCCGGCAAGATCCAGGGCTTGGATGTTGCTACTAATGGTGCCTTCTGAGCTTGTGACTGAGGAGACATCCCAACAGCAGTTGCTGTCAGACATAATCTGATTCAGATGGTCCCGAGAAAAATGCGTCCCCTGAACTCGCTTCCGATAGGACTCAGCCTTTTCCCGGAGCTCCTTAACCTAAGCAAGAGTTCAGATGTCTTCCATTATTGTCAAGGCTCTCCTACAAATACTGACAAGTACATAAGAAAGCAAAAGCACAATTACAGCCACAGTCCAGGGGAAAAAGCAGGCAAAGTCACACCACACACACTCATCCCACTGTGCATTTCAGCAGAAATTAAACAATTAAGCAAAAGCTTAGTGCAGCTGTTTTACTTTGGACTAATAGGCAAGGAGACATCTGTAGTAGCTAAAAGAATACTGACAGATGCTTTACTCTGACGGAAATTACACACATACTCTATGCATTATCATAGTTTTTAAGAACTCAAAAGCAACCAACCTCTGCATACCACATGGCATTTAGAGAACCCTAGGGGAGGAATACAGAGACACACTTAATGACAGGTTAATGCCATAAATGAGTACTAATGGGAATCAATGAGACGCTGTACCTTATTATTCTTCCTTCTAAACATATACCAACTTGTCAATACAATTACATTTCTTGAATCCTTAGCACTATTTAACTCAGTAACCAAGACATCTTAATACTGCTCAAGGGTCAGCCACACTCTTGCTGGGCTGTGCTGGTGCTGTGATAGGTAACTGACTGCCAGCCCTCCCTCTCCACCTCTGGAAGAGTAGTTACATGCCAGTGACTCCCGGTCTGGCTTAATCCCCCAGCTTTCTGCCAGCTTCTCCTATTACAGAAGACCCCACTAACATTGTGAGATTCCCTCTCCAAATCCCTCAGGTTCCCTTGAAGTCAGCAAAACCTCAACTTTAAAAAAAAAAAAAAAGGACAAAAACAAACAACACACTAAGTGTATAATAGAAAATAAGTCCCTGCCAAATACTGGTGATATACTCAACAAGACAGTAAGAGTTTTTAAAATCATGAGGAACTATAAACTACTTTGAATTCTCTAATTTGCAAATAATGTACTTTCATATGAAAAGAACCCAACTACCATCTGAAACCTGTTTATTTTATACAAGACACTGCCACCTGCTGGCTTCTCTAAATGTTACCTATGCAGTGAAAGAAAGCTGAATTGTTAAAATTCTGCTTTAAAAGTATTGTTTATTATATTTAGTCACTTAAAAACAGAGTTCCCACACTTTTGTAAAGTCTTTATCCCTCGACAATTTATTTTAGGTGTAGCTGTTAACAGTCTCGGCTTCCCAGGGAGAGATGTCTCATGTGTTACCATCAGGCCTCCTCTCTGCAGTAGCAGCATGTGCAGTGGTCAGAGTGATTGCACTGAAGCACTGTCTATACTGGTCCAGAGTGGGGACTGAACAGCAGAGGGAAACAGGGGCCAGAGCTATGAAACTCTCACATTCAACAGGCTTACAAGACAAAGGAGGCCAACCTGTATGAAAATTACCACCCTAGCATCGGCACAACCTGTCCCCTAGCAGAAAAACGAGGACGTGAACTGAAGGGCAGATTCACAGGCCTCCAATCAACACGGCCTTCAGTGCTGTGCAGTGGAAAGACCAGTCAAGGCTGAGTCCTGTTCACTCAGGAGCTCCATGTGCTTAATGACTAAGAGAATGGGGGAAGGGCCCTCTGCACACGGCCATTTAGAAAGGATGGAGAGCAGGCACTTTATAAAACTCTGTTTGACTATTCAGTTCCATCTATTAATGACATATGAACTCCAATGCTTTCCTAAGTCTTCATCAGCCAACTTTCCTAAAACTGTCAGTGCTAACATTCAGTTTTACATTTACGTGTCTACAGTCCTAAACTAAGAAGAAAACTGAAGAGGCTGATGTCTCTCAAAGTAAGGTCCTCTATAGGCAAGAGGGGAAAATTGAGAGTAGATTCTAGAAATGACCCCTAGGTCCAGGGACCAGGACTACTATAAAGGATAAGAATACATTATTCCCAACTGAATAACCCACATAGTACTGTCACCCAATGATGGGGTATTTTACAAGCCCTGGTAAAGAGAAGCCTCAGATGCTAAAAGCATTTGCTGTTCTCGTATAGTGCCAGTTCAGCTTTCAGAACCCATAGTAAGTGGCGTACAGCTACCTATAACTCCAGTTCCTGGGGATACAATTCCCTCTTGGCCTCCATGGACACACATGCATGCGCGTGCACACACAAACATGTATACGCACACAATCTAAACACTGTACGTAGAATTTTTCATTACTGAATCATTTTTCCCAATTTGAACTAAATCATTTAAAATTTACATGCAGAAAAATAAAATTCAGAAAACTGAAAACCGAATGAGGAGTGACTTAGACCTGGTTCTTATAACATCTGTCAGATTACAGGATGTATCTCAAATGTGGCTCTTTATCTAGAATCAAAGTCCTAATTGTCCTCAAATGTCACACCAATAACCAAGCCAAAAAGATGTACATGCCAGCACCATGGTGAGCCATGCCTGTAAAACCTGCATGGGAGAGGCTGAGGCAGGAGAACTGCTATGAGGCCAAGGTTAGACCCTTTTCAAAAACCAAAACCAAATTAACATGAAATAGATTCCGTTATTAAAGACAGACTTTTATGAATGTTACCAAGTAGCAGAGTAACAAAGGATGCAGGTGTGGGGTACACAGTCACATTCAAAACCAGCTCACACAGGCTGTCTTGCCCATGAGTATGTGCATAGGACTTAAGACAGAACACCCAGTAGTTTTGCTAAAAACAGATTCCCAAAGTGCAGAAATGAAGTTAGGATCTGAACTAAGAGCCAAAATCTCTGTTAATGCTGGGATTGTGGCTGGAGAGATGGCTCAGCAGGTTAAAGTGCTTGCCCACTTCCCCCAGTATAATTCTAGCACTGGAAGGTGAAGGAGGAGGATCATGGGATCTCAATGGCCAGCCGCACAGCCTATCAGTGAGCTCTGATTCAGTGAGACAGTCTGTCACAAAAAGTAAGGTGACAAGCAACACCAAACCTAGGCCTCCACATGCACAGTCATGTATGCACACTGCATGCACCACACATACATAGCATACACGCAGGGAGGAGAGTGCAGAGTACTTGATACTCAGGTCACTCAGGATCAGTCTTTACATTACAGCACAGCATTCTCCCTCGGAACAATATAAAAATGTTACTGTCCTCCAAATGCATTAAATGTCTAGAGTTGAGACCTAAATACCAACTTCACCTCAGTTTGAAGAAACCACACACTGGCCAAGAATCTTTCCAAAGCAAGACTCTCTCAGACCTCAATCCCTGCCAACTGGCCCTCCTCAGCCACACGGATCTGTGTCCCTGTTCCCTCCTGCCCTGTCCAATCCCCAAGACATACTCTCTTTGCCAAGACCTAGATACCAACAAACTGCAAGAGCATAGAGGATTCAGTCCTTCCTCCATCATGACGCCTTGTGATACTCTAAGTTTTTATTTGATGTTACCAGAGTGAATAGACAAATGGCCCAGATGAATGGGAGCTGCAGCCTGAGCTAGGCTTGGTAGACAAGTCTGAGAGTAGCTGCAGTGGGAGCCTCTCCGAGCAGAGCACTGAGGAGGCGTGGCAGGCCCTTGTCTAGGAGGGGCCACCTCAAGGAGCCAGCCGCTCAAAAAGGCCAGACCAATCAATCCTCTTTGGAAAGAGAGATGGAAAAGAATGTCTATTATTATACAATCCAACCAAAAAAAAGTTTTAAATTAGCTTGTGCCCATGAGGAGGACTGAAAAGTGTAGAGACAGAGCTTACAACACTAATTATACAGCAATATAAACCTCTATCATTTCTCCTTTAAGGAGAAGCCCCACTTCTCAGCCTGAGCATTTAACTGCCCTCTCCTCCGCCTGTTCTTAGATGCCCAGCTTCTCCCCTATCTCAGGACACTCGAGAGTAGAGCTTGAATCTGCATGAGCTGTCCTACACGCAGTGGTGCAGACTGAGGTAGTCTTTCTAGCACATCCATTACTGACAGAAAGAACCTGCAGCTGAAAGACAGGTCTGAGTGGCGTGAGAACCCAACCACTAAGGATCCAGTCCTGTAAACTGAACTTGCTACAACTATCAGATATTTCGTGGTTTTAAAAGAAATGACTTTAATAATCAATGTAGATCTCCACGGAGGTCAGTATGAGAAGAGTACGCACGCACACTGGTAAGTTGGCAACTATGATTTTAAGATGGTGGGATCTGGGGTTCTGTTATTGCATCATCCACCTTTAACTTGTGCATGAAACTCACTGTGAAACTGTGGCATAGGCTGGAAGGACATGTGAAATCAGACTCACCTGGTGCGACAAGTTCTCCTTCACACGCGTCCAAGCTCCAGCCTTATATAAATACTGGGCTGGGCTCAGAAATTTTGCTCTATATTCAGAATTCACCTTTCTAAGAGAGACAGAATGCATGTAAGTATTTTAGCATGGTGACCACCCAAACATGACCATTTCCTGATAAGATACATACCCAAGCCTTTGGTGTCTCCAAGGAGCAGGCTTCTTTATAGGCTGGTCTGAGTCTTCCGACGCCATGTCTACTTCTAAGTCTAAAGGCTCGTCTGCCTTATTATATTGAAATGGAAATAATTTGAGCATTTATGCTTAGAGATGTCAGACATTAAAGTAAAAACATACATGCTATAAAGGTGGGCCTAGATATTCTACTACATTCTGCTTCTAGATGTTTAGCTACTAAAACAAAGCAAAAAACCAAAATCAACAAGTTTTAAGACCAAGGAGTTTAGATTCCTGATTTTATGGGTTTTTTTGTTTTGTTTTGTTTGTTTTTAAACATTTATTTATTGTGTATACATCATACAGCTTTCTGCCTGCATGTATGCAACTACAGGCCAGAAGAGGGCACTAGACCTGACTATAGTGGTTGTGAGCCACCATGTGGTTGCTGGGAATTGAACTCAGGACCTCTGGAAGAGCAGACAGTGCTCTTAACCACTGAGCCATCTCTCCAGCCCATGGTTTGTTTTCTTTAAAGATGAATTTAAAGATTAACAAATACATCAAAATATTAAACAAACAATGCTACTACATATTGAACAGAGATTTTGAATTAGCCCTTAAATTTATAAAGTTTTGCTAATTATCCCAGAGTTATATAAAATAATACTCCTCCCCCAAGAATGTCATAGGCCAAAAAAAGTGGATGTGTGTGTTGTGTGCACGTGGATGTGCGCGTGCACGCACATGTGCGCACATGAGTTCATGTGTGCATGTGCGTGCGTGTATGTGAGCATGTCTGTGAGCATGCGTGTGCATATACACACACAGGTATATAATTTTACTTTTAGTCACATACTTTCTATTTTTAAAAACCACCCATACTCTGTGATTATTCCAGACTACTGTCAACTCAGCATACCTGTAAATTCACACACAAACTCAGGTGCCTATTTTCACTGAAGTAAATGATATGAATTATACTAACTGTAATTTTACATAATAAAAATCTTCCCGTAAGATAAATGTGTGCTATGTTTAACAGCTGCTACTTCAGAATAGCATCTCGACCATTCCTGCTGCCCTGTAACACACACCACGACAGCCCAATCGTTTGATGTTAGACTTGGAAGACTTACCTGCTACACTGCTAAGTGTGTCGTGCTGTATTCACTTTAGCTATCTGTCTGTCTGTCTCCCAGCAGCCTAAGCCCTGCTGAGCCTTGGCCTGTCTGACCCTGTACTCTCAGTACCTACACGGACCTGGCTCCATGTAAGGAGTCAATGTGCACCTGGCGTTTGCTTAATAAATGAACGAATGCTAGATAAGAGAGAGCTTCAGGTGGTGACAAGGGAGACACGCAGAATCGGAAACCCCTGGTAGGAGGTCAGAGCTGCTGGGTACCTTCTTCTCTGGAGACAATATCTCAAAACTGCTGTTTCCTTTCAAATACTCTCTCAACTTCGGTTCCTTCACTGGAGTTAAACCCTTGAAATTTCGCTTATATTCACTTTCGTGGATGAATGTATTGCCTTGGAACTGTGGAATAACTTGGCTTTTATTACGGAAAACCTTAAAACAAACAAAAAAAAATAGTTGTTAAGTTTTTGGTTGGCTATTAAGTGATTCAGAACTTGGGTGTATAATTGATCTTAAAAGCCCACAAAAAGTTGAATTATAGTACAAAAAAAGAGCAAAATTGTATCTTTCTGAAATTTGATTTCATACGTGTCATTAGTAGCCAATGGTCAAATTTCTATACTTATTACTATGTTTTGAATAAAAAGTCAAAACATGATCAAACTATTACATAAGCAAAATTACCCCATAATCCTTATCTGATTTCTCCTTCCTAGAGTTCCTCCACCTCCTCCCACCAGTTTAGTAATGAGATAAATGAAGTAAAATTATTTTCATAATACAAACAGATATTAGTCTTATTAAAGCAACTGTTATCAGCTCTATGGATTATCTTTCTCTTCGTCCACATTTCCCTTTCTCTGAAAGAACCTAAGAGGATGTCTGACATGTTCAAGCTGGGGATTTTTCCTCACCCCCCCGCTCGCTTATGTTCAGCATTCTCATTTACGCAAGAGAGAACACATCTGAGAATTACTACATTTCTCTTTTAAATGTTTTCTTTCACCCATAATACTCAGTATGGTTCCATGTGCTGGTATCGTGCCACTGCTGACAGTGAAGTCACATGGAAAAGGGACGATCGATACCAGGTAGACATCCATGACCTCTGCTTCACAACTCTGACTAGCACAGACCCAATCCAAACAGTACATCTTCTCAAGACAACACAACCTCAAGGGCTTTCCAGCCAAAACTAGTTCAACTCTTTTTAAATATTAATGTGACCACCTTACCAGAAAAGACACCTGATTAAAGGCCGTTGGCTCCTTTGAGGGGCACGGAAAGATTACCAGTGAGCTCTCCCACAGACCTCAAAGCAGGCGTGCTTTGAACTTACAAGGAGCCCTTGCTCCCTATGCAGCCCCCTGAGCGCCTCACTAATGGGAGCCGCAGGCTCACGACTGGAGTAGTTTATTGTACACTGTGCTTCTGATCCTATGAAAGAAGCATTTCTGCCAAAAGCTTCCGCTGGCATGTAAATTTTGTCAAGCAGGCTTCGACTGAATTGGCTCTAGCTTACAGGTCAAATGCTCTACAAAAACAAAACATGATTTTCAAGCAAGGCAGGAGTATCTTTAAGAGCACTCGGTGCCCGAGAACACTAATGAGCAGGCAGCAGAGGCCCTGCCCGTGTTTAGTCATAGAAAGAGGACATCACTGCGTTACACCTCACATGGCCCTAAAACATGTTTTGATAACAAGTAAACAAACTCCCACGATTTACATGATCAGCAGAGTGGCCACTGAAGCTCACAGATGCTACTGCCCTGCTGCCTCTAAATCTTCCTGTTAGGCTTTAGGTACAGAGTATACAAGGAGCACTCAAGTACAGGCAAAATGAATTGAGGCCTGTAAGGTGTCTGCAGACTTCTTTAAAAACAAACGGTCAGGGAAAAGATGACGTCATCACAGGTTCCGAAGCTGAAAGCCTGGGCAACATAGGAAGAATTTGGGAATATCTATCAGAAAGGTAATAACATACTAAAGCTGCACAAAATGTAATGAAATTTGTCTCACAAATTAATCCATTATGCCTTTTGAATTTTTGCAAATAAAAACTCAATTACTGTCACCATTCAACTGACTTAAGGGGACAATTATATATAGTACTACTTTCACTACATAAATATCCAAAGCAGTTAGTCTTTCTCAAAAAATAGACATCATGCAAAAACATTAGTCACATAAACAATTTAGAATATAACCACTTTGATGATTAAGAAGATAGTGACGGAAAAAGATCCTCTGGCATGTGAACTTACCCTCCCCCACGTTGTCACTGCCCCATCTCCTACTTAGTGGGCCTGGAAATACTGACCACCACTAGCACAGGACAGTGCATAGATCATACTACTGTAAATCAGAGGGAGGGAGAGAGAGCCTGCAGACTCTCACTGTCTCCCAGAACTCAGAACCAGACCCAGGTCAGTACCGACACATAAGTCTGTGTTACTAAGTCAGGTGAGAACACTCAGAAACACATCTGTTAAGCTACCTGATTGGCTGCACACACTGGAGCAGTTTCTTTACAGGTCTTCCAAACAAACTGCCTCTGGTATTCAGAATTTCTCAAGGCATTATTCAAGGGGACAACGGCCAATCCAGCTTTCTTGCGAAGATGCCTATCCAACTGTTGGAGGGAAAACCCACTTAAAACTATTAAAATGTGTTACACAAACTCCTTTTAAGTCTAAATTGTGCTATAAAACACACAAGATGAACTTTATCCCTTTAAGTTTTAAGTATACCTTATGGTTTTGCTAACTATATTCATACAGTATATATTCATACAGTAGTACTGCAAACTTTAACTTTTAAGTAATCACTTTTAAACTGCCTAAATATTTAAAATTCCTTTCTTATTAACAGCATCATGCTATTATGCTATTAATGCATCTCAAAAAAAAAAAAATAGAGCCATTGCTTAGTTCCTTTCTACCAACCATTCACAAGTAAATCTAATATCAAAAATAAATAAATCATAGCACCTTGCCCTGTCCACACCCTTTGGGACACCCTTCCTCTGCCCACCAAGCCTGCACATCACCTTCCATGGCCCCTGTGTGCCCTGGCTTTCTCAACAACACAGATTCTCCTCCAGCACTCTTGGGTGGCTCCAGGTGTCCAGTCAGTGGCTGAAGTAAATTAGGGCCTGGAGAACCAACTGTGGGAGGCAGTGAGATTTCCCGCACACAATCCGCACACCCCTGCAGCCTCTGCTTATGTGCTTACGGGGACCTGCCACAGGCCAGCTGTGACATAAGAGGACAGAACGGCAAGATCTTTGGGAGCCAGCCAGAACTCTCTTCCTTATGCCTCCTGTCAGCTGAGATTCTGTTTGCTTTCTTGCTGGTACAATGGGAAAGTCAAACGAGGATAGGCACAAGTCAGCTGAGCTCCCAGCCAGAGAAACGGCCTACTGCCCTTCTGCCTCAGTATGACCTCGTCCTGGGGACTCGGCTGCTAGTCTCTAATGACTAACATGCAGAGGCAGAATGCCCATGTAGGGATGGCGTGTCTTAGTACATTCAGTACGAAATAGCAGTCAGTAAGAATAGAGCCCTTCTCAGAAACTCTCAGCAGCCTGCTGGCATCTATACCAGAGACACAAGACAAGAAAAGAACAAATAAAAGAAAAAACTTAAAAATACTTTGGAGAAGAAACAAGGTGGCTCTTCCTACCCTGGGTTCTATACTCTCAGGAAGAGGTTTGGTGGAAGGTCTCAGCTCCACGTCTGCATTAACTAGTGAATGGTTTTTTGTGACATCCTGGTGCTTTTCCACACCGTCTGAAGCCCCTTCAGCTCTGGAGTCTGCAGAATGAGATCGAGTTCTCTTGGGAACCCTGGAAGCCTCTTGTGGGAGAACTGTTTCGTGGTTAGCATCTTCTCTTTGCTCTGCTTCTTGTGGTTTTGGGGTTCGGATAGTCTGGGGTTCTGGTGGGGCAAGAGCATCATTCTCTCGGACAGTTCCATTCCACTCCAGGTATTTTGAAATCTGAGGGTCATAGTAAGGGACTCTTCTTTTTGAAATAAAACTTGGTTCTTTCGTGATCCCTATAAAACACAGAACATGAAAGCAGCTACTACCAAAGTTCACAGTCATGAAGAGCCTTTAACAGATCCTAAGGAGAAAGATGAGGCTTAAAAGTCAGTGAAAGAACAAAATGGTGCTTACCAGCAAGTCTGACAACCTGAGTTCAGTCCTCAGGGCCCCATGGCAGAAAGGAGAATCAACTCCCACAAGCTCTTCTATGACGTCTACACATACCCTAAGGTGCACACACATGCACGCACACGCAGACACATGCACGCACGTGCACGCGTGCGCGCGAGCACACACACACACACACACACACACACACACACACACACACACACACTCTCCTACAGATTGTAGGACTTTTAAAATCTAACAAAGTATAGTTTTCAACATCAAATTATTTTGCTTTAAACAAGTATTAAAATTAAACACTGGGGTCAGTGTCCAAGTGTTCTCGCACAAGTCACAGGGGTCACAAGGCAAGAGACCTGGCACACCCGGAATGTGCTCCTCCGTTTCTGGTTACTTTCCTGTGCTACTTAGCAGAACAATAAGCCCTGGTTTGTACTCTTTTGGACCTTTTCCCAAAGCTTCTCTTATGTAGAACAGACCAAGACAAAAGGGAATGATAGGTCACTGTGCTAGACCTCAGTTCTTCTACCTTGGTTTCCTGAGACTTAAAAAGAACGGCCCTTTTAACAAGAGCTAAGATACAATTGCTCTACATTTCTTTCCAGGAGGCAAACATACAGACCTCAGCCTTCTACCGAGGTGTGTGGGCTGAGCCAATGCCCTACTTCGGGCCATTCTTTAAATAGAAAGAGGACTGCTCCCACCACAGGAAGAGTAAGACAGCCGAGGGAAGAAGAGGCGACAGGAGAGCTGACTGAGGTAAAACCATCACTCCCAAACCTCTCTCTGAGCTCTTTCTACCATAGAAGCAAGAGTCCATGCTCATGGGCTTCCTAGACTAATGGACAGGCACACAGAGACATCTGGGGAGGGGGGGTTGGAGTGGAGAGGGGAGAAAGGGGCAACTCTGAACTCCATGTGTGCTCTTGCTTGACACTTATCCATCATCTGTGTTTCTACGGCCCACCATGGTCCTGCTTCCACTTTACAAAATACAGGCACACATCTCAAGAGCCTGACACTACCTGTGCTGGATCACGGTGACATGGTACAAGAATTCAGAGCTACAGAGACAACAGGACAAGAAAGCACAAGCCACTCCTAAGGGACACTGTGTCACAGGAAAGCACAGGCGCAGGTGAGAAATAGTAAAGGGGTGGCAGCCAATCCCACGATTGTCCATCCGCCCACACAGTTCCGTGAGGAGAGCCAGCACCGGAAGTGCACGGATGCCCTGACCTTTGAATCAAGGCGAAAAGTCAGACTTTTCTCAGAAAGCCAAGCTAATCAGGCAAGCCAGGCTGCTGCTGAGAGTGGCTTGGCAATTATATGATGAACACTTCCATAAACCGAATGAGCAGAGGGGCCACTCAAAAGTTTGAACAGATGTATAAGACATATATACATATATACATATATACCAAAATCTTTATCCTTTGAAACTACTTGTAAAAGCTTAGGAAAAAACTAAAGATCAATAAAGTGGGAGGAAGAGTAACAAGATTTTCTTAACATCATGGGGAGTCCTGAGGAGCAAACCAGTGCCTGTGTTAGGTGTGTGCTCTGAACTACACCTGGCTACCCCTAGATTCTCTTTTCTTATGTGCAGAAGTGTTTTACCTACCTGTGTGTGTGCATACCACATCCATACATGACTGGTGCACTTGAGGGCCAGAAGAGGGCGTCAGATTCCCCCAGAACTATAATTTCAGAGAGTTGTAAGCTGCCATGCAGGTGCCAGAAACTAACCCTGGGTCCTCTGTAAGAGCACCACTACTTGACCACAGAGCCATTCTCTCCAGCCCCTCTTAAGTTATTACAAGAAAACAAAAGAAAATGGGACCACTGTTGTAGATGTCTACCTTAAGACAGGGCTGGGATTTTGGTAAGGAGCAGAAGCAACAAGGAAGATTCTCCAGTCAATGGGCCCTCTGTCCTCCCAGCTCCAGCAAATGCCCCTGGTAGTGGGGATGCACCGTACTGTGAGAATGGCTGGCCAGTTGTGGGTAAGCCTGCTGCTCCTTGTTAGCCTCCTCCCTCCTCTGCTGAACAGCCTTGAGTTCTTGTGCTATCCCTTGTGCTTACTGAAAATTCCTATTAGCCTTCCTCCCCACACCAGGACTTCCTTCACACTGTACCTGCTCCAGGACGGCCTCACTTGCCTGGGCTCCCCTCATACTGATGTCCCCTGAAAGCAGCTGGTCTCAGCTAAAATGCTGAAGGACAATTAATCAGGTCGACCAGTTGTCTGGTGTCCAGTCATACCCCTACAGCTTTCAGTTGAGGTGGTTGTAACTGAAAACAGTTTCTTTTGTATTCTCAATCTAACAAACCCTCCAAAGTGTAGAACTTATGAGCAGAGAAGTTTCCCAGCATGCTGCCTGAGAAATCAGGAAACATCCTGTCTCTGAAGCCGCTGAGCTAAGAATCTTTATGTTACAAAGGAGCCCTAAAGAGCTACCCACACTCCCTTCTGTTCTCCAAGCCCGATGTAAACTGTTCCTTATTTTACTGCCTTCCCAGACTTGTACCTTCACAATAAGCCTCATCTTTCCCTGGCTTCAAATGCCTAACATTAAAGGGGTTTACACATCATGAGAATTCCCACGTCATCTTCAGGACACTAAGTGCTGACCTGTGTACATAAAACCCTTACCAAGCAAGATCTCCTTCAACCATGCAGTGTAGCCTCCTAAGGCCCACTTGGCAGGTTTGATTTGCTCAAGATTATAATCCAAATTGTATATCCAAATTCAGATTTATTCATTAATTTAAAATCCAGTTTTAGGGCCAATGATATATATGAGCAGTTGCCTCATAAGCACAAAAACCTGAGTTTGACACCCCCCAGGACCCATGCTAAAAAGCTAAGAGTGGCCGCATGCTCTTGTAATCTGAGCACTGGCGAGAGAGACAGTGGACCCCTGGGGTCTAGTCTAACTAGTGAGCTCCAAGGCAATGAGAGGCCGTGTTTCAAAATAGAGTGGGTGGCCTTCCTGAGGAGCGGCACACAGAAAGGTTCTCTGACCTCTGCAAGTACATGCACATGGGCGTACCTGCGTGCATACAAAACTAAAAAGTTAAAACTCGGTTTTACTAGCTAGCAGGGTGTCTCAAAGTCTTGCATTTCCATGGACAAACAAGGAGACAGAGGGCTACTCTCTTAGATCTTACCTGGTGAGAGAGAAACAGCAGATATAATAAAGTCAGTCCACTCTTCAATGTGCTGTAAGAAACCAAGGCTCAAATTCTCTGAGGTCAGGAGGAGCAGCATAGGTAAGAGGAAGAACAGGATCTCTGAACTCATGGCACTGATGAGTCCAAATTATGCCTCTGTTACCTTCACTTCCATTCTTCAAGACGTTGCAAGTCCTCAGCCCCAGGCTTGCCCACTCCATTTTCTGGTCCCAGCTCAAACATCTCCAGAAAAGCCTCTTCCAGAATGACCAATCTCAGGTGTTCCCCTTCCATTTTACTCTTCGACCTGTCTGCTATCATGCTATTTTATATACCGCCTGAAACACCTGATTCGCTGAGCCTTTGTTTTTCTGCAGCTGAGAGTCTGGGATCACAGTATAGCATCCATAAATATCTGCAAACTCTATATGATCTAGTCAATCAATACAGGGGGGTTTGAATTGTTCTGTAAACATAACCCAAGGTTTATTCAAGTTATAATAGCTATTGGCTTGCTCAACTTACCCAACTGGTCCGATCTAAGTCCTGCCCATGTGTACTTTTGCCCCACTGAGGGATTATAGGACTCTGACAAATAGGACTTTTTCCACAGGAAGTTTCTCTGGTATTCACTCAGCCCCTATAACAAAAAGTACAATTTAAATACAGTGTGATGAAAAGTGGTTTAAAATCCGGCATCTGAAAGAAAAAAAAATTCTCAACCTTTGAAGGCTGTTCTTGAAAGGCCCAAGAATGAGAATTAAACCCACACACACAAGCTCCTTAATAATAGCTAATATTTACCCAGCCCTGGGCTAAGTAGCCCCTTAATCCTCACAACCACCTAAGGCTGATGGAAGCAGGAATCTGACGCTCCAAGAGGCTGCGCTATAACAGGTTCTCTAATTCCAAAGTGTAGTAACAAACCTAAGTCCTCACCACCAGAGAGTTACCCTAAATTCCCATCAAGTACATAATGTAATGGGTTACGCCTAGTTCTTTTTAATAAAAGGCAGCTGGAGAAAGATGAGTCGTTCCCCCCTCCCCAACCCCACCCCACCCCTCATCCGTGGACAAGCACTTTAGAATTAGGAATCGGGGATTACGGGAACACCGTGGCCACCTGTTGCGTGGAAAAGTGCTAGACACAAGACAGCTATGTGCAAGTGTTAAACGCTAAAGCAAACTACAACTAGGCAGGCTACACACACACCCACGCTCTCCTTTTACTGGGGCCCGTTTCCCAAGCATTTAAAGGCCCGCGCACTTCAAAGTTTTGCAGCAAAGGAGCTGAATGCATCCTCAGAGGAAACGTGTCCTACACCGACTGCAGCCTTTCGTCCCACTGTCAAGGGCCTCCTTCCGCCTCCCCTCCCGGCGACCCCAGACAGACTCCGTCAGGCCCCCATAGAACTCTCCCACACCCACCCCTCCGTGCTGGGCCACGGGCCGGCGCATCCTCCGCCTGGCACAGGCTCTGGCCTGGAGGCTCGGCACCGCACAGGCGCGTCACGCACCCACCCCACGGCGTCCGGGCCGCCTGCCGCCGAGCCCCGAGCCTCACCTTGAAGCGCACCGGCATGTCGCCCTGCCCTGCGGAACCAGCCCCGCCGACAGTTAACGGGACTAAAAGCCCCGAGGGGGCGGGGCGACAACACTGGTTCCCTAGCAAGATACTGGACCCAGCGTCCCCGACGACGCACCGGCGCACTCCGCGCCGCCCCGCCTCTCTGCCTTGCTCCGCCCATTTTGAGTCCTGAAAACCAATGGTAGCCCTTACCGTCATTACGATTAGACCAACCAGCACTCGGAAGGGCACCGCCCCGCTCCCTAATGGCGGGCAGAGAGCTGGCCAATGAGGACACGGGAGCTGCGGTGGGCGGAGCCCGCGGGAGCTTTGTCCAGGAGGCTGCGGGCAGATTACCAGCACTGCATGCACCGCCGCCTGTTTGTGTTGCTACCTCCCTGGTTCCAGGTCCCTGACATCACAGAACGTGAAAGTGTTCCTGGCATTCCAGAATGCACGACGGAACCCAAAGTCTCTTTGTCCATAAAGAAAACTGTCTAGAGTACCTGGCTGAAAAGCAGTTGCTACCAACAGAAGCGTTACAGCTAGCCTTGGGTCAAAAAGGATAGGTCTAAAATTACATACGATGTCGGCTGATCCAAATAAAATTTATTAAGACCGCAAAGACAACTGTTACCTTTTGATGATCTTCCTTCACTCTGATCCCCTCCAGGAAAAACAAAACAAAACTCATCCTGGGGCTTAGAGAGAGAAACACGGTTTTGCAAATACCAGTCCTTCGGCGTTCTTTCTCCTCTCATCCTCTTTAAAAATAAAATTTGCTCTGTAAACCAGGCTGGCCTCGAACTCAAAAATATCTACCTGGCTCTGTCTCCATAATGCTGGGATTAAAGGCATGCACCATCAAACCCAACATATGTGGGGGTGGGGTACGCAGAGCCAGGCAGATCTCTGCCTGGTCTACAGAGTGAGTTCCAGGATAGAGCTACACAGAAAAACCTGGTCTTGAAAAATAAATAAATAAAAATAAAACTCCGTCTGATTTGTATAGGTTATTGCCCAGCACGAGTATTTCTTAACACTGCTAATTCTAAAAGTCCAGAAAGAAACGGGCCAGACAGGCTTGAGAAGGGTGTACATATATTTAGTCAATAATAATATACGGTGTCCTGGGCTCACTTTCCAAGTAAGAAGCATGAATGGAAAGTTTGAAGCAGAGTCATCCCTGAGGGTAGAGATGATTAGAAAAGGCTCAGGGGAAATTTTCAGACTTGGCCTTGAAAACTACATCTGTAAGAAGAAAATAAGATGATCAAGACAGACAGGCATCTGGAGAGAAGGCTGCCGGGGGTTCTCCCAGGAATAACTAATGTACCTGTTACCTTTGTCATGTGCTAGGATGCTCCCATCCCCCCTTCACGTCTCCTTTAAGCACTTCCTGCAGCCTTGCCTTCCCAGTTCCTAATTGATATCTCGGATCTTCTTCATTAACATGGAGAGACTTAAAAATTCATTTGAAGAAGCCACCTGATATCTAAAACAGAGAGAATATTAAATAAGTGTCTGTGCTGTCATGCATCCAGGAGGCCTTTCATTAATGTTAATCGGTGAGGACAGAACCGCAGCTCTGTGAATTAAGAATGACACAGGCAAGATCCAGTGGAACATGAAACAAAAGCCCCCTGCAGGAAGCCAGCCTGGACCTTAGGGGACAGGAAAGACCCAGTTCTGATTGTACACAAAGCTTTGTCACCACACAAAGTCTAGGGGAAGTAAGCATGAAGAGCCTATCCGGCCTGCTAAACGGGGACAAGGACAGTTGTGATAAAGCTCTGCTGGGCGGGGAAGCAATGACAAGAAAAGCAAATGGCAGTTGGGAAAGATGACTTGGTGACAGTCAGGTTTGCTAGAGATGAGTTAGAAGGACTCAAGGGAGAAATGTTTAGTTTGTCACTGTTACGCAAAGTTCAACCCCTGGGGAAATGAATCAAAGATGTAGAATTTAAAAATAAGGTATGAACACTGAATGAATTGTGTAGTCTGTGTGTTACCAACTTTCGCCTTGTCTGCTACTATTAAAAAAAAACAAAAAACAAACAAAAAAACCACAAGGATGGGGTGACTTTCAAAATCCCACACACGTTTTTTTCAGGAGTCAATAGGAACTGCCTCACTGGTATTTACAGCTATACACAGCACGCCCAGCAGCACACCACTGTCCAACAGCCATACACCTATAGATGTACTATTACTGTTGGCTACAACCACAGTAGCTGGGAAGTACTGAGTCTCACTAGACAAAGGTACTCTACAGCCTGGGAATTTGTGACAGACTGACCCCCTTCCCTCTCTTTCTCTCTACTAAGGAAATGGTGAAGCATCTTAGAGAGCTGTTTTGTTTGGGTTTGGTTTGGTCTTTCTTATCTCCAAAGGTCTGAGAGTGAAGTCCTTTGGAAACTAAACCAGAAAGTGATTCCTCCTAAGATGGATTTCATATTGTACTTCTCTCTTCCTGTAGGAGCTTCCCACAACGGGACAGGGAAGGTTACCATACCTGTTTCCCGATTCTCTATGCAAGATTGTCCGTTTCCCTGACAAGTAGAATTCCTATAACCCCAAACGAGACCAATTTCCTCTTCTACAAATTTATCTTATAGACAGACTCATACTTGTATGGGTATATAAATGTTCATTTAAGATTGTTTGATGCTGACCTTATGGTGTGAGCACAGGAGAGCTGGCCCAGTGATATGGGCTGACTAACTCAGTTAGCATCCAGGCTCAGATCCATGTTGTTGAGCTGGCCACGTCCACCCTCTGAGATGCTAGAGTGCTTGAAGGGGCAGGTCCTGCAGAACCAATGCTATAGGATCTCCATGACTCAGGACAACAGCAGGATATCCGACAGGAGTCCCATTGAGGGTCCAGTATTGATGGTGTAGCAAAGCCAGAGGCCTCAAGTCAAACCAACGACTCACAGCAACGAACATTTGCAAGGAAGGAAGTATGGACAAAAAGATGATAAATAGATAGATAGATAGATAGATAGATAGATAGATAGATAGATGATAGATAGATAGATAGATAGATAGATAGATAGATAGATAGATAGAGATATAGATATTGACACACCCAGCTTCCGAGGAGAGAGTGTTTTGTTTGAGGCAGTTTTGTTTTTGTTTTTGTTTTTGTTTTTGTTTTTGTTTTTTATTTTGGGGGAGGTTACAAGGGTGGAGGGCAGATACAGAAGGACCAGGAGATAGGTGAGATTGGGTTGCATGATGTGAAATATACAAAGAATCAATAAAAATTAGGGAAAATAGAAGATTGTTTGCTGCATCATTGCCGATCACAAAACATGAGTTAAAAACCACCTAAGAAGTTCACCTCTGTGCACATCTCTGTGTTTCCAGAGAAAGGAAGGAAAAAGACTCAACCTGCCATGTGGGCATCAGCAGCCAATGGCTGGGGTTTCAGGAAACAGCGAAGGAAGGCAGGGTAGGGAGAAAAAAAAAGAAGCACAGACATAGGCGTCCATCTTCTCTGTGCCTCCTGTGCATGCCCACGTGACCAGCTGCCTCGTGTTCCCACCGCCGTGTCTTCCTGCCATGACGGACTGCATCCCTTATTAAACTGTGCACCAGAAATAAATCCTTCCTCCTTTGAGTTGCTTCTGCCGACAGCTAAGAGGCACAGACAGTAGAACACCGTTTGCCTAAAGCAATGAGAAAAGTGATTCATACAGTAAGAGACAATCTAACCGTCCATCAACGGGGACAAGCTGAATACGTGTGGTTTATCTGAAGCCCAGGGAATGGACAGGCTACTCAGCAGAGAGACAAGTGTCAGGTGCTCTGACACTCAGGGTCTCTGCCACAACAGCCCTGAGTGTGTTGGGTCTTCTGGTATGGAATACTGTATTTGCAAGAGTCCTGCCAGGAAAACAGCAATGCCTAAGCCGAAATTGCAAAGACAAATTCATGGGCTTTATTTTCTTGGTTACTGGAGAACTTTCAATGCAAAAAGGAGAGAGAGGGGGATTAGTCACTTAGCAGGAAGCAGCTCACACCCTGGAAGCATGTCTTAGGTCTGTCCATAAAGGGTTCCTACAGAGAAGACGTTTACAGGAGAAGCCTATGAAACAGGCCTCTGAGAAAGCATCACTGACTAGAGGTGCCAACGTCCTGAGGGAACAGCATGAGGCTACCAAGGAAAGGCCAAGTAAGGCAAAAAGAAAGCGGACGCCTATAATGCATTGCCACCAGGAGCTATGAGGTCACTGTTTGGGTACCAATGAGAGGGACAGCAACTCCATTCAAAGCATTCCAGCCTCTCTCTGGGGTTCTTTCTTAGCAAACCTATGAGGGTGCTGGCCTTATGGTTTGCAGAGTCTGAACTGAGATGGCAGAAACCAGTGGGTAACTTGCCCACACCCATAAAAACCTTAAAGAAAAAAAGCAGCCGGGCAGTGGTGACTCACATTTTTAATCCCAGCACTCAGGAGGCAGAGGCAGGTCTCTATGAGTTAGACCCCAGTCTGGTTTACAGCAAGTTCCAGGACTAAAGAGGTGTGGGGAGGGGGGGGCGTCTCCATGAGTTATTGCGCAAGAATCTCAGAGATCAGAGATAAAAGCGAGAAGCGTGACTATGATCTGCCAACAGTTGAAATAAAGGACAAATACAGGAAAAGATGTGTCGTATGATATGATACGATGACATTCACAGGGTGACCCGAACCCTATTAGCTGCAGCTAGACAGAGGTGTTTTACTCAGCCCACTTAAGAGGGTATGCAAATTATTTTAATGGAGGGAGCACACGTGTGCCATGGTGTATAGGCGGAGGTCAGAGGACAGCTTTTTGGAGTCAGTATTAATAGTTATCTTTAGGGTTGTTTTCCCTATATAAATTGACTCCTTCCACGGGTCCCTCCTGGGGCCATTCTAATTTACATACACTACAATAATACTGCGGGTTTTCTACTAAAACAGTAACAAAAATCCTTTAAGGCAACTTTTATTTGCTCTTGAAAGAGATGTGCTTGTATATCATCCAAAGGCTAGTCGCCTTTCACATGCATCTTTTGTCTCTCTTCCGGTAGCAACATAAACGTTGGAGAACCTGTATTTGCTTCTAAATCTGATTGCTTTTATTTAACAACACGGGTAAAGCACCAGACAACAAGGGGTGGGGAAAGGTGTTACAGAGAAGAATAAGACGCGGCCCTGCAGTCAAAGCCGATTACAATCTCTCGTGGGGAGGGACACACAGACAAAGAAAGCAGGAAATAAGCCGACGAGGGCGGGCAAGGGCTGCGGGCTGAGCACCTGGATATGCTAACGATGCTTTTAAATCTTCTGCCTGGAAAGTTCCGCGGAGGCGACTAAAGACTAGGCGGGACAAAGAAGCTGCTTTCAAACGCCACCCTCAGAAACACCTGATCTAGGGTCTTTCACTTTTTCTTTGTTCTGCCCGGGAGTAGCGCACCGGATGCTACTTTGGATCCTTCCTTAGGAAGAGGTAACTAACATTTGCTCCACCAAATGCCAACCACTGTGTCCGATTATCAATCTCTCCCGTTCCCTTTCCTTGCTACTTCGGAAATCACGGTGAAGCTGGTTTAGAAGCCCAGTGCTCCGACAGAGTGAGGGGCCTCCTGTCTTCTCTGAAGTGACTTCTAAAGTGACTGAAATTCTAGGTGTTCCTGCTCCCAGTTCTTCTGCCCTGCAACTTCCTGGGATTATCCTTATTAAAACTTAAGCTCTACAGCTTCCAAAAAGAAATGGCTCCGACGCGGGGGCCTTCCGATATTTTTCTGTAGGCACCAACCTTCAGTTTCCTTACATCAGTGAGTTTCTGACTGTATAACTGGGAAAGAAACTGAACTAGCAAACCAGGGTTCTCCCTCTGATACTTCACATTAATGTCAGTCAGAACTGAATAAGCAGATATCTGTGGTTGATAAGGACTTGATAAGGAGTCAAGTTGAATTTGCCCTCTGGGTTTTAAACTGTAGGAATAGTTTATTGTCCAGGTGTGTGTGTGTGTGTGTGTGTGTGTGTGTGTGTGGTGTGTGTGTGTGTTTGTGGTGTGTGGGTGTGTGTGTGTGTTTGTGGTGTGTGTGTGTGTTTTTGGTGTGTGTGTGTGTGTGTGTGTGTGTGTGTGTGTGTGTGTGTGGCTTTTGTACCAAATGCAGCTGATTTGGGGGAACTTTGGAAGAGCTCCAGGTTCTCTTGACAAGGACTCTTCCCTTTGGATGAGGCTGATAGACTCCTCACCATACAAAGCCATGGCTGAGAGAAGTAATTCTTAGTGAAGCAGAAAATACCATGAGCCTTACATCCCGAAATAAAAACATGTCTCCACTGGTAGACACAGGGAACAAAACTGTGGGCAAAGATTCCTTCATTTTAACACCTACACTGCTGATGATTTTGCTAAGAATCAGCTTCCTTTTTCTCCCCCGATTACCCATTGTCTTAAATCACCATCCCTTTACAGAGCACCCACAGGACCATAAATTTTTCTCCAGAATTGCTAACTGTAGATTTGGAAGCATTTTCTTGCCACATAAAACCAGATGTCATTTCATATATAGAAAATGGCATCTGTGTATATAATATATATCATATATATACACTTTATATATGATATATAAAGTTTTATTAATCATTTGAGAATTTTATACGATGTATTTTGGTCATATTCATCACCTGCCTCTTGCTCCTCTGCTAAACTCCTCCCAGATCCACTCCCAGTCCCCCACCTCCTCTTTTATTTAAATAAATCCATGAATCCAGTTGTTTTCCTGTATACTCTGGGTGTAGGGCCCAGGTGCCATATTTCTTTCATTAATTTGTTTGTAAACTTTTATTTATTTTGTTTTGTATGTATTTATATGTATTCAAGTTTTGCTAACTTGTTTGTCTGTGCACGGTGCACATGCACACTGAGGAAGTCAGAAGAGGGCATTGGATCCTCTGGAAGTGGAGTTCCAGAGGTCCTTAGTTAGCATGGAGTTGATAGGAGCCAAATCCAGGTCCTCTATGAGAAATGAATATTCTTGACCACTGAGCCATCATTCCAACCCCCAGATGCTATCTCTTAAGGCATTATTAGAGGGTCTAATCCAAAACTCCGGAAGAACCGTGTAAATGCCTGCCCTTAGGCCAACATAAACTTTGAACTATTTCTTTGCCATATAGTTAATGTATGTGCACTTCGGAACTGTGAGTCAAGGCCAGGTTTTCTATCCTCTTCTGAGATCACCCCTCTTCCTGTTAGCGATGCTCAAGCAAGTGTCAATCAGTGGTTGAGGTTTTTGGTTTGTTTGTTGTTTGTTTTTCAGAATATAAAATCAGTTTCTTCTGCCTTTTTTTTTTAATCATTGTTGATGATCCTAACAGATTTGCTTTGCTGGAGCGCTGAGTTCAGAACAATCTCAGTACTGTGTTGTTATCTCGCCCTCCACTCTCTCAGTATGTGTGACAGTATAGAGAGTGAACACCCAGTCATAGAACAGTGCACCTAGAAATTCTAAGAAATTGACTTAGTATCATTGAGCACTGGCTATGGAATAAGTTTTAGAAGCTCCTGTTCATCTTAGCTAATGGTAGGTGTGGCAAACAGTGAACCTGACTAAGTCCAAACCCATTACAACCTCGGGATGTGGGAAACTAATTATCCCTCTGACCTCTTGACCTTAGATGGCTATGCTGCAGACATGCAGGTATAACTCCCATTCTGCACATCAGAGGCGCTCCCACAGACTGTGTAATACAGAAGAGCAGAACTCTGTTGTCAGTCACAGCGGCAGTGGAGTGGGCGGCTTCCTGTGGAGTGGGCATAATGGACTCTTCATAACAGACTCACTAGGGCTTGTAGCAACGGCTTATCAATTAGCTTTCTGCTTCTACAACTTCCCAATAGCTCTTATCACAAGTGTTCGGTGATATGATCCTAGGGCCTAATTCCTTCTATTCTAAACATTCATGAATTTGTGGTCAGCTGACGGGGTGGTTGGGACTGTCTAGCTGGCCTCAGGAAGGTTTACTCTCATGTGCTACCTGGGCCCTCATCATAGCAAGACCTCACTCTGAGTTCCCTGCACAAGTCTTCTTTGGTGAGAATGTTGGCCCCATGCCACTTCCAGGTTTGAAAACCTACCAATCCCTGAACTCAAAATCCCATCAGGCCCTGGGCTTGCCTTGAAATCCCACCAGTCCCCACCCCGGAAATCCCAAGAAGTCTTATACTATTCAGCTCCCTGCTGCCTCTCCAGAGCAGAGGCAGCCACCCACCTTTCTCCACAGAGCTATAACCTTGCAAAAGCTAGAATAAATTATTTCCTCTTCAAATTATTCTAGCAGATATAACGTCAGGCCAGATGTATGCACTTCTCTCCGTTCCCTCTTGAAACTCCACAAGATGACGATCCGGTTAACAAATCACCAAGAATGTTAGAGGAGACACTGACAAAATAGAGATGCAAAAGTGACACTATTAAGAGGTGTGGCCTTATTGCAGGAGGTGTGACCTTGTTAAGGAAGTGTGCCACTGTGGGGGCAGGGTTTTGAGGATATATATATATATATATATATATATATATATATATATATGTTCAAATCTAGCCAGTGTGACGACACAATCCCTTTCTGCTGCCTGTAGATCAAGATGTAGAACCCTGGGCTCCTCCAGCACCAAGTCGGTCTGCATTCTGCCATGCTTCCCACCATGATGAAAATGGAACGAGCCTCTGAAAGAAACTGTATGCCAGCCCCAATTAAATGCTTTCCTCTATGAGAGTTGACTTAGTCATGGTATCTCTTCACAGCAATGAAACCCTAACTGAATGCTGAATGCTAGCCCTCTATATATACCCTTGAGATCAACACTGTACAAGAGAGGGCAGAGGAGGAGAAGGTGATACACAACGGCAAGCTACAAATCAGGCTAGTGCCAGCCTCATCCAACCAGAAGAAAAGTTCTGAAATAAGGTGGCTTTTTAGAATTGCCCTTCCTCGATGCCTCAGAAAGGCCATGGCCTTGGGCCAAGTGTCTCTCTTCTCCGAGGTGCTCCTCCTTCACAGGGCTCACAGCCGAGAAAACTCGCACACCGTATCACTGTCTTGGGGTTTCCATTGCTTTGAAGAGACACCATGACCAAGGCAACTCTTATAAAGAAAACATTTATTTGGGGCTGGCTTACAGTTCAGCATGGCAGCATTCATGCAGACATGTTGGTGCTAACGAGGTAGCTAAGAGTTTTACCTCTTGGTCCTCAGGCAGACGAAGGAGACTGGAATTTCCCACTAGGTGTAGCTTGAGCAAAGGAGACTGTCCCACGCACGACTTTCCGCCGGCAAGAAGCACGCGAGACATAGAAATTCTTACTATGAGTGACTTTATTTCTGTCTATTCCTCTCTCATGGTGGAAGCCCCGCTTGCGCCGCCAGGCGCACCCTATTTATCCCCCGTGTACGCACCCACACCTGATTGGTTGCTTACTCATGACCTCATCAGGTACGCCCCGGAAATGGGCAAAGACCTGGCATGAAGGCACTCTTGCACATGCGCACACAGTTAATCTCCCCATAGGGAGCCGGCTTGCGCGGTAAAGGCTAGCGCCATCTTGACTGACCTGGCCTTCCACGTGGGGCGCAGTGGAAGCCAGCGCCATCTAGTGGTGGCGAATGTTATTGCGGCCCTCTACATCTCACCCTTTTAATATATATAATTTTATAGCAGTCATGATCACCCCATCGCGTGCAATGAGGAAACCTCAGCGATGTGCAGGGGCTGATCAAAGGAAATCGCTGAGTCTCTCTCAATCCCAGTGCAAATGGACCCACAGATCCATGGGGTGCAAGAGCAGAGAACTCAGAATACAGAGAGAGACCCTCTCCTCCCAGTGCAAATGGACCCACAGGTCCTTGGGGTGCAGGAGCAGGGAACTCAGATACAGAGTAAGTCCTGAGCAAGATAACCAAATTTCAGTGGAGGCCCTTTGTACAATGGCCACAAGTGCTTGAGTGAATAACGGCCTTGTCACATTACTGTTGAGATCTGAGTTTGCAAACCAACCATGGTATGAATACTGATCCACAGCATAGGGTTGCATCAAACAGAGCCACTCCCGATAAGTAGTGGGCACCTCATTTGGTCCTCCTCAGCTGTTGCCACCAAGGGCCATGGTCAAGCCACTCCTATAATGAAATTTAGAATTTCCAATTGTTAGTAACTACTCCAGAAAGTTCACCCATTGTACTTGTCTAACAATAGGGGAGGATAACTCAGACACTGTAGACACAATGTCTGCAGCAGTAATGGCTGCTACAATAGCAGCGAAAGTGTCAAGGTCTTTTCCAGGACAGTTCAGGATCAGTCATTTTTCTCTGGAACAACCAGCAGACAATGGAACCAATTTCTGAGATCTGTATGACCAGGACAGAGTTCTCCAGTCATTGTAGCTTTACACAGGTGGCTTTCTGTGAAGCTACAGTCTGTAAAATGGCAACACCAGTTACCAGTTAAGGCAGCAAAGTCACCAGGGAAATGAAGGGACAGGGTAACAGCTGGAATCAGTAAAAGCAGCAGTGTACAGAGTCTGGCGTAGGGCCACAGTGGGACGGGAACACACGCAGCGGTAACACTGACTGCAGCAACGGCAAGATTTCTGTGATGACAAAAGGTGAAGGGGGGATCTTCCGCCTTCCTTTCAGGGCAGAGGAATGACTCTAGGGACCCGAACCACGAGAGCTGAATCTTCATGTAACCAGGATCAGCAAGTCTCAGCAACCACCCAGGCAGCTGGCACACTCTTGTAGCATCCTGTAGAAAAAACACAAACATTCCCTCTTCCCCATATAAAATATCTGGACAGGATCATGTCAATATGTGGATCTCTCTATTTCACCTAGGCAGGAGTATGCCTAGTTGTAGGGTGCCATAAACTTTGGCATCCAAATTTTAAAATTGAAATAAAAGGAGTATTATTAGCATTCAGGGATATCTCCCCCTTTTATTTATTAAAATTATTAAAATATTATTTCTTAAGATAAGTCCTCGAGGATTAAATTGAGGACACTGAGCACTTGTATTTATAATTTGACTTGTATACCAAATTATTGTCTCCAGCATTATTGTTTTGGATATATAAAGAATGAGATTTTTTCACTAATTTTTCTTATGTAAGGCCTAATCTGTCTGGTATCTTTCCTCCCTAGTTAAGGAGTCTAGGCAATCCAGTTTGAGTTCTTAAATGTCCTATAAAGGAACAGTATT
The DNA here is from genome assembly GCF_011064425.1 of Rattus rattus. NCBI lineage: Eukaryota > Metazoa > Chordata > Mammalia > Rodentia > Muridae > Rattus > Rattus rattus. The sequence continues at coordinate 196,225,466 of NC_046154.1, read as the reverse complement.
TAGTGCTCTTAACCACTAAGCCATCTCTCAGCACCTCCTCACAAACTTTATTTACCTAAACATAAGCATTAATTAGAAATGTCAAATCCTGTAAACAAGGTCCAGATTTAGCCTTATTTAGAAATCTGAGTTTGCAGGGTGAGGCTGGGCGTTGAAAGTAAGCAAATGGAGTCTTCCTCTTTTCGTGAGGGTGTGTTATCAACTCCATTATCATTTTCAAAGAGCTGGGTCTATGGTTTTGTTTAGTTCTCTGAGCCAGAGCACTGAAAGGACAGTGAGTTGTCAGACAATTCACACTGAAATCACTCACTGATTTCAAGTAGAAAACCTGTCTCCAATAAAGCATTAAGTGATTGAAATCAATTGTAAACCACAAACCACACAATGACTATCAGTATATGAAGTGAAAGCTTGATTTTTTAACATATAAAAAACAGTGGAAGCGCATTTTCTATGGGTTGCATGCACAAATTTACAGTAAATACAAAAGCATGTAAGGAGTAAAGTTATCAATTTTGCCTGAAATTCGTATATGTAATAGGCCAAATATCAGTATTTTGTAATAACCAATTAAATTGTTGTTTGGACTAAGGTATGTTTTACCAGGTTTCTTTTTAAAATACTTCCAAGACTCTAGCCTACAATTCTGCATTAACACAGCTGAAGTTTTATCTCCAATGTTCATAACAAAGACCTAAGTCCTCTGGTAAGGTGAGGTACTTAGCCAATTAACATATCTTTAGTAGCTTAAAATTAGTTTCAAATATTCTTTTCTGGAGTAGTGCAACAGCTACTCCCCAAATATTAAAGCTCATTTTGAGAGCAAAAGTTTGTAGTAAAATTTTTCATATACACTGAAAGATTCAAAGTTCTAACTTCTTACATTGAAGAAGCAACAAAATTACATAATATAAGGCTATTAGCCACTTTTAATGATATCACTCTATGGGCTCTCTAAAATTATAAGCAAGCTCACAAAATAAAAACTCACAATCGCCAGGATGTAAACAAACTGCATAAAAACAATCCTCTAAATCTATCTTGAAATGGCAGTTGGAGTAAGCAAACAAGCTGTAATGTTCTCATAAGTTCTAAAACCTCATCAATCCTTTATAAATCTTGTAACAATCTCTATCTAATACAATCTCTATCTGTTTGATTTTTCCTCAATTATAAATAAATTTTAGTTATTCAATGTCAAACTGGCAATCCCTAATCACAATCTTAAATTCTCCTTCTAACAGCAGACCACCACCACAAGGTCAGCTGAGCTCTTATCGTGACTAGGCAGCTGTTCTCCGGGCAGTGGAAATTAGCATTAGAATACAGATAACTTCAGGGCAAGCACACCTATGGAAAGCAAAAGTCAACCCCCCAACAATCTAGTCTCCAAGGCACCACAGTCTATCTATTATGTTGTAAAGTTTGACTATCAATTCTACATTAGAACGCACAATGGCGTGGTCTCCAATACCTTTCAAGACAATGTCCTAAATTCTTTTAGAAGCCTGGTTTGTAGCATAAGTATTCCATAAAAAGATTACCTCAATTTAGACCTGTCTCACTAGGGTGGCCCAATGTCACATGTATCTAGAATTACTTCATCTAAATTACAGTTTTAAGCTAACTTTCTGTTGCCAATATTATACCTTTTTAACCATATCCAATAACTTGAAAGCCAATAGTCCACAACCAAGGCAAGCAGAGCATATTTATACATTTAAAACCAATGAGAAACAAAATTGAAGTGGCTACACATATCTTAATATATACACCAAACACCATTTTTACCTTTTTAGCTATGATTTTAAGAGATGTACCTTGTCACCTGTTGAGTCAATTAATCAGTCAGGGATTTTTCTAAGAGAAACAGCTATCAACTCTTCGTACCAAAGAAGCTGAGAAGCTGTTGCACCTTTAAGATCAGCCCGTGTAGACGCTTAGTCAGCTTCTAAGCAGCTCCTCCAGCTAATCTAGACACCTGGCTCTAGGCACAGGGCTTTAAAGACCTGATTGAAACCTTTTCTATTCATTTGTTCCTTTTGTTAAAAACCAAAAGTTAAAACCAAGTCAAGGTGTATGCGACCCGGCAGATAAAGGTTTTTACCATTTTTCTTTTGAACATGAAACATAAAACATTTAAACAACGAGAAACAAAAATCACAGACATAAACTGACAGACACAGGGAAATCCTGGTGCACCAGAGACAAACAATAGACAAAGAGGGAAAAAACCAGATGGTGTTCACGGTGACTATCCACTCGGGTGGAGTTGATATGGGCGATGGATCGTCTCAATTCCTGGACTAGTCCACCAACGTGTTGAAACCCAATTCCTGTAAGATACTAAGATATATTATCTGAGCGGCACAACCGACATTTGCCAATGGTATGGAAGTGAAACACAGCCCTGAATATTTGTACTCACAACCCAATTACATAAACTCCATCAGGCTGTGCACGGGCACTGAGATGTCCTTTTGTTTGATTCTCCTGAATAAATTTTCAAGGCGGTCTGCCTCGATCAAATCTGATCAGCATGACTCTGCAAAGCTGTCGCGTCAAGCGCCGCAGACGCCATGGCGTCGAGAGCAGCGGGAGCTTAATTATACCTTTATAAGCACCAAGACAAAGTTTTCTCCCAAAATACTGTGTTCCTTTTACCTCCTCTTTTTTATTCTCTCCCGGGACATTCTTTTCCCAACTTCTCACCTCAATTGGAGGGACTGCTACTTGAGATCGATCAGTTTCCTTTTTCGTTGCAACTTTTCACTACCCCCTGTTTCTGACCATCTTTTCCTTGCTCCAACGCTCTCCGCTTTGCTGTTTTACCTAGGCAGTTCCCATGCAACCTCTAGCGCCTTTTTAGCGGTAGCTAGAAACTCAAGGTCAATAGAAAAAAAGCCCGAGGTTGCCAAACAACCTGGCGGCACCTGCAGCGTCCGGCCTGAGACTGAGTTGGGCGGATCAAGGCTAGCCATGGTCTCTCAGAGTCTTACCCCACTCATAGCTTCTGAATTTGTTCCACGAAATGGAGGCTTCCGTGGCACGGCGATGTTTTTTTGTCCAGGGTTTCTTGGCACCAAATGTCCCCCTTACGACTTTCCTTGCAAGAACACCTTGAGACATAGAAATTCTTACTATGAGTGACTTTTATTTCTGTCTATTCCTCTCTCATGGTGGAAGCCCTTGCTTGCAGGTTTCCACCCTATTTATCCCCGATGCGCACCCACACCTGATTGATTTTGCTTACTCATGACCTCATCAGTGCATGCCTTGAAATGGGCAAAGACCTGGCATGAAGGCACTCTTGCACTTTGCACACAGTTAATCTCCCCATAGGGGAGCCGGCTTGCAGCGGTAAAAGGCTAGCGCCATCTTGACTGACCTGGCCTTCCACGTGGGGCGCAGTGGAAGCCAGCGCCATCTAGTGGTGGCGAATGTTATTGCGGCCCTCTACAGGAGACCTCAAAGCCCACCCCCATTGTAACACACTTCTTCCCACAAGGCCACACCTACTCCAAGGCCACACCTCCTAATAAGGCTACTCCTTATGGGCCAAGCATTCAAACACAGGAGTCTGCGGGAGCCAGACCTGTTCAAACCACCATTCCCTCCTTGAAGTGGGACTTGGACGGAATGTTGCCAACAGAACATCCGGGTGGAACAGTCAAGTGTTCTGAAGAAGCAGCACATCTGTGAAGTCATAAACTGGTGGTTCTCAACCTTCCTAACGTGGTGACTCTTTAAAACAGCTCCTCATGCTGTGGTGAGCCCCAACCATAAAATTATTGCCTATTGCTACTCCATAACTGTCATTGTGCTGCTGTGATGAATCATAATGTACATATATGGTATGCAAGATAGCATGCCATCCCTGGGAAACGGTTGTTTGACCCCCAAAGAAGTATTAACCCACAGGTTGAGAACCACTGCTATAGACCAAAAAAAAACCTGTGCTTCTGTTGGGAGTTAATCCCAATGCACCAGTTGGAGTCTTAACCCCAACATACGCAGGGGTAAAGAGCAGTCCTGTCAGCGCTGGTCGCTTTAGCCTCTCCACAGAGACTTCAGTCAGGCATCACGTCCTCCTGACTTAGCAGAGGACTGATTCCCAGCACCACTGGGATCCAAGAAGGAGTCGATGTCCTCTAAGCCTCTGTAGCTCTAGTTTAAAGCTCCCCGAGATGAAGCACTAGCTCTGAATTCCACCCCTTCCCTTCCCTAGGTTTACCCTATGTCTCTTCTCTGCCCCTGCATCTGGGACACTTGGTCCACACATAGCCTGATACTGCCCCAGAATCCAGAGGTGCTGGTGTCATTCAAGCTAAGAACAGCAGATCCAAGAAACGGCGGGACATCCTGCTTAAGATCTCCATGGGCAAAAGAAGGGTGGGAACTGGGCATTAAAGACAAAAGAACCGTGATTCTAGAAGTCCAAAAGGGATTGGTTCAGAAGAGCCACTTCCGGCTTGTCGTTCACCCACAGGGATGAACGAAAACATGGTTTAAAGGAGAATTGCTGATATTGGCGAACCAAGAAAAACAGCGTGGGTTCCTTAAAATTAATCCCACTGGCAGTAATTTATAAACCAGAAAGTGCCACTTTTACCCGATGAGCACACAGATCAATACCAAACGTGTATACCAAGTGTTTAGTCAGTCCGCTGATCAGAGAGCTAAACTCTACAACTGTGTGAGCAACCCGTGAGCGAGTGTGAATAGAAGTGTGATGTCAGATGTGAATCAGTCTTAATATTATTTATTTTAGGTATGAATACACTGTAGCTGTCTTCGGACACACCAGAAGAGGGCGTCGGATCCCATTACAGATGGTTGTGAGCCACCATGCGGTTGCTGGGAATTGAACTCAGGACCTCTGGAAGAGCAGTCAGTGAGCCTTTCTCCAGCTTCCATGTAAATTATTCTTAATATTAGCACACACTCACCCTTGAGAAGTTCCCTTTTGCCCCGCCCCTCATCTTCACTCTTGCTAGGAAATGAAACTCCTCGAGTCGAACCTCACTAGTCTGTCAGCACCGAATTTATTCTGAAAAACAGCTTTTAGGCTTATTACCATAGTGAAGTAACCACTCCACATCCTGAGACGTCAGTGCTGTATCAGAACTGGGGACAGAGGAACTGGGGCTTCATACCTCAAGTACAAGCTTGCATTGGTGTGTAGGGATGCTTTAGGAATGAAAGTCTAGAAGGTGACAAGGGACAAGAGAAAAAGCCACTGAAGTCTTGTGCCTGAAGCCTGGACTGTATGCACCGAGAAGGCAGCTCATGTGTGGAGTCTGGGAACCCTCCTTCACCATCCAGTGAGAGAAGAGGAAGGGCTGTGAGCTCCCAGGTCCGTGGAAACCCTTATCGATGAACCTCAGCACTGGACATCCCAAGAACGGCATCTTCCTTTATTCCGTCTTCCAAGTCTTGCACAAGTTACAGACTCAAAGTTTTAATAACAAACACAAAGCCAGGATCAAGTGGAAAGGGGATTCTGGGAAAAAGTAGTTCCAGCCCCAGACTACAGGGACACTGGAAGCAATGAGCCAGTCAGCACAGAGACTACTATATAAAGTAGGCATTCCTAGTATTATATGAGAAAAATCTCATATATTAAATAAATTGCCCAAGATATTGCAAAGCCAAACATGAAATCCAAACCTGTTTGATGCCCGGGGTCATACTTTGAACAACTCTTCAAAATCGATATAAATGCTCACTGGCTGTCATAATAGTTCTTTTAACACAATGTTGATATCTCTGTGAGCTTCTGAGGCATACACTTCCATTCTTCTAGAACATTTTAAGGGCTACAGTTCTGCAGACAAAATGATATTCATTAGGGACATAGGCCTCCTTTGGGATCTACACCCAACTAGGACATCTCTACTTCCCTTCACAGGAAGGGAATTATCAGACAACTACGGGAATCGGTTATCATATCTTCCTCTGGATAGAGAAAAATAATATCTACAGTTCTCATTTCACTAGGTTTGCCAGGGCTGTGCCCTACAGCTCACCCCTTCAACCTCATTTGAAGAAACGAAAGTATATTTTTCATTACCAAAGTTGAGTGTGAAGTACACCAAGGAATCCTTAGCATTGTTTAATCTGTCTGCTCTGGACTTCTGAAACAGAGTAGCAATCCAGTTCTGCTGTGGGGAACACGGTGTCGAAAGGCTGCGGCTCACCTAACAGGCTTACTGGCCAAAAGCACAGAGGTGGTGCATTAGGAACAGATACTCTTAAGCCCACAAAACAGCAAAAGCTGTTTTTCTACGTGCCAAATCAGACAGTGGGAGAGAGCCTGGAGTCATCTGAGTCTGGTTTTGCCAGCTTGGGAACTCTGACCCAGAGTATATTGCCAAAGTCTAGGGATGAGAGCGGGGTAGAGTCCTGAGGTATGATCCCACCAACACCAACGTTGCTGTAGTCAGGGGTGCCCAGTGGGCAGACTTCCGAGGTATCACACCAGAGAAAAGGCCAGCAATTGTGTGGCTGACACCTGAAAGGAAATCATCAGGTTCCAAGCAGACGGCGGAGGAAGCCACAAAAGGCCTCTTTCCCACTCTGAGTCTGGCTCTGGAAACGGAAGAGGCTGGTTTAACTCAGCTCCTTAAACTGTGTGTGGGAGGACGAGGCACCTAATAGCATAGAAGCTGGCATCTAGAACCCAGCTTCCTAAATCATGGACACAGGACAAAAATGTGGAAATCAAGAAAAAAATTGATAACAAAAAGAGATTAGTGAACAAGCAATGATTTTTTTTTTAAAGTAACTCATAATCAAAGCATCTGACCGACCGCAAGGTGTTTGCCGCAGAGCTGGCTCAGCTGCACCCCAGGACTTCACTGTGGCCTCCGTGCTGAACGCACAGCTTGTGCATTTTGCATTTACAAGCTGTCATACTGTGTGTGTTGGTGCCTAGAAAAACTTAGCTCTGGTCAAGGCTATTCTGTGTAGTGAACTGCAGGTCTTTCACTGTACCACAACCTTTTCTGATCTTGTAGGAACATAACAGTTTGCTTACAGAAAGACTTACTTGTTACCCTGCCTACATTCCTCAGCAGATAATTATCCAATTAGTGTCTTTGGATTGAATTGTGTCAGAGCGTCTGACTTTAAAATGTTCTGTTAAAATTTACTGACTTGATTTTTTTTTTATTTTGAGTAAATTTTGACTTGTGATTAGGACACAATTTCCAACAATTTTGGAGTGACCCTAAATACACTGCCATTTTGAACTACTTATTTATGCAAAGTGACATTCTCTGCACTGGGGATTACAGAATTAACATGTCAGTCAACTCTGAAAACACCAAAGATGCTCTGTGCCCCCAAAGGATCAAGTATTCAGCAAAGATTTTTATGTATAAAAAAATAAATTGATGAAAAAGCACATCTATTTTATTAGTATGCAAATTTGCTTTTCTTTTCAATGAACAGTAAGATTTGTGCATGCCAGAGGACTGTTTAAAAGCAAGTTTCATTATGACTTGTTATCAGTAGGTGTTTGATTGGTATCTTTGTCTTACATACCTGTATACCCAGGGTTATGTAAAACTTTCTCAGTCAAAAAGAAGTCATGAGTGGAAAAGTTTAAGAAGCCTTGATGTTGAAAGCAAACAAAAAGAAAGGAAGGAAGGGAAGAAGAAAGGAAGAAAAGGAACAACAAAAATACGGGAAAGCCATGGGGTTGGGGATTTAGCTCAGTGGTAGGCGCTTACCTAGACAAGCGCAAAGGCCAGGTTCGGTCCCCAGCTCGAAAAAATAGAAAAGAAAAAAAAAAAAAATACAGGAAAGCCTGGGTATAGAAAGCCAGGCGTGCCATCCTGATCTCTCAGCTTCAGGAACCCAGGGCCCTGGGCGACATAACTATCAGGACTGAGGCCAGGAAAGGAAAGCGGGGATGAGATTTAACAGGAAGAGATGGGAAAGGGCAGAGCATCCTGCATCCACTTTACCCTACTCAGTGTAGCTTGTAAAATGACTGTATCAATGGAAGACAGAACACAAAAGCACTCTTAGAAACCAAACACATTAGTAGAACTTAACATTAGTGGGTAAGAGTTTTTAAAATAGCCAGGTGCACTGACATATGCATGCAGTCCCGACTTCCTGGGAAACTGAGGCAGGAGGATTGTTTGAGCCCAGAAGTTTGGGACAGCCCAGGAAAACATAGCAAAGAATTCAATCTTAAAAAAAAAAAAAAAAAAAAAAGTGTGGGGCTGGAAAGATAGCTTAGCAGTTAAGAGCACTCACTGATTGCTCTTCCAGACGTCCTGAGTTCAATTCCTAGCAACCACATGGTGGCTCGCAGCCATCTGTAATAGGATCGGATGCCCTCTTCTGGTGTGTCTGAAGACAGCAACAGTGTACTAATATACATAAAATAAACTTTTAAAAAGTGTGGGCTTACTAAATGTTGCAGGCACTTAAGAGGGTCCAGACTCTGATACAATGATAGGAGTTTGGGAAGAGAACAGGACAAGGAGGAAATGACCAAAGAAACAAATACAAGCAGATCAGCCTAGAGTAAAAAAACGTGAGTTTCCAAATTTAAAGTGTCTACTGGATGCACGCATTAATGTATTCCTTCAGTCTCTGAAATCCTCTACTATGTGCAGAGTCCTGCTGTGGAACTACAACAGATGAAACGAAGTCTCTCCTATAGAGCTTGGATTGTACTGGGACCAGAGAGGTCACAATGACAGCCAAATAGCAGGAAGTGTCACTTGGTTCTACTACAGCAGTTTTCAGTCTTCCTGACCCTGCGACCCTTTAATATACAGTTCCTCATATCCTGGTGACCCCCGACCATAAAATTATTTTCATTACTACTCCATAACTGTAATTTTACTATTGTCATGAATCATAATATAAATGTGTTTTCTGATGGTCTCACAGAACCCCTCTGAAATGATTGTACCTCCCACCCCAGTTTGGACCCACCCAATGTTCTACTACATTTGAATACCCAAGTGAAATAATTGAGGACAGTGAGGTGAGTGGCAAGGATTGTGTTTTAAATGAGGCAGTCAGGAAAAGCCTCTTTAATAACATGATATTTGAGCAGAGAGAAGTAAGGAATGCTAATAAGATGCTAATTTAAAAGCAGAGACTTTGTCCATTGACTTTGCTAATATGTAGCAACTGCCTAGGAACAGTTCCCGCTGCATAGTAAGTACGCAGCAAACACTTATTGGAGGAGTGACTCAAGATGTAGAGCAGCATGTGAGGGGGTCTTGAGATAAGATCATCCTCGGTTTGTTCAGGAAGGAGAACACATGCTGGAGACAAAGCTCGATAGATGGAGTGCTTGCCTAGCATGCAGGAAGCCCTGGGTTCAATCCCAACACCAGCAGAAATCAGGCGCAGTGTTGGTACACGCCTGTAATCCCAGCGTTTGGGAGGCAGGAGAAGCAGAAAGAGTTCAATCACCCTCAGCTACATAGCAAGTTCACAGAGCCATGCTGGACTCAGCACTAAGGTCGGTCTTATTTAGGTGATGGGAGAGGTGGTGAAAGAACCCTGCATTTAGCCATCCGGTTGTTTTCTTCTTCATTTTGATGACTAGACAGTCACTGCCCTCAGCCGTCCCGGAGAAAGCGTTCTCTCCTCAGCGCTGACGTCCTTCTCCATCCACTTAACAAGCCAGTCAAACCAAACGGTTTGTCTTTTGTCTCCCAACTTTTGACTTCTCACAGCATCTCTCCTGTCTGTGCCTTCTTCCTTCAAAAAGCTTCCCCATTCCAAAAGCTACGTGGGCTGCAAGTCACTGTCCGTAACCTTCGGTATCATTTCCGGCCAGAGTTTGATGCGCAAAGCCTAATTTCGCATACGGTCCGGAAAGGGGTGGCTTGAGTTTCAACCCGTCTAACTGTAAATTGTGTTGAACTTCTTATTCTTTGCAAAATAGAGGTGATCGTCGTACCTGTTGCCAGCGGGTTCCAAGAGGAGGAAATGAGCTCATGATAAACTGTCTGGGACACAGTAAATAAGAGTTTGGCATTGTTACAGGAGACCGGACACTGTCACAAACTCAATTTCTACAAACACAAGGTCTCATTTGCGTCTTCCCCACTTGGTCAGAGCTCAGCCCAAGTCCCACTGTCTCTAATCCCGAACCCACAGCACTGAACATACGGTAACCTTTGACTTGGCCTCTTCAGGTCCATTATCCAATCAGAGCCCTTGCTCCATCCCACTGGTTCCCCACCCGCCTTGCCTTCATTTTGCACCTTGCTGTGTCTCAGTGGGTCTCCTAGGATAGCCAGAAGAACAAGGTGTAGGTGAATTAAGAGAGTGAGGCAGGCAGACAGGCCAGCTCCATAGGCTTAGATCTCCACTCCCAGTACAGGAAACCCTTTAGTCCCGGTAACTGTCCTTTCATTCTCCCCAAAATCTTCACTAGTCCAGTTTCACTGCCATCAGGTAGGGAACCCTCCAGGCAAAACCTGTGTTCTCAGTTCCAGACCAAGGCTGTGGTAGGAACAACTCAAATTCTAGACTCGCCTGGGCAAATCCAAGGCCAGCCTCGTCAACCTAACTTGGTTGACACCGCCTCAGAATAAGAAGTAAAATATTTTTAAAGGCTTTGGGATATAGCTCAGTGTTATTGTGCTTGCTAAGTGTGTTTGTGACCCTGTATTTTATCCCCAGTAGTAGTAGTAGTAGTAGTAGTAGTAGTAGTAGTAGTAGTAGTAGTAGTAGTGGTGGTGGTGGTGGTGGTGGTGTAGTTGTAGTAGTAGTAGCTGTAGTAGTAGTAGCAGTAGCAGTAGCAGTAGCAGTAGTGTAGTAGTAGTAGTAGTAGTGTAGTCTAGTAGTAGTGGTGTAGTAGTAGTAGTGGTGTAGTAGTTGTAGTAGTAGTAGTAGTGTAGTAGTAGTGTAGTAGTAGTGTAGTAGTAGTAGTAGTAGTGTAGTAGCAGTAGCAGTAGTAGTAGTAGTAGTAGTAGTAGTAGTAGTAGCAGTAGCAGTAGTAGTAGTGTAGTGTAGTAGTAAATAATACCCACCCCTTTTCCCACCCTGTCAATCTCTGCCCCAATTCTCACTTTCTGATCTACCTGTTTCTTACATGTTGATATCTGAATCACCTTTCTAGTCTTCTTCCTCCTATCTCAGTCTTCCTGGTTTTCAGTTTGCTTCAACTTCAGTTGGCGCCTAAGGTGCAGAGACCCACTTGACCTCATTCTTTCCGTGACAACATTACCTGAAACCAACCTCTGCCCTGCTCACACGTCACTGCTCAGAATTCCTCTGTGGAGAGAGATACTACTGTGCATATTGTAGGACCCTGGAAGCTTGTGATGCTGTCTACACTTCACAGCCTCTCTTCAACCTCTGCCATAGTGCACCTCAGAAAGCCAGGAATACCAGGAAAGAGGGAGGGCCTGGAGAGGTGGCTCAGTGATTCAGAGCGCGGGCTGTTCCAAGTCTCAGTGCTCATATGATGGTCACAACTGTCTGTAACTCCAGTTCCGGGGGATCTAACATCCTTTCTGGCTTCCCTGGGCACTAGACACCTACATGGTCCACTAACATACATGCAGGTAAAATACCCATACACAAAAGATAACAATAAAATTTTAATTAAAGATATTGGGAAAGACTCAGAATACTTTGATGATAATACTAATATTTTAAAGAAGTTTTTAAGATTTATTTATTTTATGTATGTGTGTACACTGTCGCTGTCTTCAGACACACCAGTAGAAACCATCAGATTCCATTACAGATGGTTGTGAGCTACCATGTGGTTGCTGGGAATTGAACTCAGGACCTCTGGAAGAGCAGTCAGTGCTCTTAACCGCTGAGCCATCTCCCTAGCCCAATAATGATAATATTACAGCATAGCACATACTGAAATCTGTTCTAAAGAACTTTCTATCTATTAATTTGCTTTGTTCTCACAATAATTCCAGGAAGTAGAAACACCACTGCCTACATTGTACAACTGAGAAAACTGAGGCCTGGAGAGATCAAGTAAGCAGCTGGTGATTAACCGCCAACCATAAATGATCCTCACAGACTGAAACATTGGGAGAGTGGGGTGGGGTAGGGTAGCCAGATTGAGTCCAGAAAGGCTGCAGCATGAAAATATACCAAAAAGAAATCCAAGGACTCCTTCTCTTCCCAGCAATGTAAAACAGCTATGTTTCCTGAAAGGAATAGGGAGAGAACTGCATTAAGATGAAATTCATCCTTCCTTTATATCTCTGTTGCTAAGTCTCTCTCTCTCTCTCTCTCTCTCTCTCTCTCTCACACACACACACACACACACACACACACACACACACACACACACACACACCCCTGTCCCCAGTTGTAGATGAGGTCACTGGGATTACTCTGAACCAGTCAGTCTGCTATGAGATTAGTAACCCTTTAACTTGGCAACCGCTCTCGAGAAGGAGCGCTGGAGACGTGGCGGGCTCTGCAGCGTTCATCTTCATCGCTGTCATCAGGAACAGTTTTGAATATGTACAAATAATCAGTCTCCATGGTAACCAATGTTCTTATTAAGTGAATCAGATGCCCCCAGCCGCAGCCCCCAGTGGCAGCCTGTCCACACCTACCTAAACCCTGAGAGTCCTCACTCTTTGGGAGCAAGTGTGGGATCTAATTCCTGCATACTGCCTCAGCCGCCTATTTTGTAACACCCAAGGTTAAAGCCCAAAGGCTGGGCTCCTCACCCTCGTCACCTCCTGCCTGTGAGAGAGAGACTATAGGCCCTGTTAGTGAGTCACACGGTTGAACAACTCTGTCATTTTCCTGTCGCCCAAGTAGGAATTAATATCTCTTGACTTTCTGCTAGAGAAGATGGGGAAAGCAGTGACTCCCTATCTTAGAAAATTGCCAGGGAAAAGCCAACCCTTTGGGTGTCTGCCCTGCTTGCTTCTCGCTTCATGGAGTGCTGAAAACCCCTAGTTTCAAAGTCTTTAAAATGGTTATCTTTGCTAACTTTAGGGATTCTCTTCAAACGAAACGAGAAATTAAGAAACATTGCTACTCTAAAAATATTATTCCTGAGTCATTGGTATTTGGAATTTTTTGTGAGTTCGGATGGGTTCCATATGGGTAGGAGGCTGGAGACTCGATTTTAACCGGCAAACAGGAGGCTTTAAACAGAAGGCGTCTATGTGTCACACTACCTCCCGCAACATCTCCGTGTGAAGGGGTGTTGGAGCTGACACGCACATTCTAGACCAGCCTCTAGCATTTACTCTGTCTCAAACGGCCTCTACAGTCTCCGTTGTCCCAGAAGAGACTCAAAACGGCAGACACTCCGCAGTCAGACGTCAGGTTCAGCAAAAACAGCCACAGGAAGCAGACGCGCAGTACAAAAGAGGGAGGTTCCCCAGAGACAGGTGCGCGCTAAGGTAACCATGGTTTTTAATCTCCGCAGATGCGCTCTCTGTACCTGCGAGCAGCTTGTACAGTATGCTCAGAAGAAACACGATAATAGCCAACAGATGGCCTCTTCCTGGCACTTTCTTATCAAGAGCCTTTGACTCTGCAGCTTTCCAGAGCAAAGAGTGAAGCTAATGTTTATGCCTAGGAGCCCGATTGATACACCGCACAGTGAGCCTTGTCAGTACTGCCGATCATTTACATCATGCCATGCCTGGGCTGGCCACAGTACACCGATGGCGTGTTTGTTTAACCCTCTGAAAGCACCACATGCTGCTTTTCCCTTAGTCCTGAGAACTGTCGTCACAGCTATCGTTCTCTTCCAACGGCTGCCATTCCAATTTAGTTAGCTGCCGTAAAGACAGCCATCCCCGTCCGATTTCTTTCGAACGACTTTCCCACGCTAAAGTGGAATCCCATCTTTTAATCTATCTTGGAAAGATCAGAAAGACTGTCTACCTCTGGCCCGACACACTGCTGTGTTCTCTGTTATAAAAGCCAATAGCCGAGTTCAATCCAGGAGCCTGTAATCGTTAGAGGTAATTGTTACAGACCTCCTGGGTATATGACTGTCCAAGTGTTGCTCCGCGAGACCGTCAGGAACCGAGGTGCGATCAAGACTCTGGCTGGTCCCAGAGGACTGGGCTGTGTGTGCGTCATCTTCCTTTGTTACCCACACAGACACAAAGGAACCCAGCAACATTTGTCTCCTGAAGCGCATCCTTTCATTAACTTACCAAGAGGCGCTATGTGTTTTGCTCTCAGGTTTTATAGAGCGGGCATAGCTCCGGGGGTTGGGGGTGGGGTTTGAACAAGTCTCAGAAAGCAACCAACATATAGAGCAGCCCCGACGCAGAGCTCAGAACCTCTTAAGGAAATGGAGTGGGCTGAATTAACCTCCTGAGGGACCTGCCTGGGAAACCAGAGTCCGTGGAACCTTAACAGTATCACGGTTCCAAGTAATGACACCATCTTTTGTTCCCGGGTCTCGGCTTCCTGCCTAAATCCTGTCACCTGCTTCTTCCCCAGAGGGTGAGCTAATCGGCGATTGTTACCTCTCTCAATGGGCCCATCTGCTTCCCTGAAATTTATCTCACCTGGAGTAGCAAGTCAAAAGACGGTAAGAAGAGCACAAGCCAGCCCCATCTCTATGCTCTAGCAGCCTAGAGTTATGAAAGAATCCATTAGCTTCCCATTCACGGAAGGTGTAAGGCAACAGGGCTTCCAGAACATTCTAAGAAGGCCTAAATTGAGCTGCTATTCATACAGCTGGTTTCAGGTTAAACATATAAGGCCCCCGTCTCCCTCTCTTCAAAAGCATCCTCCTTTATTACCTGAAGGGAGTACAAATCATTTAGTCACGTGAGAAGCGATCCTGCATTCACCGTGATAAAGTAAGGGTGGAGAGAACGTCCCCTTTCCCTGTAGGTTCTGGCTGAATCTTTCTTGGGACAGGAGGCTTGTGGCATTCTCTCGCTTCTTTAGCTGGGAGTCAGATATCTGGTGCTCTTCCTCCACGGGTCTGTCGCTGAAACAGTGTTCGCTGAGCCGTGGGCTTTAGCTGTGAAGAACCATACCGTAGAGCCATCTGCCTGGCTTGGAATCCTGTTTCTGCTATGCTACCTGTGTGATCTCAGGAAAGTTCACTGATCTCCACCCGCCTGTCTTCTCATCTGCAATATGGGCATTAAAAACAGTAATTCAGGCTGGGGGGGATGCTCTGTCCGTAGGGTGCCTACCACACAAGCCTGAGGGCTTGAGCTCAAGTCCACAGTACCTGTGTAAAAGCCAGGTTTTGTGTTGTGATCTGTAACCCCAATAATACTAGGTAAGGGGAGCAGAAACAGGCAGGTCCCTAAAACTCGTTGGCCAGTTAGCCTAGCCAGATCAATGAGTCCCAAATCCAATGAGAGACTCAGACTCAAAACAGAAAGGTAGAGAGAGGGTGACTGAGGAAGGCATCCCCAAGTCTGTTCATGCACCCACATTAATGCACACAACCAAAACCAAGTGCACGCACGCACACACACACACACACACACACACACAAACTCACACACATACACACAGAGTTCTCTCTACCTTGTGAGAGAACTCTAAGATTACATATAGCTACTGTAAATTTTTTTTAATTTTATTTTACTTATTTATTTATTTTTACAAAACACTATTAGGTCCAAAAGATGTTTACAAGGAAATCAAAGACTACCATTAAGTAAGACTGAAAATACTTCACACAGGCTGGAGAGATGGCTCAGTGGCTAAGAGCACTGACTGCTCTTCCAGAGGTCCTGAGTTCAAATCCCAGCAACCACATGGTGGCTCACAGCCATCTATAATGAGATCTGATGCTTTCTTCTGGTGTGTCTGAAGATACTTACAGTGTACCTGTATACATTAAGTAAATAAATAAATCTTATCTTCACACTGACACAGTCTTCAAATCTAGAAAGCTAGCAGTGACGAACACCATGAAACACAGAGCCTAGCAGGGCACGACCTTTTCCCAGGGAAGTTCCCTGACTCGGATGGCATTGTCCCCTTGGCCTGTTGTAGGCCATCCCTTTGCACTGACTTCAAATAGGACCTTGGCTATGTTACTGTCCTTTTCTTAAATCCCACCAAGCATTTGGCTACTGTTTGCCATAAAACAGAATTATAGTGCAAAAGGCCTGACCATGCTCTCCTGAGCTTCGCATTGCTTATATTTAGGAATATTACAAAGAATAATTTTCATTCTCTAAAATACCATTAAAAGGTATTCTATTTTTTAAAAGAAATGAAAACACTCATTCTCAGCCTAGAGTTTCCCTCAAGCGGGAGTAACTCTTTAGATTGTCAAGTTCCAGGTCAATAAATAAGCCATAATATATATATATATCTCAAACCCCAAAACACAATGACCTGGAGACAGTAGTGATGGTATTATGTCACTTGCAGTTCAGTGAGCACATGTGTAGCACCTCTATAATCCAAATGGAGCCGCCATTTATCCAGCCTGCTTCTTGTATTTTACTCAGGCCAATTTGTAATCTTCTGTTCTTAAGTGACACACTGTCTGTCTCTTCCCCTCCCTCCCTATCTCTCTGTCTCTCTGTCTTCCAATGTGTGTGTGTGTGTGTGTGTGTGTGTGTGTCTTTGTGTGTGCACTCACATGCGTATTGTGTGTGAGTGTATACACCTGTGTGTGTGCTCCTAGCAGCCATCAGGTGTGCCCCTTTGTCACACTCTGTCTTATTCCTTTGAGGCAAGGTCTCTCCCGCTTTCTGACTGGGTTGGCTTTCAGGAAGCTCTACTGATCCTCCCGTTTCCACACCCCCTCTCCCTACAGTGCGGATGTCACAGGTACATGTGAGACCACACCTGACTTCTTGTTAACTCGAGTGCTGGAAGCTGAGCTCAGGGGGGCATGGTTTACAGCAAACCTGCCCAACCACTGTGCCATCTCTGTAGCCTCCCTTACCTGGAAGAAGGGAACAGCATTTAGTCATATGCAAAAAGAACCAATGAGCTCACAGCATAGACAAAGAACAGACATCTTGAGTTTTCCCTGTAGATTTCCTGACTTCAGGCTGGCTTGGATGTTGGTAAGGTGGGAGAAGCAGTGGGGGGTGGGGAGGCTGTAGACAAAGCTGAAGGAAGCTGGGCCACTGTGAGGCCTGGTAGCCACACCCACTCCTCTGTCCTTCATTCTTTAAAATGAGAGCACCACAGAGGCCACCCAGTAAGATGGTTTACTGTAATCCAGTTAATTTTTTGTTTGTTTGGTTAGTTTTGGTGGTGTTCTGTCTTGTTTTGTTTTGTTTTGTTTTGTTTGAGACAGGTTCTCTCTATGTAGCACAGTCCGGACTCAAGCTCAAAGCAATTCTCCTGCCTCAACTCCTGGGGCTAAGATTACAGGTGTGTGCCACAACACCCAGCTGGTTTTAACTTTGGATTCATCTCCTTCGGTTGCTTCTATAAAACCTCAAGGACTTCATAAAGTGTCATCCAGCCTGGTTTTAGTCATCTGTGCCCTACGAAGGCTGAGTACAACAGAGCCTAGGGCTTCGTTTAGCTCCAGCGGGGTACTCACGGTAATAACCAAGAGAGGGGGCTCCACACTGGGCAAGGAGGAGACACCATGCATAAGAACCCCGGGAGCTTCCATGGAGACAGATATCAGCTGAAAGGCCTCTACTTCCGGCCCCAGAGTAGAAAAGGACAGAAGCCAGTGGTACCTGATAGAAGCTGGTGGTACCCGACAGAAGCCCCAGGCTCGCCAGCTGGGGCCAGCCCATTTTCAGCAATCTCCAGACTCACTCACGCTGGGGCTTAAAATCCAGCTTAAACCACCCCAAGTACAACAAGGGCACTTGTCCTCAGAGACCCACTTCATAGCCTACTTGTAGTTCTTTCTTTGTTAAAGAAGCTTCAGGCGGCTCCTGCAGTTTCCCTCGGCTTCCTGAACACCCCCAGGCTGGTGAGGAGACAGCAGGCACTTAGCGGCGCAGCCTCCTGCTAGGAGAGAGACGCTAAAGTGACTGCAAGCGTTTTACAAGAGGATTATTTGAAGGATGGGAAAAGCCATTAAATCGCTTACCCTTGTCCAGCCTCTCTGGTGAAGAGACTCAGAAGGGGTATGCACAGAAAGGGCGGAGATAATTCAAGGCTAACGTAATAAGCACTAACAGCTACCAGAGAACCAGTTCCCAGTGCCCTTGTGGCGATGTAACAGTTTCCCATCGCTGCAGGGCAGGTCTCCGCGAATTAGCGGAACACTACTGGATATAACACGGGAAAGTTCACTTAAAATACCCATTAGCTAATTAATATGCCCCAAGGATCCAGATTAACTGCTGTGCAGAGGACACTTTGTCTTTACATGCTAATTCTCTCTCAAGAGAACAAAGGATAACAGATTGCTTCTTCAAATTCAATTCACATACAAAATGTTTATTCTAGAAATAACCTAGATCCAGACAGGGATCCTTTGCACATACCTTTGTACTCTTTGTACTCAAGTGGTTCAGGCGTGGGGGTGGGGGGGTGGGGGTGGGAGGGTGGTAAGTTCAAGACCAACCTGGGCTACGTAGGAGCCCGTGTCTCAACAAACAAGCAAACAAGCGAGCACTAAGCAGAAACTTGGTATGGTATCCATCTCGGCAGATAGGAGACTGGCGTTTGACATCGGTGTTTTCAGGAATTATACTCAGAACAATGTATTCATGACCATCTCTTAATAATTGAGGTACAGACATTGAAACCTGGGTAATTAGTAACAGTGAGCTAATAGCATTGTCACTTTGGCTTCTCGGGCGCAGGAATTAATATGGATGAGGAACAGGGTGTTGGAGCAGCACAGACTCCACCCACATTAGAGGTGGAGCAACACAGACTCCACCCACATTTGAGTTGGAAAGGAGACCCAGGTAGGAGACAACAGAGGCACGGGGGGGGGGGGGGCATGCCATTTAGAACTGCAGCTACGAGGATGAGGAGGATAGTGAGGAAGAATTATACTGCTGGCCATGCCAGAGGTGTGTTCCTGGAAACACCTAGTGGCGTAAGCATCAACCAAGCAGTGGAGGTTGCCAGAGCAGGAGTTAGTCTCCTTGGGGGCAGCCCACAGGGCTGTCTGGAGGGAAAGGGAGACCCAGAGAAAGAGGTGACGTAGGTCATCAGTTTCCATGGTAATGACTAGACCGTCACTATCTGAGCGTGATGGTGACAGTGTGACTGTAATGTCTACTAACAACAGTCCTCCCGTCGCTCCCCGGGCTCTTGGCGCCTACACATTCATTTTCATAACTCTTATGAAGTACAGAGCATATTTCATTTGAGACTTAAAAACCAAAACGGGACCCATTTAAACAGACATCACGCCCAAAAGACTGTTTCATGCCGAAAGTATAAACTTGTAGGATAATCCGCATGGACGCTATTTAATTGGTGTTCGTGATAATATGAAAGGAATTTTGAGCAAATTCTCTTTAGAAAATTTATTTTTGTTCTCTATTGGAGCACTGGAGGGGGGAAAAAACAAACCTGTTTCTAACACAGTGACTTCTGTTTCTCCTTTGCCTACATGAAAGAAAACAGCAGCAACAACAAAAAATACCATTTTATCAACAGCTGGGGACGACTTTCCCAACTTTTTGCATCAAAACACTGCGGGTCTGTCTTCCACGAGTGTTGTTTTCATCGCAAATGACGCTCTCCAGGGCTCGTGTGCTGCACGAGTCTCTTCCATCACTCCTCTTCATTCATCTCTCTCACACGTCTCCTTCAAACACACCCTCACAGCCAGGGGGAAGACCCATGACTGTGACTGTACAGTCCACAGCAGGACGCTAACGGGTGTGAAGAAGTCTGCAGAGACACCGTGGAGACCCTGGAATCAGACACAGTGTGCTTTAAGCCTGCCTCCTATCGTCCTGCAAGGTGACCTGGCACCAACCATCTCCCTAATCTTCATTTTCTCCATCTGTAAAATGAGATTAGGTTAGTATTACTTCCTTAGGGCTCTTGTGAGGATAAGACAAGGTGCTGTATACATCAAGCCTTTGGTGGGAATTCTTGCTAAGATTGTGGCAATCCGAAAGTTCCCCCTCTCAGTTCACACCCCATTCCACAGTTCCCACTCTGGATCCGAAGTTCCGCACTAGCTAGGCAATTCTCTCTGTTCCTGTTGTGAGGATGTCGAGAGAATGTTCGTTGGGAAGGTTTGTTTACGCCCAGCATTGGTGAGGACTTTGGAAACTAGAAAGACCCTCAGGGCTGCAAATTGAAGACCCAAGTTTTCACTGGTGTCTTCTCAGTATAAACCGATGAGAATTGCTCAACAGGCAATGGCGTTCAGCTCACATTCTCTCTTCTGTAAAGTGTCACTGCAGATACGCACCTCACAGGGATCTGTGTTCATTAAGCTGCTGCCATGTGTAAAACACCCTTGAACCCGAGTACAGTGCGTAATGCCTGCTCAGTATGAGCTGAGTGACATCGGCTTGGGTGAGCCCTCCCTCACCTGCCAGCCCCACTTTGCTAGAATTTAATAGCAACTTTATTATTGCTATGTCCTATGATGCCCCTTACTACAATCATGGGACAGATTATTTATTGACATGACATAACGTTCCTGATCTGTTTCTCTTTTAGCAGAAAGTATTTTACATCTGTGTTGCTGATTTTTCGAGCTGTGCACGCTCACAACAACAGGAAAAGGTCTGCTAGGATTTCAGCAAAAAATGTTAACGGTGATTATCTGTCACTTTTGGCTGGGCGAGGGGAGAGTGATTCCCTAGTTTCCATAGACTGCATTAAACGTGGATCATTTTCTATTTAGGGTCGGGAAATAAATATAAAAATTTAAAGACAGCTATAGTAATAAAAAGTATGGTCTGGCGAGCGGTGGGTGAATAAAAGCCTTCAAGCTCTCAGCACAGCAGGGAACAGGCCCACACTGAGGACCAGCCCGGAGGAAGAGGGGGAGATGGGGGTCAGAGAAAGGACAAGCTTTAAGTCAGAGCTGGGGTTCCTGGGAAGGAGCCTGTCCTCTCCCCAGCATGGTACTGGGACTGAAGGACATGGGGGAGGGGAGTGGCAGGCCATAGGCAATCAAAGTCCAAGGGGGACCTGGACAGCTGCTGAGCTCAGGAGGCTTTGAACCACCCTGCCCTTTCTGCCTCAGATCCCCAGGAAGGTTGATTTACAAGCTTGTTTATGCAAGCCAAAGGACGACCTAACTGGCCTCTCTCTCCTGTGACTTTCAAGGAGACTTTGATTTGCCTGAGTTTGATTTACTTCCTTCCAGTGAACAATAAACCAAAAGCTGTCACCACTAGGTGGCATTCCCCAAATACTATTTAACTTTGGCAGAAAAGTTGGCCAGGGAAACCTTCGATAACCTCTGCATCTAAAGCATGGCGATTGGAGGCCAGATGCCTATTGAAGGCTTCAGTTTCTTCCAAGAAAGCCACACCATCACCACAGTACATCCTGCTCTGACCCCAGCAAACGCTCCTCTCCACGGTGATGGGAAGTCAGTGTGCTTCTTAAAGGCACCTTGGAGGGTCTCTTCAAGAGCCCTTTGTCTCCGCCTCTCTATGCACATAATCAGCAACCTCGGTTGCTAATCAAAATAAATGTCTCCTGTAATACTCCCCGAAGCAAGAGTAGATCTTTGGTGTCATCAAAGGATAGCCACCCAGTCATAGGTGTAAGGTCAGTGTTAATAGGAATATAACGAGAAGGATCCCTTCTAGGGTGTATTATATTTGAAGAACAAGAATGGTACCCAGCCCAAAAGTCAACACTGACCTTGGCGTCCCTTCTAAACATCACTGCAACTTTTAGGACTTTTGTATTAAGCTAGAGCTGTGATTTGAACCTTATGTGGGTTTCTCTCTTCTTCTTCATTTCTTTTTGTTCACCTAAAGTTCTATGATTTGGATTGTCCTATAAAAATGGGTGGGGGGGTGGGGGGCTGTGGCTGGAGAGATGGCTCAGCGGTTAAGAGCACTGACTGTTCTTCCAGAGGTCCTGAGTTCAATTCCCAGCAACCACATGGTGACTCACAACCATCTGTGATGGGATCCGCTGCCCTCTTCTGGCGTGTCTGACAACAGTGACAGTGTACTCATACATAAAATAAATAAATAAAAAATATTTCTCTGTTTAAAAAAAAAGTGGGTTTTGGGCCCAGGCATAGTGAGGCACCTCTGTAACTCCAGTCTTTAGAGCAGTGGTTCTCAACCTTCCTAATGCTGTGACCCTTTAATACAGTTCCTCTTGTTGTAAAATTATTTCATTGCTACTTTGTGACTACAATTTTGCAACTGTTACAAACTTAATGAAAATATGCAGTGCATGATACCGGATATGCAACCCCTGTGAAATGGTTGTGGAATCCCCTGAAGGGGTCGTGACCTATAGGTGATACGAGTACCTAGTCAGCAATGATGCTGTACCATTCAATGAGGTGATATATATGCCAAACATACTTGGTGGTGCTGGAGGACAGCAGCAGCAGGCACAATGTCGGTAATCATAGACTCGTAATAGCCATAGTAATATGCAGCTTATGAACTCAGACTATGGTAGCAGCCGGTAACATCCCTAGGTGCCAACTTCCCTTAACCTACCTGTGTCTTCCGTGTGCTCAGCCTTCTTAGCTGCGTCCTAACTGGCTCTTACCTAATGCGGGTGACATCTGCTTTCCAAAAAGCTTCTCCAAGCTGTGCAGATATTCAGAGTTTCTGCATCCATCATTCTAAGTCATTGAACCAATGCAGTGAAATTAATCCAGGGACTTTACTCTTCAGACAAGTGAAATTTTTGCTTTCTGTTAATTTACCATAACAATATATGAAGCTAATACGACCATTTTCAAGGCTGCTAGAACAATTCTAATTAGTTAGTCAGAGACTAACTAATTGGTTGAACACCAATCAAATAATTGATTTGAGATCACTACGGTTGGGTTACCCCGAGAGATATAGGGGTGAGCCATAGATACAGCAAGTAGAGAGACAGTGCTGAGATTCTTAAAATGACTCTCAGCTCGTGGATGCAAATATATATATGTATATGCAGACAGAGAGAGACAGACAGACAGACAGACAGACAGAGATAGAAAAGCACAGAGAGAGACAGAGACAGTCTTTCAGTCAGGCAGGCAGGGACAGAGGAGAGGGAGGGAGAGATAGACAGAAGGAGAGAGAGGAATAGACAGACAGACACTGAGAGGGAGAGAGAGGGAAGAAGAGTCAGACAGAAAGGGGGAGAAAGGAAGAAAAAGACAGACAGACACAGACAGAAGAGACAGACAGAGGGAGGAGGAAAGAGGCAGAGAAAGAACCAACGTCTCCAGAAAGCCACCCACCATACTGGCAACAATGGCGGTCTCTAGAACACATCATTATTTTAATCTTTTTCACTGTTTGGGTTGACATTGCCTGCATTACCTTTTAAACAAGTAAGTAAAAGCTAAAAACCAACCCTTTATTCAAATCAGGAGATAGATGTCTGTTCACATCTATGTCTGTAATAGCTGTGTGAAGTCTTTATACAGGAAGAAGATTAAATTGCTCGCTTCGATATAGGAGGGTTATCGATCCCCAGCTATTAGTCACCCCTAATCTCCTCACACGCACAATAACAGCTGTACGGTCAATCAAACAACCCACGTGCCACGGCAACAGCCTGTTAAAACGCCGCGCTAAACGAATGTGACCGTGGAGGGGTTATCAGCATCTCACCATCTGGCCGAGTAACCATCTCCAGAGCTGGTGACCAGACTCTGCAGTCAGCTAGCAGAGCGGTCCAGCATCCTCATCCATCAGTAGCGTCTCTCACTAAGCGACGTTCCTCTGTGAATGCCGAGAGTCGCACTTTCCTCTCTGAAGCTCATTGTTAGGTGCCGGACTCTGGAGAGGGATTTGCCCTTCAGCTCTGACCTTGCGAAGGAAGGAATCCATCAGTCTATCAGCAAGCATCGATTAATCATCTCCCACAATCAGGCTACAACGATAAATCCTTCGGAGCACACCAAGAAACAGAAGAGGTGGCTTCTACCCTGTAGGAGTTTATTGTCTAGTTGGCGAGATGGAACTCGTAACAACTCAGAAGGTGGGATTATACAAGGCCAGATGTTGAAAGTGACAATTCAGAAGCGAAGGCAGAAGGGGACAGACATTTATCAAGTGCCTCTGAGTGGTGCAGGATGCCTCTCACCCACATTTCACTCCACGATCCCACCCGCCCCGCTCCTAACTCCGTTTTACAAACTCAGACATTAGGGAGGTTGCATACAGTTACACGAACAGCTAATGACAGAGCCGTTAAAACTCCCATCAGCCTGATTTCAAGGCTCCGCTCTCCTGACTCTGAAGTGTAGCCTTTCTGAGGATTATACGACATGTGTAGAAAATTAATATTGTAAGGATTATCTGAAAAGACTTACCACAGAGAGATAATGAGAAACACCCATGGACGGAATGTAGACTTCGAGAAGCTTTAGAAAGGGTTGAAATCATCAGGGTGGGAAGAGGGCTGTGCACTGGAAGGGAAGGAGGAAGCCGGTGAGTCCCCTCCTCTTGCAAAGTGTGTGCATGACGGTGGCTGGGGAGATGCAAAAGCTCACGGTGTGAAGGGGTGTGAGGAGTGACTCATGACGGCCCAAGCCTCACGCCGCATGATCCCTGGTTTGGGGACCAGCCAGCTATGACTCAGTGAGCCATTCTTGGGACGCAGCTATCCCTAGCAGGGGACTGGCACAAGCCTGAGCATCCCAAAACCTTACATTGTTTCTTAGCAAGTTTTGATGTTTGTCAGATTCATCATCATCAGTCAGTTACAAGCAATCAGGTTGGATGGAAGATAGATGGGTGGGTGGGGTAGGCAGGTGGGTGGGTGGATGGATGAATGGATGGATGGATGGATGGATGGATGGACGGATGGATGGTAGACTGACAGATGGACAGGCAGATAAACTTTGGAGCAGAACCCAACATTAACTTTGCACGCACACACACACATGCGCATGCATTGCGGTAAAAATAAAAAGCGTCAGGACCGGTTCCCCAGTGTACCCTGGTGGTCGCTAGTTCCAACTCCAACGGGCCATTAAAACTAATGCTAATGTATCTCAGATTCGTAGCTCTCCCAACAGCTCTCTGCTAGCTGTGAACTCTCTGGTTCCAGCTACCTGGTAAAATCATGGTTCTTGAAGTCCAGCTGGCCTGTCAAGGTTCCCTGCCACAGACTCTGTCCCCATTCCCAGCAACTGCCCCCTGGTAGTTAAAGTATAAACTCCCAACTGCCTGGCAAAATCAAGACTCAACAAACTAACCCAGCAATCATTTATATGTTAAATTCTCAATCCATAATATATCCATGCAATAAACTCTGATCCAATTGATTAGATATAATTTGCCCATCTAGACAACGCAAAATCCTGTACACATCCATCCCTTAAGAATAGCCCTAACAAACTGTAATACGTGCAGAGAGGAATCTTAACATCCGCCTCCATGTTCTCTCGGCTGCCTCCTCCTCCTCCAGTCTCCTCTGCCTCTCTAAAACTTTTCTCCCGTCCATCACATCCTTCCGTCTGGTCCAATGACAGGCCTCATTCTATCCTATACCTACCTTCACCTGCATAATGACATCAACCTACACACACACACACACACACACACACACACACACACACACACACACACACACACGGCTTTCATTGCAGCACCTGCTTGTTGTGGGAGGCACCATGAAATGTGACACAGCAGGAAGGTGTGGGGTGCTTTCCTTTCCCACTGGATTGAGTGTACGGACTGCTCAGGCTATGGATTGAGGAGAAACCTGTGTGGTAGTCAAAGAGCCTCCTAGACTGTTTTTCAACAGTATCCGGAGTGCTTAGGATAAGGCATACACCAGATCATGATAGTCTCTACCCTTCACACCCTCAGGGGAAGCCCTTCTCACAGTGTCAGCAAATGCCCCACAGAGCCTACAGATCTTTCCCATCATCCTTCCGACTCCTTGCTCGCACCATCCCCAGTCACACTCATTTCTTTTCCTCTCCTATGTAAGGCACCTCTCCCTCCTTTTCCTCATCTTCCTCTTCTTCTTCCTCCTCCTCCTCTTCCTCCTCTTCCCCTCTCTCCCTTCCAGGTCTCAGCTCAAGTGCTACTTTCCAAGGAGGCTCTTCCTACCCCACCCTGCGATGTGCCCCTCCTGCCCCACCAGCCACACCTGTACTGTGTGTTACATTGTTTATTGTCCTCTTTCTCCCGAAATGGCCATTACATGAGGACAGGGATTGTGTTCCCTTCACTCTAGCACCTCAAATGGTTCCCCAGGGCAAAGGCGATACACAGAAGTTTGTGCTCACAAACACAATACATTCATTAATGGAAAAAATAACCAAGGCAAAAGTATGTTTGGATGTAATGAATACCATCGATGTTCTAACACTGTAAATGCTGTAACTTCCTATATCACATATATAATAATTTATAATGTACACACATTATAATTACAAATATTTTAAATTGTATAATAAAATCTCTAGAAAACAGACACCAAATTATGAGAGGGTAGTAGTGATGTGAGAGAACGGGAGGAAGCTACCTTTTACATGA
Source organism: Rattus rattus (assembly GCF_011064425.1). Taxonomy (NCBI): domain Eukaryota; kingdom Metazoa; phylum Chordata; class Mammalia; order Rodentia; family Muridae; genus Rattus; species Rattus rattus. The sequence continues at coordinate 196,198,926 of NC_046154.1, read as the reverse complement.
CTGATTCGACATTTTCAGTTCATTAAGTGGGACAAATTTATAATGACAGTACATTACTTTATAATTTAAAAAGCATCAGGCCTGGTGGTATATGACTTTAATGTCAACAGAGCAGGCAGAGCCAAGAGGATCTCTGTGAGTTCAAGGCCAGCCTCGGCTACATAGTGATTTCCATGACAGTCAGTGCTACAAGGCAAGACTTTATCAGAAAAACAAAACGAGCAACCAACGAAAAACTGCAGGACAGTGTTTTTCTAACTGAACTTTTTCCAGTGTTGTTTCACTTCTCATAGAACACCTTCCTTCAGATTTGGAACCTGGGTATCTGAGGGTCGTTTCCTCTCCGGAATCATTCTTTGGTTCTCACAGAACCGATCTCAGATGTCTGTGCTGATCAGACAACTCTGAGTTGCATTTTTAATGTTTTTTTTGTTCCAACCGATGATTATGAAATAAGTTATGAAATAAGAAACAGTTCATAAAAGATGGTCACAGTCCCTATTTGGGGGCCTATCTGTATGTCCCACACATTCTTAAGATTCCGATCTCCTGGGCATCTGTGATTTCCACATCACAGCCTAACATGATGCAATCGCCCCTTGCCGGGCTGCAAACCAACAGAGATGCTGTGCCTTCCCGCTGTTTCACAACAGTTTCCCCTTCTGCGGGGATGATACCCAGCAAGGCTGTACGGATGAATTTCATGAGCTGAAATGACTCCTCCCTGTGAGAAAAGGGCGCAGGATGCAGGGCCTGTTGTCCCAGTGCCCCGGCCCATGTTTGTTGTTCAATTGGGCAATGTGGACAGCGGTTCACAAGGCAACGCACCCTGTACCCTAGTATGTGAGCTGAGCGGCTGGCAGAGGAGCGATGCTCTGCTTCTCTGTGACCACGCCCTTTCCTAGGCTGGGCGGTACAGGAAGCTGGTCAAGTGGGAGGAAGCCTTGAGCTGTGGGAACCACAGCCTGTGGGCTGACAAAGATCTGCTCCACCCCTCACCCAGGAGACTGGCGCAGACCATGATTTCTCCTTCCTCAGCAACCTTCCTGCGTATGCGGCTAACTTGACTGACTTGACTGATATTTCCACTCGTGATTCCATGCTGTAATCAAGTCATGCAAGTGGAAATAAACTAGAAACTAGACAGCATCTCTCCCCCCCCAACACACACACACACACACACACACAATTTTTAATGGTGACAGTGAAAACGAGACGAAAGCAGATACATGATTTCAATTGATTGCTGCTGGAGCGTACAGTCTGGCTGGAACTTCTTCGGTGGCAATTTAGAAACATGTATCAAAAGCCTTAAAGGTTTTCTTGTCTATCAGTAAACCCACTTCAGGAATTTAGCCTAAATTAACCCTGGCATATCTATAAACCATTGTTCTCATGGTCACATCAGTAAGGATAGAACACACTGGAGTGTCATTCAAAAATAGTATCTCATTTTTTAAAAAATGACAGGCTTGAACCTAGCTACTCAGATGGCCCCGGGGTCGGAGGGTCACACTGGGCTACTGCATGAGTTCAAGACTAGCTGAACGACTTAGACACTCTGCCTCAGGATAAAAATTTAGGAGACAGCTCAATAAGCGGTCACTTGTCTACCATGGGCAAGGCTCTAGCTGTGAGCCCCAAAACAGTACTCCTGGTAAAGCCCATTGCATCATCTGTAAAAATATATATCCTCACATAAAATATGCATGTGTGCATACATAAAATATAATATGTGTATACGTGTACAAAAATAGGGAGAAACACTCTTTCTCTGGGGGGACCCTCTTGTCTTCTACTTCCTGCACTGTCCTTGGGTTCCCTCCTGGCGCCTGGCTGCTCTCTTGGTTCCCAGGCTGTACCCTCCTCTTCTCAAATAGTCTCTGTCCTTAAGGCATCTCCCATTACCCTTAGCTCATTTACCCATTTACCTCACCTCTCTCATGGCCTCGCTCTGCTGATGGTCCTGTGATTAAAATATCTCTCTCCATTCTCCTCCCCCGGGCCCTCTAGTGTATATCCAAGTATCTGCTAGAAATGCTCACCCAGGTAGGACACCTTTACTCAGCCTCTCACATCCACCTCCCCACCCCCACACGCACAAACACCACACACCTGCTTCTTTCTCACCACACCCCACCGCAGTACATGGGCTGTCATTTCAACAGGCAGGGGAAGGTAGGATGCCATCTCTTCATGCTTCCTTTTCTCGTAGCCTACAGTCAGACCACTAACAATCTCATGGTCTCCATCTTCAAATAGTCACCAAATCTGCCTTCGGGTCAGCCTCTCCCCACCTGACTTCCTCATGAGCTTCCGGAAGGATCCCCCCGAATCCACAGTGTCTGTCCATAACCCACTCCACGCAATAACCATTTTAAAAATAAGTAGATAAATAAATCAGACCAGAAGGCTTGAAACCTCCAACCACCATGCTAAGTTAAGCAGGCGTGATGAGATGGTACAGCGCTCTTATTTTATTCTAGATACTTCTCTGCGATTTGCCAAACATCTAACAATGAACACAGCTCATCTCTTCCAGTAAAAAAAGAAAGAAAGAAAGAAAAAGGTTTAAAAAGAATCAAATTATAGTTTTTAGCCCTGAACATAACAAATTTGTCTTCCATGAATCAGCACCAGCAAAGTAACATCTAAAAAGCTAATTTTGGACATCTAAACCTCCAAAAGCCATTGCAGGGAACAATGAGGTAATGTCCCAAACCAAGGAAAAGCAAATACACAGAACTTTAAAGCCATTTCTGCCTCATCCCTAACCACCGAGCTGGAACGAAACCTCAGATCCTTCTGACAGAGACAAAACCAACACCATTCAGTTAGAATTAACACTTTAAAGGAAACACATTCGTCCTCTACAGTAACTATTCCATGCAAAGGTTGCAAAGGTGAATGATTGCACTCCCCTTTAAACAAACAATGAGACTTTTTATCCCTGTATTAATGAAGCAGAAATTAAAGTCACACAGTGGAGTGCAGGTCACCGGTTACCTCATTGCCACACACACCTTGTGATTCCTGCAGAGGGAGGTTAGAACCACAAACTGCAGGGCAGGTGGAAGTGGTAGGGCCCAGAGATGTCCCAGAACCTGGTCAGAAAAGGCCACAGGTACAAAGGAATTTGTTACTGTTGACAACTTTGAAAATAGATAATAGGGAAATGAAGTAAAGTCCCCAAGTTTCACAACAAAAGCTATTGTGGTCTTTAGGGGAAGGGCTTCCGGTGGCCAAACTTGTTTGCTGGTTACCATAACAACCGCAAACCATCATCTTCTCGCGCTGAAATAGCTTTTATCAGGAACTTTCAAGACCGTGAAAGAACAGATCGCCCGACTGGCTTTAGCATCTTCTCCCACTCTTCTGTTTTCAGCTGCAGTTGCGCACGTGTTCAGTTCCAGCAAACAGGAAGTATCCACAAAACTGCCAAAAAGGGGGCGCCACTGCCACGCCCCCTGCCTGAAGTGAGGGCGCCACTGCCACGCCCCCTGCCTGAAGTGAGGGCGCCACTGCCACGCCCCCTGCCTGAAGTAAGCTGACTCTCCCCAGGTCACTCGGTGGTTCTGATGCTGTCATAGTCAGGGTTCCTATTGCTGCGACGAAACACCAGGACCAAAAGCAACTTGGAAAGGGAAAGTTTGTCTCGCACTTTCATTTCACTGTTCATTCCTGAAGGAAGTCAGGACAGGAACTCAGATAGGGCAGGAACCTGGAGGCAGGAGCTGATGCAGAGGCCATGGAGGGATGTTACTCACTGGCTTGCTTCCCCTGGCTTGCTCAGCTTGCTGTCTTAAAGAACCCAGGACACCAGCCCAGGGATGGCACCACCCACAATGGTCTGGGCCCTCCCTCATTGATCACTAATTAAGAAAATGCCTTACAGTTGGATCTTAGAGAGGCATTTCCTCAATTGATGTTCCCTACTCTCAGACGACATTAGCTTGTGTCAAGTTGACATAAAATTAGCCAGCGCAGATGCCACCAAAAGTAATGGGAAAGCCAGTCCCTGGAAGTTGAATGGTGAAATTAAGTAGTGGCACTCCCACATTCCCAGAAGAATCAATGTCACTTTACACTTTAAACAGGGAGATGGTCCTTTCTGAAACGTGCATCCTCTTGCTGCTGACATCACTACCCCAGTCTTAAGACCACCAAGTCCTGGGCTCAGAGCTCTGCTCTATTCTGCTTTAAGAATGCACAGCCATGCCTCCCTGTTGGCCAGTGAGACTCTAAGACCCTCCATGTGTTCAGTGGGAGTAATTAAGGAATCATGCCTGTGATTCTGGAATGGTAAGCTAAACACGAGGATGGGAACACGGCACTGACCCTTACCCTTCTTAACTACATGTGTGGGCTCTGCCCATTTTCCTCTTTGGGATAAGAGTCATTGTAGAGTCCACAGCACTACTAGTGAGGGCCATTGGTGCCAACTAGAGAAGCAAAGAGGGTAGAGAGGAGCAAACTCTGGTTCAACTGATTCAAAGAACTGGTGTGTTAGCAAGTGTAATGAACTGTATAGTGAAGCCTTTGTGTCTGACTTTGAGTGAAATGTTCCAGCAAAGCCTTTACTGTTTGGGTCAACAATTAGAGGCTGGAAAATTGTTATGAGTGTTTCGACCTTGAAGAAATGTTGTCTCTCTGGAAGGCCTGCACTCAGTGCTATGTGGGAGCTTGCAGCCCCTCTAATCTTGCTCCTAAGATTCTGCTGGCAAACCTGGAGTTCTTACCTTTGATTATGGCCATGGTTGACAGGGACTGAGATTCGTGTAGGTTGCCTGGCATCATGAGCAGCAAAGGGCACGGTAACTTTGGTAGCTGGAACTTTTCCAGCCCCAATTAACCTTGTATGATGTCTGAATAAGGTAACTGGAGTGAGCTTTCTGGGTGTCAGTCTTCCCCGAGAGGCTGTACCTCTCTGCTCCTCCAGAAAATGAAGGCTTAGCATCTTGGTGAGCTTCTCTCTCTACCGAGGCACCTAGGACCATCTCAATCAATAAGCAAATCCACTCATGGGGCCAGCCTAATTGCCTTGTAACTCAGTAACAATCCAGGGCTCTCTTAACCACGTCTTAAGTCTACCGTTGCTTTAACACAATGGTGGAAGCTATGTAAGATCAGAATCACTGGCTCTGGAAGAGAGGATCAATGTTGTCTCCCTGAATTGCTACGTTCCTTTTCCACTCTTAGGTTTACTCTATAGTCTTAATCGGGGTTTCTATTTCTGTGATAAAACACCATGACCAAAATCAACTTAAAGTTGAAATTTCTGGTTTCTTTGGAGACTCAGTTATAATGTATTTTGCTGGGGCAGACAGGCAAATGAATGTTTTGCTAAACCAGACTCGTGAAAGAATGTTTTGCTGAAGCAGACATGGTGGGATGATGTTTTGCTGTGGCAAACACATGGAAGGACACGTGATGCTTAGAGCATATAAATGTCACTGCACAGCCAGTGGGAGCTCGATTATCGGTTCACCTTGCTCTGCATCACTAGTCTTCACTGACGACACGCATGTATCGATTCACCTTACATTGTGTTGCTGAGCTTTGCTTGTGGTGACGTCACAGAGAAAAGGCCAAAGAACTTCTTTGGACTCTGATTGGCGAGCTTTGAGGTTTTCTGAGTTGAACTACCCTTGCTGATACGTGTGTGGTGTCTGCAGAGTGGACTGGACTGCAGCTGCTAGTTCATGTTTGGTGTTTGCTAGTGGACTGGATTGGGAATAATGAAGATTTGAATCACCCCAAAGAACTATTTCTAAACAGGTCCACTTCCCCCATGTATCCTAATAAACATTCTTTCCCACTACCTCTGTTGGGGGGTGGGCTAGAGAGGGGATTGAATGCTTATTAAAGTAGGTAGAGAAATATATATGCCTACATAACTTGTGGAGGAAAGGTTGTATTTTAGCTTACAATTCTACATCACAGTCTATCATCCAGAGGAGTCAGGGCAGGAACTCAGAGGCAGGAGCTAATGCAGAGGCCATGGAGGGGTGCTGCTCCCTGGCTTGCTCTCCTCATGTTTCACTGCTCATAATGAGTTGGACCTTCCAACCTGTCTACAGGCCATTTTGGTAGGGGACATCTCAGTTCAGGTTACATGCGCAAATGATTCTAGTTTGTGTCAGGTTGACATAAAGGTAGCCAGCCCTCCTATGTTACTTCCATACCTTCTACCTCTACAGATCCTGTCAACTTCCCAGTTTGCTCTGGGCCCAGGATCAGAAGGAAGGAAATGGGTTCCTCCAGATCAGATAATAAGTTTCTGAACCCAAGGGGAATTCACAAATGTTAGTATTCTGACTAGTGGGGAAGCCCAGGCCAAGGGGAAGGTCCAGGCAGGGGAACAAGAAAGAAGCTGTCTGAAATGACTTAGTCAGAACCCAGAAGAGGCAGCTGCGGGATGACAGGAAGCTGTGGTCACTGGCAGGGCTGCTGACCAATGCATTGAATCTGCCAGGGTCAGAAGCCAGAAGGAAGGCAGCTCCCTAGATCTGACCTCTGAGTCTCAAGGACCTAACCACATACCTTTCATCAGCCAAATGACCCATGAATATCCCTTGTGAGGGCTTTCTGCTGCTCCTCAGGGGCTAAATCCCTATAAGTGAGCCTCTCCCCAGAACCCCTGAAGGATCTGAGAAAAAGAATCCAGGCTACACCAAATCCACATCAGCAGCCAAAAGCAGAGCTCCAAGGAATTCCCGACTTCACATTTGAGGTTAAGATACCAATCTGCCAAGTCTGAGTTGAAGTCACTATGGTTCTGAAACAGCAACTCTGGACCCCTTCTGACCCCTCCATCTGGTCAGCCAGAGGAGGCTGCACGTCAGAGCTAGGGAGGCATCCCAGGCGTGTGCTGTGTGGTGTCCTTGCTTTCTGCTCTCACGTTCTTTCTTCCCCTTATTCCACAGAGGTCACTGAGTCTTGGTGGGGGCAGGGTACAGACAAACGTTTGTTTTTAATACTCCATTGACTTATTCTCTGAATTCTGGTCAGTCGGGAGCTCTTATATTAAACACCATCCACTGCGCAAACGAACTTCTTTGATGAGGTCTGAGAAGTGTGTTAATCTGTAGGCAAAGAGAGAGAGAGAGAAATGAATTCACAGGATAGTTTGATATCATGTCCATTTAGCAGAACGACAGTAATGTGTCCCCCTGCCAGGGGGGCCTGTGAGCTCTCATGGATTCTTAATACTAGGGAATGGGCCTTAGATCCAATCAGAAAGCAGTTGGTTACCCCCGTAGCATTCATGCCACCATTGTGTTTGAAGGTCTGTCTTGCCTTGCTAATCATCACTGCACTTAATAGAGTGCAAATCTGGGTGACACTGCACGAATGGACAGCACTGTGACCTTCCTCCTTCACAGCATCTTCCAGTTCTATGAAAAACTGGCTAACAAGAAGGAAGCCGATCAGCACCAAGCTGGTTTCTCCATGACCAGTGACTGCTATGTTATATGGTGTCTTCTTCAGCAGGGTCTAACTGTCAAGTTCTGATGGGCAACTAAGAGGAAGGCTACCTGATAAGGTCCTAAGACAACAGGCTTGGGAGGAGCTTGGTCCCTGAGCCCACAGGAGGGATCACAGGTCACAGGGCAGACAGATCAAGAACTCAGAGTACAGATTCCTCGGCCCACTTATCTCTATACAGATACATTTGTCATACTCTGCCCCTACAGGAAGCCACACATTCTCCTGCCTAATCAAGACAAAGTTTCAAGCAAGAACAAAAGTTTGCAAGAAGGACAACGTTTCCCATGGTCCATCTTGAAATCCAAACTCCTCCATGGCCTGTGACCTCCCATGATGTTACCGTCCTCGTTCCTCTCAATTCCACCACTGGGACCTTTTTCTGACCATCTGCATACTTGTGGAATGCCACACCCACTTTCCTCTGCCTGGATCTCTGACCCTTCACACCCCACAAGAGCCTCCATTCATACATTCTGACAACAAAGGCTTCCTGAGAGATACTGCTTGTTGAACTTGTGGGCTAGGCACAGCAGGGCACAACAGGAGGAGCAAGGCCTTGCCCTAATGGAGCTCACCTTCCAGGGTAGGAAATAACCAAAGACACCAGAAAATAGTATGCTTGTCTGTCAGGCATAAAAGGGGCAAATGGGCAAGGAGCAGTCACTCTATGCAAAGAACTTCCCTGAGATCGCTCCACCATGACACATGAATTCATCTGAATTTGCATTTCATCCTAGTCTGCCTTCTCTGCTTGAATGTTAAGGCCACAAAAGCAGGAACTGTCACATTTTGGTGCACCCTGTACTAGTGCTGGATAACTTTGTTGAATAAATAGTTCCACGGAAGAGGGGGAAGCAAGGAAAGAAGTGGGAGTGGGGAGTCATGGGAGGAAGAAGGAAAAGGAGGGAGGGAGGGGAGGAAGAAAGAAGAGACCTGCAGGAGACAGGCGTGTAAAGACCCAGGAGCTAAAGAGAAGAGCAAAGGCATCATGGAGCCAGGAGACAGGCATGGTGAGCGAGAAGATGGTGTCAGAAGAGGGGGATGTCAGAAGAAGATGGTGACAGAAGAAGATGGTGACAGAAGAAGATGGTGACAGAAGAAGATGGTGACAGAAGAAGATGGTGACAGAAGAAGATGGTGACAGAAGAAGATGGTGACAGAAGAAGATGGTGACAGAAGAAGATGGTGACAGAAGAGGATGGTGACAGAAGAAGATGGTGACAGAAGAGGATGGTGACAGAAGAAGATGGTGACAGAAGAGGATGGTGACAGAAGAAGATGGTGACAGAAGAGGATGGTGACAGAAGAAGATGGTGACAGAAGAAGATGGTGACAGAAGAGGATGGTGACAGAAGAGGATGGTGACAGAAGAGGATGGTGACAGAAGAAGATGGTGACAGAAGAAGATGGTGACAGAAGAAGATGGTGACAGAAGAGGATGGTGACAGAAGAAGATGGTGACAGAAGAAGATGGTGACAGAAGAAGATGGTGACAGAAGAAGATGGTGACAGAAGAAGATGGTGACAGAAGAAGATGGTGACAGAAGAAGATGATGTCAGAAGAAGATGGTGACAGAAGAAGATGGTGACAGAAGAAGATGGTGACAGAAGAAGATGGTGTCAGAAGAAGATGGTGTCAGAAGAAGATGGTGACAGAAGAGGACGGTGTCAGAAGAGGACGGTGACAGAAGAGGACGGTGACAGAAGAAGACGGTGACAGAAAAGATGGTGACAGAAGAAGATGGTGACAGAAGAAGATGGTGACAGAAGAGGATGGTGACAGAAGAGGATGGTGACAGAAGAAGATGGTGACAGAAGAAGATGGTGACAGAAGAAGATGGTGACAGAAGAGGATGGTGACAGAAGAGGATGGTGACAGAAGAAGATGTGACAGAAGAGGATGGTGACAGAAGAGGATGGTGACAGAAGAAGATGGTGACAGAAGAAGATGGTGACAGAAGAGGATGGTGACAGAAGAGAGGTGTCAGCCTTGGGAGAGGGGAGTGGCACACTCTACACGTGTGCATGGGTATGTTGACCTAAGACTGGGAATCATGGGAGGAGGTGCCCTGGTCCACTTAAAGCAGTTGAAATAGAATGAACACTGCAAGCTTAGAGCTGCCTTGACCACTCCAAGGGGAAAGCAGCCGCCCAGTGAGTCAACATCATCCCATTCCAGTTGTTACCGCTTGCAGCAGGGTAAGGACCTCAACAGCTGAGACACCCCCTCAGAAGGGAGTGGGATGGGGTAGAGATGTGTCCAGGTGCTGGGAATGCTGCCCAGGGAATGCTCTGAGAGGAGAGCCAGTGGCTGAGAAGAACGTGACTTGGGTTGAGAGGGAGCGAAAGGACCAGGGGCGGCATAGGAATCTCACTTTGGGAAGGCAACTGAGCGGCATGTTCTGGAAACTTCAAATGCCTTCAGGTTTTACTTGAGGAGTTGTAAGACAGCAATTCAAAATATGAATGCCCGAAGACACTCAGAGATAGAGACTGTAAACTCTGTTAACTGCAGTAAATAAAACCATTTAAAAAAATAGAAGTTAAATTAAGTGAAGTCGATTCACATGATGAATTAGTGCTCAGTCACTAACGACGATGAGACCTACAAAGACTAGGTAGCATGTAAAGTACTCCATGTATTGTTAAGGGGGATAAAGGTAAGGTTCAAACTTTATATGACATGGTCCATAACATATAGATGATCGATAATCATTGAAATACTGAAACTACAACATAATGAAGCCAAAGCTAAGAGCGATTGCTTATAAAATGTAAATAACAGTTCACTCTAACGTGGCCGACAAACATCTTGTAACCGGTGTGACGTGATGGGGGGGGGGGGCTGAGTGCGGAAGGTGGAGCGGGATCCTCTCCAAGAACCACCAAAGTTACTGGATGACGAATCTCACAATGGGAGAAACCTGTGGATGTGAGGCACCCGGGAGGACCTCCAACCTCGGATCCCTTGGGAAAAGGGACAGCAAGTGACACTTTTTGATGAAAGAGCCGTCTCTGTATGCTGAAGCGGGAAAGAGGAAATGAAGAGGTGGGTAACCGGGAGTCGGGGAGGGGGAGGTCATGCACCGTGAAACTGAAAGACCAGACCAAGACAGAGCCGGCTCTGAATCAAAGGAACATGAGAAGGTGCAGCCTGTGTAAAGAATCAAAGGACATTCCTCTGGCAAAGGAGAGATGGGCCGAGGCTCAGAGGGACAGGAAACTGAAGAGACGAGCAGAGCCAACCCCGCATGGACACTTGAAGCAACAGGAAGTCTTTGAAGCTTGGAAGAGAGGTGTGCTTTCGGAAGCTCTCTCCCGGCTCTGCATCTGGAGCGGAGGGTGGCAAGTTGGAAAGTTGTCTGATAATCCAGGAGACGGGGGTGAATCTGGTTATGGGAAATGGGTGATTTTCACCTTTGCCTATTCCTACTCTCCCAATTCTAACCAGTCGGTGTTCCCTTCATAACAGGACAAAAAGGGAGCAGGCATTAAGGAAGAGGAAGTTTTCAGTATTTTGCCTGAAAGTCGCTCAGACTCTTTCAGGAGTGTCTGCTAAGCCTGTGTCTGAAAGAAAAGAGAACCCACATGCCGACTCCCAAGGCCCCAAGGCCACCCATGGCCTCACACTGAGAAGATGTGTTTTCCACCGGCCAAAGACTCAAGGGGGAGAGCAACCAAGGAAGATGCCCTGCCTCCCTGACTTGTATAGATGTGCGTATGCACTCACAATATATATGTGCGCACGCGCGCACACACACACATGCACACACACAAAGCCACAACAAAACAAAAGCAAATTCAAGTCCAGCTACCCATGTTCCCCTGTTTGGTGAAGGAGAACTGTGTGCTGTTCCGCTATTTACTAGATTGGGTGTTCAGAAAACAATGGAGAAATGCTCGCAGGTTTACTGTATCGCATGTGAACTAAACGTCGTACTTGATCTCAGGGTCCTGTGAATACCACGTCTGTGTGATGAGAATAGGGCTCTTCAGATCAATTTCTTGTGAATAGACGCACTTTTCCAAATGTAGCTCAGCTTTTACCAGAACCCCCAAACCACTCGAGGAGACCACAACGATCCACGTTCCACAGCATCCACCGGCACTTGTGTGTTCCCACGCAAGCTGCTTAAGTGCTTGCCCTTCTCCTCCCCTAACCCCCCCAGCCTCAGCCGCTATCGATCCTCTCTGCAGAACTGGTAGAGTCATCTTATTCAACCCTGTGAGAACTCCACTTCTCTTCCTGGGGTGAAGAAGGAAAGATCTGCAACAATTGAGAAGGCAAACTCTTTGTATGAAGAAAAATGACCTCTCCCCGTGGGCAGATCTGAACTGGGCCGATTCAGATGGAATATTCTGGAAGCTGTAGCAGGAGGTTCTGGAAGTGATTACTGGTGCCCAGGTTCACTCTGAGGAGCACTTCCTCACCTGGGGCCTGAAACAGCTTGCTTTGAGATCTTTGTCTCTGAGTTTCTTGTAAGGGGAACAAAAACAAAAACAAACAAACAAACAAACCTGGACAAATATGCCCCAGTCTCACTGTGCTTCTGCCTGCAGACCGCTCCACAGAGCCCCAACCTAGGCTCCCCGCTCGGCTAGGAACGGCCAGCGGCCATCTTGCTTTCTCTGCATCCTCTCTTCTGCTCCAAGCCTCCCAGCATCAATCTCTGTGGGGAGTACCTCAGTGGGGCTCTGTGGAGTCGTGGGACACGGGACGAGGACAGTGCCCCAAGTGAGGAGGTGAAATGAAGAAGGGTCGCTTCGAGAAGATGAAGCACGGGGCTGGGGAGGTAAATCAGTGGTTAAGAGCACTTACTGATCTTACCGAGGACCCAGGCTTTCTTTCCGGCAACCACATGGCGGCTCACAACCATCTGTAACTCCGGCTTCAGTGAATCCACTCCCTTCTTCTGACCTCCATGGTATTAGACAGGCACATGGTACACAGACAGACATATAGGCAGGCAAAAGCCACATAAAATAATAACAACAACAATAAAAGCGGAGACATGGGAAAATCCCCACACACACACACACACAACACCACTGAGAAAGAAGAAATACACAGACCAGAGAGGAGTGGGCTCAGTATGCCAGGAGGAGGGCACAGATGAGGCACGCCTTCTGCTTTGAAATAAAGGCGGTAGGGAGTACCTGGCAGGTGTGCCAAGGTGTCCCCTGGAGAAATCACCATGCAGTCGATCTGGTATAGGGAGGTTTATTTGGGAGAAGGGAGGAGAATGAGGACCAGAGCAAAGGTAGAGACAGACAGATGGGAGCAGAGTCACGAGGGTAGAGAATTCGGACAAGGAAGGACAGAGTGGGTAGAGAGAGACCAGCCTGGAACATGTGGGGGACACACAGAGAGAACTGGGGTGGCGAGCAGTCCTTTTATAGACACCTGCATCTGGCAGGTAATGGCGGCAGGCGATAAGTAAGCTAGAAGGAGCCTAGCGGGATTGCCTGTCAGCTAATGCGTTTCCCACACACGGTCATTAGCAAGGCCATGGAGGAGCCGTTCTCATGTGACCTTCTCAGCACTAGGCCAATCCCATTGCAAGCCTCTACCGGAGCTTCTGTCCCAGAATACAAACCTCCTTCGCATTGTTCCGCCTTCTGACAGAGTTCCGCAGGACTGTAGAAGGCAGCTTTTAACCAATGCCTGTGGTGCTGTTGCCCACACTGGAGGTAAATAGATACTCACCAGGGTTTACCTCAGTGGTCTGAGCATCACATCAGTTCTTAGATTTTCCCTGAGGTAACAGGCACTTAAGGAGGCAACAGATGGGGTTGGGGATTTAGCTCAGCGGTAGAGCGCTTGCCTAGCAAGCGCAAGGCTCTGGGTTCGGTCCCCAGCTCCGAAAAAAAAGAAAAAAGAAGAAAAAAAAAAAGTTTCAATCCAAAGGAGGCAACAGATGAGCCAAGCAGATACATTATTCTCCTCCCTCCCCTCCCCCCCCCTCCCCTTTCCTCTCCCCCTCCAAAAGCGTGGTGTGAGGCTCACAGCAGTGAAGATGCAAGCCCCTCCTGTTCTATGCGGAGTTATTTTTCCTGACCCTAATTCACTGCAGCTTACATTTCACTCGATTTAGCAGAGCAGGTTACCTGACAGAAGCAGAGAACTCAGCAAATATTTCCTGAATGAATGACTGGCCACGACCCTGGCAAATGGGATCTAAGAACGGAGGAGGGAAATTCCTGACACACTCAACATTAAAGTTCACCTTAATCTGTCATACTCAGGTTCATGTCTCGCCTTTTAATTTCAAAGTGGGAGCGAAGGCTGAGCGCCTGCTCAGGCTCCCGGTACTGAGTTAAGTTCCAATACCACCCACCCGACACAGAGATCCTCACCTTGTCTTACAGCTGAAAAGACAGAAACTGAAAAGGGTTAAGGCACAGGCCCAGACTCCCATTGCTGGCAAGAGAGTTTACTTAGCTTGCAAGCTTGCTTTTCTCCGTGCCTGGCTTTCCACACACGAGTTACGGCTGAGCATCTTCCTGCGTCATTAACCTACCTTTCAGGTCTTCTTTACAGCAGCACTTGTACTCAGACTGCCGGGAGCTAGTCTGCTAAACCGAGTGAAATGTCGCTGGGAGTGAGCGAGGGTGGGGAGGATGCGAGCTCTCTGCTTCCTATCCCATACACCCCGAGTTAGCCTGCATCTTTATCGATTTGGTTGCTCTTTTCAGGGGTTGCATGTGCAGGATCTTACTATGTAGCCCAGGCTGGCCGGAACTCACAATCTTGCTTCAGCTTCCCCAGTGGGAGGATGACAGATTCGTGCCACCACACCTGGCTGATGACATCTTAACCGGACTGTCGGCGTTGTACATACCCAGTAAAATTAGAAAGCACCAGTTTCGACCAAGAGTCCACAAACCATGACCCACAAGCCAAATCCAATCCACCCCATACTTTTGAAAGGTCTCAAAGACAGTAATGGCTTTTTGAATTTTTAAATGGCTAGACATTTTCCAATAAAGGAATACTCTTTGGTGACATGCAAAAATTACGTGGAATTCACACTCCCGTGTTAGTGGAGCATTATTCGAGCACATTCATTGATGAACTCAGCAATTATCGGTGGTTGAGTTTGTACTACAAGGTCAGAACCAAGTCAACAACAAGGTGTCCAGCCACAAAGGGGTTTGGTGTCTGCTACACTGAGGTTTCTACAACTTTTCTATTCAGACCTCTTTTTTTTTTTGAGAAACTTTTCACATCATATATCAAACATTAATTGATAATAACCACAAAGTTTTTTAATGCTTCAGAGTGTGTGTGTGTGTGTGTGTGTGTGTGTGTGTGTGTGTGCAGAAGTACAGTATATGTGTGGGGTGGACCCACAAGCCAGAGAGTGTATCTGGTGGTCAGAGAATAACTTTGTGAAGTGGGCTGTCTCTAACGTAAGGGACTTCTGGGGCTTGGACTCAGGTTGCCATGGTTACAGGACATATACCTTTACCTTTTAGGCCATGTTGATGGCCTAAGCTATTTAGAATAATTCCTTAGTATACGTATAATTTTGTCACCTATTAAAGTAAAAAATGTGCATACTAATGAGATGGAATATTTATTTTTACATGGATAATTATGTATTGGCTGAATATTTGATGTTGCAGAATGCAGAGCCTCTGGGTTGATCAATGTTTGTATTTTATCAGTACTGAGAATGCTCTCACATAAATATGTAGTGAAAAGTGACACGGGTACATTTGGGGGCATTTCAAAATTGTTGAAAATCTCTCTTAATCCCAAGCCACAAAGAGATTTAGTGTCTGCTACATCAGGGTTTCTTTACCTTTATTTCTTTCAATGTTTATTCAACACGTTTTAAATAAAACTCAGAACAGCCACTCACACACAATTTTTAAAATCAAACATTGCAATACAAGCAATCTAGATATATGCTCACTTATGCGGTAAGGAATGAAAGTAGAAAAACACTGAGGTCTTTGTTTCCCATAGTTAACGCACTATGTTTCTATAAGAAAGAAAACTTTTTTATGTGCAATAAAAATGCTACAATGGCAGAAAATAGTCTGGACTGAATAGTGCTGTTTTGGGCAGCACCTGGGGTATCTTGTGTGATGTCATGCACTACTGCGCAAATGCGTGCCTGCTGTGCGTTCAGAGGTTAAGTTACCCCAAAGGTTGCCCGGAAGTTGTTCCTCTACTTGGGTGAGCACTACCAAAAGTAACTTGGGTTCATTATGCACTTAACATTGAATTAATTTTTAATTGTTGCTCATTCAGAAAACCTTACTGTTGCCGAGCTACTTTTGAGCCCCACATTTAGTTAAGAATCTATGTGCTACCTTACAGAAAGTTTGCGGTTCCCATCTTTACTCAGTCCTTGGCCATCCAGGGCTGTGTGGTTTACAGTGGCACTTTGAAAGTGAACAGGGGCAGCTGGCATTTGGGAGGATAAAGGGGGAAAGCTCATCCCCTTGTATTCGGCAGAAGTCTGGATTTACCAGAAGCTCAGAGGTAGAGGTAATCTGTGTAAGAGTGAGGGCCAGCATATGGGACAGCAAGGAAGGGGGAAAACAAACTGAAGGCGAGAAAAATCTGGATAGCGGTATAGCAGCGCCTGGTGTCTTGCAGAGACAGTCCCTAGCTGCTGTGTGGCTGGCCCAAGTTAAGGATGAAAGGTCAGGTAGTGCTTTGGGCCTTGGCTTTCACATGGGAAGCATAGTTGCATTCGTTTTGAGGTAACCGCGAGATGAGGCGTTAGATGTCCATGTAGTTAGAACGGACTGACCTTCTCCTGAGGTTTCCAAAATGTGAGTATGAAAGGGCCTTTTCATTCCCTAAAAAGAAATCCTGAGCCTGGGTTTTTCTCTTAACTTTTGTATGAGCATTAGCTGAGAGAGATAGATAGAGACAGAGACAGGGAGAGAACATCAGGAAGGCTTAGAGTAAGACTAGGGGCTCTAATCCAAATGAAATCCAAAGATCCAGAGCTTGTGACATCCTTTCTCTAATTATGAGGAGGTCTCAAGGGACAGGTGGCAAGATACGGAGGCTCAAGAATGGTGTCACCCTAGGCAAGTAGCACAAGGCACAGGGATCTGTTGTTTCTGGACTTCCACCACCACTACAGTCTTATACACACACACACACACACACACACACACACACACACACACACACACACACAGAGGGAGAGAGAGAGAAAGAGAGAGAGACAGAGAGACAAAGAGACAGAGAGACAGAGACAGACAGACAGAGACAGACAGAGAGACAGAGAAACAGAAACACAGTGACAGAGACAGAGAGAGAGAAAGAAACACATGCATGCCCCAGAATTAAAGGGGGCTTGGAGCCATGTAAAAGGATGATACCAATCCCACGGAATCTCTGAAAGTGAGATGCAGGAACAGCATATTTTCCACAGGTTACAAAAATTAAAACATCAGGTAGCACCAATACAAAACACTGTTTGCTGCATCCCTAATTCAGTTCCTCATTTAGTAGAATATTCTAAAAGAAATGAATGCTTGTTCTTGCTGGGTGCAGGGGCTGCTGTGAAAGGCAATTGTCTCTCTCCTTTCTTAGTGTTTCCTGTTCACTGAAGGAAATCGTGCTGGAAGCAACCGCATTTGAGACCCAGCAAGGAACATCTGCCCTGCTTTGGCGTCACAGTGAGATATTAGCTCAGCTTTTGCACTCGGGCACCTTCCTGCTTATAACAACAACAACAAAAAAGGGCATGCCCAGGCTCTTTAAATTACCACGCAGGGCTTCTATTAAGTATTAGTGCACTCGAACAGATTTTCCAGCCCACCCAGGGATGCAAGTGTGACCCTGAAAGACACTAAATCAAACAGTCAGATCCAAGAGAGGCTGAAGCTCCCTGCCCAGCCATTTTTCCAATCCCAGCAGTGGCTTCTGCATATGATATCATTTGTGTGGCGTCTCTACAAGAACCCTCTCTGCCCCCAACCTAGCCTCCACACACCCGTGCCTCCTCGGTACATCAGACATTTGCTCTGCTCCATCCCAGTGTGCATTTAAGGGTGTGAACATTGAGTGAATAGACATTTCTACCATGCAGTTAGCCTCCATGAAACCAGCCCTTGGGAGTAACAGTTCTGTTCATGCTTAAAACTTCAGTGCTATGGGACAGCTGCCCACACTGTATTGCACAGATGTCTTGTGAATCTCTGTCACTAGGTAATAAGAAAATAATGGATTTTAGTACTTAGTATATGAATGGTAGGCTTATCAATGCATTTATTATTAAAATCATCTGTGAAGGCTTCAGAGGAATCCCGTCAGTAATGAGTGACCATTAGGTCTTTAAAGAGGGAGAACTAACTCATGGTATTTTTGCTTCAAAGAATCTGGCCTGTGGAACATGACATTAAATATTCATCTCTTTAAAAAGCCACAAATGTCAGGGAAAGAACAAAGCTGTCAGACACTAGGAGGGCTTTGTGAGGAAGACATATTGGAACCCTGAGGTGAATCTGAGGAAGTGGACTCTAGGGCTTTGGCAATGAGTGATGACTGCTGCTTGTTAGTATCACAATACCAGAGGGGCAAGAAAGAGTATGGCATCCATGGTACCCTGACTTTGCCATGCTGCTCTGGCAAGCCTAGACTCACTGTGTAGGCCAAGTTGGCTTTGAAGTCAGAGATCTGCCCGCCTCTGCCTCCAGATTGTTGAAATGAAGGATCACCACAAAGTTGGCAGCCCAGACCGATTATAAATAAAACATGTATGTAACTAAGTCAGTATCACCATAAGGGGCAAATTGTAATACAGCCCTCTGGCAAAGTTGATGAACACAACCAGAGGTTGGGGGTGGGGGGGTGTCAGGATAGACAATCGGCACACAGGACTCAAACGGACCACTGAAGCTATTTTTTTTTTCATCTCTGTTAAATGGTCCAGGTAGGTATATTTTAGACTACAAGTCACAAAAATGTCCAATGAGTTGAGGCGTAAAGGTAAGAAGTTTGGGTCTGTTATTGTATTACAAACCATGTCCGGAACTTACAGCTTGTAATAATGTGTATTTTGGTTCATGAATCTGCAATTTGGGAAGGGCTTAACCACTGGTTCTCAACCTTCCTAATGCTGTAACCCTTTAGTTCCTCATGTTGTGGTTAACCCCACCACCACCACCATGAAGTTATTTTGGTTGCTACTTCATAACTAATTTTGCTACCCTTATGAATCATGGACATACCTAATATGTCAGCCC
This sequence comes from Rattus rattus, assembly GCF_011064425.1. NCBI lineage: Eukaryota > Metazoa > Chordata > Mammalia > Rodentia > Muridae > Rattus > Rattus rattus. The sequence goes on along the minus strand of NC_046154.1, from coordinate 196,180,212 downwards.
AAAGGGGTCGCGACCCATAGGTTGAGAGCCACTGGCTTAGAGGAAGCCATCTTGTCTGTTCCCCTTTGCATCCATGAGAGTACCTTGAAGACTGGGGATGGGCACCTTGTGCAGGCTGGCACACTGCAGTTTGGCAGTTCTCAGTGGGAAGCCTGAGATAGGTAACTGGGGTTCCTCTGTCACCGCTAGCCCTCTGTGGACCCCACATGGTTTCTCCGACTTTCAGCTTCTTATGTAGGATAATTCTAGCATGTCAGCCATAAGACCAGGACACATGTCAAAGCAAGAGGTAGAAACTGTATCACCCTGTAAGGTGCAGGAGGGCTGGGATTCAGTCATCATCTCTCCTCCTGGGTTCTGTTTGCTAGAAGAAAATCAGGGAAGCTGGGTTCCAGAGAGGGGGGCTTAAGCTGTGACTTTTCATGGGAGAGGACCAAATAGTTTGTAGCAATATAATGAAGTTACAGGGTAGATTTGCTTCCCGTGTAAGACACAAAGGTGGAAGAGGTCCTGAGGCACCGCTCAGGACTCCACAATACGGGGAGGGCAGTCTTCCATAATTACCTGTTTTCTGGCTTGGGGGAGGGGGTTGCTTTGTTTTATTTTAAGAAAAGTGTCTTGTTATGTAGCCCAGCTGGACCTGGAACTTGGGATCCTCCTGCCTCAGTCTTTTAAGTGCTGGGATTCAGGCATAAGCTATCACACACAGTTTGCCTTACCAATTTATAGTCTCAAAGTTGCAGAAAGAGTAGAGTAGCCGCACGTGTCATAGCTAGGTCCAAGACTAAACGGGTTGAGAGAAAAGTGCCAACAGCTTCCAGTCCTTTCCATCAGGAAATAAAGGGGCCCCCTAAGACCCACGCAGCAGAACTTGGCATTTGCTAGTTGGCCAGAATGCTATTGCGAAGTTACTCTTTGCTTCAGGAGAGACCGGAGCCAGAATGCTTAGCTTCCCCATTTGGTATCTCGAAAGTCAGCAAACAGCTAAGGCATCTACTTCCGCCTCCCCAAAGTTCCACATGCTCCACACCCAGGTACATCAGACCCACACACTCAAGGGTTAAGTGGAACCTCCAAAAGTTGCTTATCTTCCTTGGCCCAGGTCAACCAGATGACCCAATATGGCCCGCAGATGAGACTGTGCCCCAGCTAATAAGGAAAATGTTTTCTGACCATGACAAGAGCTGGATTCGAAACTGGATGACCTCTTCACACAGTTTAAACAGAAAGCAGAACTGGCTTGGCACACACATGTGCCTTCCCACAAGACAGGGAGGGCGTGAAGCCAGACCATTGACTTAGGAGGAAATAGGTCACCTTGGTTTCAGTAAAAGTATTCTGGAGATGGGAAAAGGAAACATTAACCTGTAAACCTCGCCCAGATTTCCTACCTGAGCTTGGAGAGCTCCGTCTTTGGGGCTTACATGGACAGTTCACTGGTAAATGGAAACAGAAGATCCTGTGGGTTGGTGGATTTTGTGTAATCCGTTTGCTGTAAGCATTCCAAGTTCAGCTTTAAGGTTTTTAATCATAGCGGGCTTTTTTAAAGAAAAAAATCATTTTATTTTATTTTCCTCCCCAGAAGCATCATCCCCACCCCCCCAGTGTGAGAACACACAGTAGACCCAAGAATAAAGAAAGGACCACGCTTGAGTGGGCATTTTCTAAAGACTGATTCAGGCAAGTGCTCGGAGATGAGTCCGACAATGAAAGAGGAGATGACCGAGTTTGCCGACCTGAGTGGCGTCTAGAGCTCTCCCAGGTGTGCAGTGAGAGCACAGAAGTCAGAGCGAAAAAAGACCCCAGTGAGAGGCCAGGGCAAGCTCAGGCTAGGTCTTGCCTATCTGTTAGGGAAGAAATAACTCGTTAATTACGAGACAGGAGAAAAATAGGAGCTAGTAAGCATGTTTCTTTAAAATGAAAGAGTTGTAACACGGGTGATTAAACAATTGATTACCAACGAAGCAGCTCGTAGTAAACAACCAAGCAAACGTCAAGGCCCTTGCAAGTACTCCCAGTGCTGGCTTAGCACAGGACAGAAAGTTATATAGGTCTTTATTCTAAACAATAGATTATTTGGTCTATCGCAAAATAGACTCTATAACAAAATCATAAAGCATATACAGTGGAAGTTACCACCTTTCTATTAGTATTATTATTTATAAGCCAATATTCTGCTTTCAATGTTTCCTTTCATCTGAGCACTTTAATGAAGAAGCAAAGAAAAGGCTTATGGAGATCATGACCCCCACATTTATAATTCAAAAGTATAATCAGTCTGGGATGACTTTTGATCTTCACAGACCGTTACAAAAATAATATATTTGAACTTTTTAAATTAAAAATACCAATTCACAGACCCATTCGAAGACACTTCAATTATTCCCAAGTCACCTAGCAATATTTTAACATACAGAGACTATCATAGATTTACCTGTAGCTCTGAAAAGCAGCTTCGGTCTGAGCAGAAGCAGTGGTCCGCTCACATGTAGCATTTTATCAAACTGCTAACACCACTCGGAAACTCACACATCTTTTTGTACATGAAAGCATCTTTGAGGTAGAAAAAGTTTCACGTTCACTTTCAACAAGAGACTCCCACCGGGTTTCACATGGCAAGACAGGTGACCAGACAGAGAGTTGTCACCAAACACCAGGTTATTTTTCTTCTGCAGAGGCTAACACCAAGGGCTGTCCACACCAGGAGCACATGTCCGAGAGAGCAAGCATGCTTCTGGTAATTTGGTAAATTAGCTGGTCATCCCTCAGCTCCCCCATTTTTCTATTACCGGTTTTGCCAGAAGTGAAATGGAACCACAAAATGATTCTCTTTGCTACATCGTACTTGACTTCCATAATGCTAGGTGGGTGAAGTAGAGGGAGCACGTACGTCATTTACATCATTGAGTATTTGCCAAGGGCCCGTTGCCAGCTCTCACGCTGCTGTCAGATATTCAGGTGCAGCCTTTAGGAGCCAGCTGTCTGAGTTCAGACCCCAGCTCATCCCCTACTGGAGAAGCATCCAACGGGTAGTTCCTCAGCCCCCTCAGCCTTACCTGCTTCCTCTACAGTAGCTGAGCATCACTACCATCGCTACCTCATTGCTACCGCTACTACCAACTCCACCTCCTGATCACTTGGACTTTTTCCCACAGGTAGAGTGAAAAGAGATGGATACAAGTTGTGTTCATGTTTATGCTATGGTAGCTGGACCTCAGAAGACACATATTTAGCTCAACATGGAATTCCTTAAGCCCAGAGTTGAGTAACAAGCATAGGTAACCAAAACACAAACACATCCACACCCACACACACACACACACACACACACACACACACACACACAGAGAGAGAGAGAGAGAGAGAGAGAGAGAGAGAGAGAGAGAGAGAGAGAGAGAATAAAGAGGAAACTGCTCTACCAGAATCATGGGGAGGGGCACATTGTACACAGGAACGGGATGTGGTTTTTTTTGTTATGAGACATGAAGTTCACAACGGGGAGAGGTCATCCGAGGCTTCTAAGGAAGGTGGGGACTGGGTCATAGGAGGGCCCATGGGTCATGGTGATGCAACTAGTTTCTTTCTGTAGATCAAATTTCATATGCCGGGTTCTGTAAAGCACTTTATAAAGGTGTGTTGTGACGTGTTCCTCGGTAGGCCTGAGAATAATAGCTTCGTTGTGACTCGTGGTTTAGAACTATCTTAAACATCATCCTGTCTTAATGGTCTGCATGTACACGTTTACGTACTGTGGGCTCTGTGAATTTCTGCATATAGAGTCTTGTGTATGTCCACTCAGCCTGAGAGACTTAACGTAGATTGGGATTGTAGAACATCAGTGGGATTGGGATTCCGGAAGAGAGTTGGCCAAACAAAGACTGGACAGTTCAGCTTAGGAGACTCTCTCGATTCAGCCACAGAGACGGCTTCTCAAAGAGCCCGCCTAGGAGCAGAGGTGAGGAGCCAACAGTCCAGCAGAGAGGTCACCAAGTGTCACTAATAAAAGGCAAAGTGGAAGAGACTATTCTCTAGACCGGCCCTTTGAGTTCTTGCATAGGTCAAAAGGATGAGAGACTCATTGCAGGGGGGTGGGGAGGGTGGGGGGGATGGGTATGGTGGGGTCGGAAGAATCCAGGAAAACATGATTCAGGGGAGGACCCGGAGGTGGGAAAGATGAAGGACTTAATTTGGACCAAGATAACACTGAGCATCCTTGGAACTCCCAAGAGAAATAAGAAGTAGAAATTAAGTACAGAAAGGACTCTTCAGTCCTAGTCTAACCAGAGTCACATGACAAGTAAAATATCAAAATTAATTTAACATTCTATAACACATTACATTGATTTTAATGGTCACCTTACTATTAAGATTATTATTTGATTCTATTTTAAAACTTGGACTTTTTTTAAAAAAAAATTCCAAATTGAAATGAGCATACATTCATACATAAGCAGTACACTGCTCACCGTAAATTACCTATAAATCTGCTGTAAAACTATCAGTTACTCAGACGCATTATAACGAGTCTATGCAGATGAGTCCCTGTTAGGGTCAGTTTATAGTCTTTAGGTAGTGGCTTCATCCTCACTCAACGGGGTCCAGTCTAATGACCCATGGAGAGGAGAGTATTCTCTGTCCAGGATTTAATCACTTCATCCATCTTGTCTTCCCTGCTGAAATGTTCCTTAGTTCTGCTTTATTCCCCAGATGGACTCATTTTGAGCATGTTCAAGCATTTGGAGGAGTATGTCTTTCTGTGATTGATGATGTTTTTCAGGTCCAACCAACTTAATTTCATAAAGTCGTTGCTTTTTGATAGCTGATAATAATGAGAACATTTTTCTGTATCCACTGTGGGCATCTGGTTCTTTCCAGCTTCTGGCTATTTAAATAAGGCTGTGATGAAAAGTGGAGCACGTGTCTTTTTATATGGGGCATCTTTGGTTTGATAGCTGGATCCTCAGGCAGTTAATGTCCAATTTTCTGTCTGCAAACCAAAATGGAGGGTGTTCCTCTTTCTCCATCCTTACTGCTGAGTTTTTGATCTTAGCCATTCTCACTGGTGTGAGGTGAAATCTCAGGGTTGTTTTGATTTGCATTTCCCTGATGACTAAAGATGTTGAACATTTCTTTAGGTGTTTCTCAGCCATTCGGCATTCCTCAGCTGTGAATTCTTTGTTTAGCTCTGAACCCCATTTTTTAATAGGGTTATTTGTCTCCCTCTTGGTCTAACTTTTTTGAGTTCTTGTAAAATGGCAAGCAGGCTTTATCTGTTGCCGCTGTTTTTGTCCTGACCACAGTGTCCTTTTACAGAAGCTTTTCAGTTTTATGAGATCCCATTTGTCGATTCTTGATCTTAGTGCGTAAGCCATTGGTGTTTTGTTCAGGAAATTTTTTCCAGTGCCCATGTGTTCCAGATGCTTCCTTAGTTTTTCTTCTATTAGTTTGAGTGTGTCTGGTTTGATGTGGAGGTCCTTGATCCACTTGGACTTAAGCTTTGTACAGGGTGATAAGCATGGATCGATCTGCATTCTTCTACATGTTGACCTCCAGTTGAACCAGCACCATTTGCTGAAAATGCTATCTTTTTTCCATTGGATGGTTTTGGCTCCTTTGTCAAAAATCAAGTGCCCATAGGTGTGTGGGTTCATTTCTGGGTCTTCAATTCGGTTCCATTGGTCTATCTGTCTGTCCTGTCCCATCCCCAAGCTTGAGTTCAGGGATAGCGATTTTTCTCAGGATGTTTATCCTGGGTTTTTGTTACAACAACTGAAATGAAACTAGAATTTTGAATGAGTTAACTTAGTAGTATATGAGCATGGGAGATCTTTCCATCTTCTGAAAAATTTCTTTCTTCAGAGTCTTTACAAAAAAAAAACTTTATATTATTTGGGTCTATTAAAACCACCACTGTGTAAAACTACAGTGTTTTCTTCACATCTGTAAACTTCTTGAAAAAAAGAAAGAAAGAAAGACATCTTTGAGAGCTTTGAGAGTCCAAAACAGTTTCTGATCTAAGGAAGGTATATGTTAAAATTTTTATTGAGGTAATAAAATTAAGACAAGTCACAGTAATAAACCCAAAATTGACAAGTTCCAAACAATATTCCCTTCCTAATGTATGTCATATTCCCTCTTGGATTTTAACATAGCCACACCCTAGTGACTTCCCGTGGTGGTTACTATAAATTGTCCACGTGGCAGAATCTAGAAATGATTTTTTGCCAAGGAGACAAACATCTTGGTAACGTCATTTTCTCAAAGAACCAACTTTTGGTTCTGGATTCTTTCTATGTCCTTTTTGTTTTCTAGATTGGGTTCACTCCTCCTGGGTGTGCTTCTTTTTGAGCTTTTGGTTCTAGTGACACTGTGCAGGCAAAAGCAACTTAAGTTGTACCTTCATTTCATTAAATTCTAAAAGTTTTTAAAGGGTTTATTTGCATTGCCCAGAATTTGAAGGTTTTAGTGGTGGTTATCATGGCAGGGAAGGGGACCAGTCAATTTGGCCTGAGAAGAAGGTATATCCGAGGGGAGCGGATCACATGGCATCCATTTGTTTCCAATCCGGGGGAAGCAGAGAGATGAACACTGGTGCTTGAAGTAGAAGCTTCCGGTAGTGTCATGTGATGTAGACTCACATGGTGTTTTGTTGAGTCAAGACCTGTGGGAGGACATGTGATATTTGGAGAGAGTATAAATAGGACTCAACAGGGTGCCCGTATACCTAACCTTGCAACGCTTAGTTGGTCTCCTGTCTTCAGTGATCCTCACCGAGAGAGAGCTGGGCACTGCAGAGAACTCCTGGCATCGAGGCTGGTTCTGGTGGCTCCCTATCCTAGCACTACTGAACTGAACTGCTGGTAACCTGATAAATGGAGATTAGAATCACCCCCGAGGAACTACTTTTAAGCAGGTCCCCTTGTCCTGTTTACCGTCTTTTCTCCCTGCCTTTGGGTGGTGGACTAGAAGGAGAGTCGAAGTGTTTGAGAACCCTTATTAAAGTGGGTTTTGAAAAATCTAAGTCGACAGGTGCTCCGCTTGCTTTTTAGGTCGCTCGCTCGCTCGCACTCTCCCTTTAATTCAGCCCGGGCCCAGCCCACAAAACTGCGCTGCCTGCTGCCTACGTTTAGTCTGGGTCTTCTCACCGCAATAAACCTACGCTAGGAAGTTCCTTGCAGGCTATGCCCAGAGATAGATTCTATAGTGATTCTAAATCCTGTTGAGTTGACAGCGAAGACTAGCCATCACACTTCCTTACACTTATCTTGCTACATGCGTGCGTGCGTGCGTGCGTGCGTGTGCGTGTGTCGTCAGACATGAGAAAAGTAACGGTTACATATCCAAGCTCTTACCGTCACTTCTGCTCTCCCTCTAAAACAAGCTCTCTCTCGGTGTTTGTTTTCCCAACCTCACATGACTGTCCACGGGAATGTTCACCAGGAAATTTAACTTGGCCTTGACGATATTGCCCATTGCCTGGATCCACACTGTCCACTCACCTCCTACTGATGAAAGTGCCCTTATTGTGTCCCGTGGGCCACTGTATCCAACCAGACCTCAGGCTCCTTGATCTACAGTTACTCACACATAGTTCTGGTCAGTGAGATTTTTACAATTCTGCTGGGAGTTTCTGGAATATTTTCCTGTAGGTTTAGATTTTTCAAAACTTACGTTAATATGGGTTCTTAAACGCTTTAACCTCCTTCCGACAAATCACTCACCAGAGGTAGTAGAAAGGAAAGGTTAATAGGCCAAAGGGGGATGTGGACCTGTTTAGAAATAGTTCTCTGGGGTGATTCCACTCTTCGTTGTCACGGTATTAGCAATGAAGTTCACTCGAATCGGCAGCAGTAGCACAATCCACTTAAAGATACCGTTCACGGGGCTGGAGAGATGACTCAGTGGTTGAGAGCACCGACTGCTCTTCCAGAGGTCCTGAGTTCAATTCCCAGCATCCACATGGTGGCTCCAAACCATCTGTAATGGGATCCGATGCCCTCTTCTGGTGTGTCTGAAGACCAGGCACTCATTGTACATAAAAAATAAATGAATAAATATTTTTTAAAAAAAAGAACAATTACTTAAAAAAAAAAGATACTGTTCATGAATCTGTAATGGCAGTTTGATCCAGAAGAAACTGAGAGACAAGAAGCTGCTAGAATATCACGAAAGGGTCTTTGGTGTGTTTCAATGAAGAAGGCAAAGTGAACCAGAGCTAAAGAGTCATCAGCAAAGACCAGCGTCAGCAAAGCCCAATGGAGACCAGCAGTGAGGGGCAAGAGCAATCCACCATCCACTGGGTTATACTTACACACTTTTCAAACATCGCAGGTCCTCTCAAGCCTCTGCTCCAGCAAAACATCACACGCCCTCTTGCCAGGCAGCTTCCAGAAAAACTCCACATGTATGCTCTCAACAAAACCTCTTCCCACGTCTGCTTCACCAAAACACCACTTCATAAGATAGTTTCCAGAAAACCATCACCCGACACAACCGAGGATCCAAAGAATCCAGAAATTTCCACTTCACTTCCCCCTCCCTTTTAAACCTATCCCATCTTTAACCCTGGGTGCTGAGGCCACCGATGCCCAGGGCTGCTGCATCCAGATCACTTTGAAGAGGGTGAGGGGCAGAAGAAGAAGGGCCAAGGAGAAGAGGTCATGTGCCTGGGGTCTCGGCGCCATTCACAGATCTTAGCTAACTCTATCTCTGGAGTGCTAATGTGTGCAAGGTGACTCGATTAATTAAATAGCTGACTTGTTTAAGGTGTGGTCTGTTAGGTTTTGGTTCCCTACAGCAGAGCACAGTTGTCCAAGGCACAATGTACAAAACAACAATTTTGATTTCCAAGACCAAAGAGCCCCTGATGACTGCCTGCTCTCCCTCCCTCAGACCTGTTCCTCTCTGGCTGCAGACGTCCTATCAACTGCTTCCCCATCCATTCAGTAACACAGGGAAACGGGTCTCACCTTCAATGCCTTAATTTTGTCTCTACCTCTGAACCATGTTTCTACCTCAAATGTTTCTTGCCTCCATTCTATCATCTTGTCACCTAGACAACCCATCACAATAGCCTCTCAATGGCACCTTCCGACCCTAGTCACCATTGTTCCTCCAACCAATCGCACACACAAGACACACACACACACACACACACACACACACACACACACACACACACACACACCCAGAGTCAAGTGGAAATTCATACCAGGTCATACCACTTCCTTACCTGGGATTACGTCTCACCATGGCTATAAATGTCCATACAGCAAATCAGGAAGGTGAGGCAGGAAGATCGTGAATTTGAGGTCTTCCTGGGTTACATAGCAACACCCTGCTGAGACAAACAAGGGAAGGGAGCTTAAAGGGACTGTGTTCACCAACATGAGCATTTCCTACATACAGATTTACTGAAGCATGTTCCCCGATGAAGCATTAAAACTACCAGTTTTGTAGGACGTCATACAGGTAAAGGCAGGTACAAGATAGAACAAGGCCTGTCATTGGACAAGAAGGAAGGATGGGCGGGAGAAAAGTTTTAGACAGTGGAGGAGACTGGAGAAGCAACAGAGAGAACATGGAGGCTGATGTTAAGATTCCTCTCTGCTCTTTTACAGGTTGTTATGAATGTTCTTAAGGGATGGATGTGTACAGGACTTTGAATGTGTAGGTGGGCAGTTATACCTTATCAATGGGATCAGAGGTTATTGTGTTGTGTGTTCTTTCATGTGGCGATTTAAGTTTAAGAGAGTATGTGGCAGCCGGAGACACCAGGCCGCCACGGAATTGGGATGTGTGTTTCTGGCATGATGGCAGCCTGCCTTGGAAACTGGATGGGTAGAGAGATTGCTGCCAGGCACAGAGAGAAGCCATCAGCAGTGTGATATGGGATGGAGCAAAGCAGGTGAGAGGCTTTGCTGACTGAGATGAAGATACCTACTAGATATCTTGGGGTCACTATGGTGCTGGATCTAGTGTGGGGTAAAAGAAAGCCTTTTTATAATTTTACAGCAACACAGTTTCACTAAATCTCAACATGCAAGTATGGCTCTATACGTGACAAGCTTGGAAATATGTCTAAGGCACTTCTCCTACATAAAGAAGTATTCCGGTTGTTACCAGGGGAAATAATTGTGTTGCGATTTATGTTGCAAGCATGAAATGTTACTTTTGCTTTAAAGAAATCTTGTTCCAATTGATCAGACATTTGCTTGGAAATTTAAAAAAGGGAGTTTGTCAACAAAAAAATGGGGACTCATTCTTGTGAGTTTATTTCTTGCTGAGGTGTAGATAGTGAATGGAATTACCTAAGAGGGTCATTAATATAGTATGCCCTTTCTAAATCAACCCTATAATGCCACATTTCCCCCACCCACATACTTCAGCCAACCCAACATATCACACTGGACCAAATGAAAATCTGTCTATAAGAATCTGGCAGCCATATATATGTTATGGTTGTGTAGCTTGGGGTTCTTATGGGGCTCCTAACAATGGGAGGGGGTGGAGGGGAGCTGTCTCTGACTCTCTTGTCAGTTGTTGGGACCCTTTTCCTCCTACTGGATTGCCTTGTGCAGCCTTAATACGAGGGGAGGTAGCTTGTAACTTGATTTGTCATGTGTGCTTGATACCCCTGGGAGGCCTGTCCCTTACAGGGAAACAGAGGAAGACTGGATCTGAGGAAGAGGGGAGGTGGGAGGAGGGGCTGGGAGAAGAGAGGGAGGGAAGGATAAAGAAAACAAAAAGAATCTGGCTACCACCTCAGCCACTCAGCAAAATTTGAAGGCAGAAATATAAAATAGAACAAGGCACACATTTCTTCACGTCTTAATTTTTTTTATCAAAAGTGTGTTGTTTGTTACAGCTAATGAATTTGCTGCTGCTTTAAGACAAGTTAATAATTGCTTCATAAATGTTTCTAGCATGAGTAGATATAGCCCAAATAAGCAAAGACTTTCTGGGAAACTCAGTAATTTCTCAGTAGATAAAGGAGGAGCAGAAATGATGGCTCAGCAGTGGAGAGCATTCGTGGCTCCTAGTAAAGGACCCAGGTTCAGAACCACATGACAGCTTGCAAACATCTATAACTCCAGTTCCAGGGGACCTGACCTCCACAGGCACCAGGCACAAACATTGTGCACATACATTCGTGCTGGCCAAATACTCACACACATAAAGATAAGCAAGCCTTAAAAAAAATAATAAAAAGAATATAGAAGTATCCCAAGATTAAAACCTGAATTAATAGTTACAATAGACTCATATAACAGAAATAAAGTAAATAATTGACACAGATTGTATAAAATATGCAGAAATAAACACACACAGTAGTGATGACATCATCAGTGTCATCAGAACAAAATCAGAAAAAGATCTAGTTGCTAACTCGCCTGTCATAAGGAATGGATGATTTTCAAGAATTTTTAGCCATCAGAGAGAAGTGACAGATATGTGTGACTTTGGAAAGAGTCTCAGTCACTGGCCTAGACACATTGGTATAAAAAGCTCAAATGCATTATTAAACTACACTGATATTTAAATAAGTGAACTCTGAAGCAAGGTAATTTTTTGCACTAATATAATTTCTTGTCTGTTTTCCATATTGAGATATGTTCTTCTCACTCTGGGAAAACTTAAGAATGAAACTCCCGCCTTTTGTTTCCAGGAGTCTAAAATAACAGTAGAAGCTAGTTCAGTCTGCGGGAAGGACACCTCTCCTACACAACAAGTTTTCCTCTGAGTCAACAGAAGAATCAGAATCCAAGGTCTCAGGTGTTCTCTTAAAGGACACTGTAATGCAATACATTGTCTCTAAGGACATTGTGATGTAATAATTGTCTCTAAGGACATTGTGATTGTAATACATTGTCTCTGAGGACACAGCAGGGGCTCAGGGATGCTGGATGAAACATTAAGAGATGGAGAGATGCTGAGTCAGAAAAGCCTTTCCCAATGTGTGTGAGAACCTGACTTCAATCACCAGCACCCACATAAAAGCTGGATATTGTGACGCGTGCTGTGTACTTGTAATCTTAGTAATGGAAGCAAAGACAGAGGATTCCAGGGGCTCACTGACCAACCAGCTCAGCCTCATCAACAGCAGGCTTCAGGCTCCAGCAATCCTATCTCAGTGAACAAGGTGGATGGCTCCTGAAGGGTAATACCAAGGTTGCCTTTGGTTTTCCATATGTATCCACACATCCACACATCCACACTTTTTTTTCCTGAGACAAAGTTTCTCTGTGAAGCCCTGGCTGTCCTGGAACTCACTCTGTAGTCCACACTGGCCTTGAATTCAGAGATCCACCTGCCTCTGCCTCCCTACTGCTGGGATTAAAGGCGTGTGCCACCACCTCCTGGCATTTTTTTTTTTAAAGTAGAAGATTAGCCTTGGCTTCCCCAACCACAATAGTTCCCATATTCTAAAGATTAGCAAAAAGACCAAAGATTGCCAATTAACCTGGAGCTCACATGGCCATCAAAATAATGGCTTCACGGATCTCTGACATTGCAGCTCTGCCTGGGAGCCCAAACACTTGACACCACATGCAGGAGAGGTAGATGAATGACTCAAGTTGGGGTCCTTGAGAGCTCTGTGATATAGGTGAAGAAGAAGCTGAATCAATCATTTGCATACCAGTAGAAAAGTGTAAAAACGACTTAGCACTGGGGAAAAAAAATGAGGTGCTGACACGGGCTAGGAGATGGATGAACCTCAAAGCCCTGCTAATGAAACATTAGTTACAGAAGGTCACATAGTGTCCATGGGCAGGAGACCTCCCCAGTAGCAAATCTATAGGCAGATCACAGATTTGAAGGGGCATGGAGCCAGGAGAAATGAGAGTCAACTGTTGGTGCTTTTGTTTTATCATTTTATTGGGTTCTTATCCCTTTACCCTCCCCCCTTGCAGCCCTTATGCCACCCTAATTTCTGCTCACCCCCCAATACTAGGTAGGAGAGAAAGGTTAGAGGGGAAAGGGGGTATAGACCACTCTAGGCTACTTCCCACTGATTAGGGTCATTGGGTTCCTCGAGGCAAAACCAATCAATCTTTGTCGTCAGAATATCCAGCAATCCAGCAAACCAGCAATAGCAAGTGACATAGCAGCAGGGGCAGCAGCAGCGGGGAGGGGCCACCTCCACAGACCCTCAGGGCTCTCTCATTAATACCCTCTCTAGAATTAAACTATCTGCAGCCGACAGAAAGCATATGTGCCCCTCCCGCCACCCACCCGGACAAGACAATCATAGTTAACAGCTATGGACAAACTGAGGCAGCCTCATATTTCACACCTGGGATTGAATTAAAACCATAACTGGACTTCTAAAGAAACCAAAATTCTCACTACAGTCAATAGCCTAGCAGTCTCTCTACTGCTAGAAAATACTGGGGGTAAAGGTGGTGTGGGAATGTTCTAGACTTGATTATGGTGACAGCTGTACAATTCTGTAAGTTACACTCCACATGACTGACGTGTATGACATGTGAACTATATCTCACTAAAGCTATTACCAAAAAAATGTAGAGGCATTTTAAGCTCCTCCCCAATCTGAAGTGTACAGACATTCATACCAACCTTATGTGTATACAGGCTTACAAAGTTATTCAAAGATTGCATCAAGATAGACATTTCTAAAACCGCAGGCCACAACAACTAGGAACTCTGTAAAGAAGTCCAAGGCAAAAGCGATGTGGAAGATGAGGAGAGGCCACACACAGGTTCAGCATCCTGACAATGGGTGACAGGTGGCCTGGGCAAGAGCTCTGCACCCCTACAGAATGGCACACACCAGCAGAGCCCCATCTTGAGAAGCCCAGAGAAAGTGTCATCCAGGGTTATGGTGGGGGCAGGGCAACATGAAAGACCTCTACACGCTGCAAACCTCCACGCAAGGCTGGGAATTCAATGGCAGGGGTACCATGCCCGTTGGATGACTGCGATGAAGGCTAGGGCTTCAGAGAAACGGAACAGGGTCTCAAAAGGACCTACGGCAACTGCACAGGGATGAGATGAGAGTCAACAATTCATAGGTAATTTATTTCACTTACGAATCACAACGCGGTGGGGAATCCGGGTAATTTCTATGACAAGGGCTGCTCATCACTGAGAACAATACTTCTATTTTTTAATTTCTGGCGCCTACACAAGAACCCCACACATACCCCAGCTATTTATTCCTTCTTTTGTAAAAGAGGAATTAAGTGAAAAAAAGATTAAAAAAAAAAAACAATTCATGCAAGTCATTAATAAGGGGCAGAGCCAATAGGGGGTAGAGCCACACTCTGCAGCGTCCTGGCGTCTCCTAGGTGGAACACTGACATTTGTTTAATCTAGAGCCAGGCCTGTTACATGTCTAGAAGACCAGCCCTCGGGAGGGGAGGCTGAGGTAGATGGGAGGGTTGGGAGGTTGGGGCTGTATCCTGAGACCCTGTCTTTATAACTCTGTAACAAATGGCGAGGGGCGGTTGGTGGGGGGTGATTGGCCTCTATGTGAGTTGCCTGAGGCATTTTTTTAGCTAGTTATAGGCAAATAATTTACTTGCAATCTTTAAAAAAAAAAAATAAGGACGTTGCTTGTGAGATGGGAAAATATGTAAGGAGTGGGGACACCCCCAGGAAGCCCTCTAAACTAAGGCGTAGCTTGATGAGAAAGGGAACTGTGGCCTGCACTCCTATCGGCATCAGCAAGCTGAGTGAGGGGTCCTTCCTGGGAAGCAGGACGTGTCGCTGTCAGATACTCATTCCTGTCGTCTCGTCCCTACCCTGTGACATTGTCTGTGGCACACAAAGGAAACCCTGAGCTGGGGAGATAGAAGAAGAAAGTTCACAGAGGGTGACGCCCATAACTTGGAAAGCATATGGTAAGTGTGAGATAGTGCCAGGGAACGGTCAGGGGGAGCAGGGAAGTCTTTGATAGCCTTTGAATGGGGTGCCTGCGCCTACTAGAAAACCAGTTCAAAGTTGAGTGGACTAGACAGCAGGTGTCAGACGGGTGCAGAATCTAGAGAAAGACTTGGGCTCCAACGTGTGTGTGTGTGTGTGTGTGTGTGTGTGTGTGTGTGTGTGTGTGTGTGTGTCCAGTATCTCTGCAGCCCAGCTTTTCAAATGTGCACGGTCAGCTCCCATCAACACATCACTCACATGGCTTGTAGGTTTCTCAAGTTGAGCACATCCTAAAGAGAACTCGTGCTATTTCCTGACATGTCTTTCCCATCTCAGTTAAACAGCAATGCCCTTCCTCTTGCTCAGGTCAAATTTTTTCAGTTTTCCTTTATTCTTCCCATGCTGCCTCCCCTTTCAGCATCCCTCGGCACACACATCCTCAATACATGCAGACCTGGACTTCCTCAGAAGACCCTCACCACCTACCACAACCCATAGCGCCATCGAGTCTCCTTTCATCTGGTAACTGACCGCTAGCTGCTTTCACACTTGTCCCCTGTTGTCCACTCTCAGTGCAATGGCGGGAGGGACTGCAAATGCCTGAGTCAGATCACGTCCCTCCTCTGCCCTTCTAATACATGCTAAAATAAGTTTTCCACTCTCTACAAAGCCCTGTATTTAAGAGCCCTCCCTTAAGGACAAATCAACCTGTGTCTATGAGTTATTTATGAGAGCCAGGGGAGGTTCTCAGGCAGTGGGATATGTTGTAGGTGGGAGTGTGATGGGTTAAGATAGTAAAGGATTAAGGAGCAGGAACTCCAAACTGAATTCTGGGTCCACTTTTTTTTTTTTTTTTTTTTTTAGGAATTCATCACACCCACTTACTGTCAGCTCAGTGCCAAGGCTCTGTCTTTCAAGATAAATAGTCTGTTGGGGATAGTTACCAAACCTCATTCAAAGGTAGGTAGATAGATAAATATATAGATGGATGGATAGATAGTAGATAGATAGATAGATAGATAGATAGATAGATAAATGATAAATAGATGGTAAACAATAGATACATAGATACATAGATGGATACATAGATATACAAATGATAGATACATAAATGCATAGATAGATAAATACTTGATAGATGGTTGATAGATAAATGATGGATATATACATCGATAGATAGGTAGATAGATAGATAGATAGATAGATAGATAGATAGATAGATAGATAGATAGATAGATAGATAGATAGATAGATAGATGGATGGATGGATGGATGGATGGATAGATAGATGGATAGATAGATACATAGATAGATAGATAGATAGATAGATAGATAGATAGATAGATAGATAGATAGATAGATAGATAAAAACTCAGAGTTTTGTGGTTTTCTTTCTTTGGTTTGTTTGGTTTATACATTTCTATGGGTTTTTTTTCTCAACATGTATGGAAGGTTTGTCTGCATGTGTGTCTGTGCACCATGTGAATGCCTAGTGTGCAAGGAGGCCAGAAGATGCTGCTGGATCCCTCAGAACTGGAGTTACATGTGGTTGTAAGCTGCCATGTGGGTGCTGGGAACTGAACCCAGGCCCTCTGTAATAAGTGCTCTATACTGCTGAGACATGTCTCCAGTCCCAGTTTTGTGGCATTTGGAGACATGGTATCACTCTGTAGCTCAGGATAGCCTGGAACTTGATAGGGAGAGCAGGCTGGCCTTGAATGTGTGTTGATCCCCCTGCATCAGCTTCCAGAGCTAAGTTTATAATTATCAAATGTAAGTCACCACATCTAGCTGAATTTGTGGGGCAATTTTTTGTTCTGTTTTATCATTGTTGTTGTTGTTATTATTGTTGTTGTTGTTGTTGTTATTGATTGGTTGTTGTTGTTGCTGCTGCTGCTGCTGCTGCTGCTGCTGCTGCTGCTGCTGGAATGTGGGGGCATATGTGTGTGATGTTGGAGTGGGAGGGGTGTGCCATGGTGGGTCGGTGTAGCTCAGAGGACAACTTTAAGGAGTCAGATTTTTTCCTCCTACCACAGGTTCTGGGACTGAACTCGAGTAGTTAGTCGTGCATTGCAAGCACGTTTACCCTTTGTGCAATAGGCTGGCCAAGGTTGTTTCTTAATCACTTATTTATTAAAAGCAGCCAAATTGAACCCATTGAGTATAAACACTGGTCCTGAATAATTGTCCAGCAAAGAAATCATTCCAAGATCTCCAAGCTTTTTCATTGACTAGAACCGAATCCTAGTTCCGCCTTTCTATTGTTTTTTAGTACCTGTGTAAAGTGTTACATTGTTTGCATGACTCTGCATTTTGCTTCAATGTGTCTGTTGATTTAAACACTGTTAGTCAGTGTGTCATTACTGTAACAAAGACCTGAGATGATCAATTTACAAAGAGAGAGAAGGTTGCTTTTAGTTTATGGTTTTGGATGTTCTGATACATGAATGATTGGCCCCATTGCTCCTTTGCCTATGTGAAGAGAGGCCATCATGACAGGGGCATGTGGCAGAAGTCCCAAGCAGCAAGCAAATGGGAAGAAGAGGGAAACTGAGCCCAGTGTTTGCTGAGCAGAAGGATGAGAGTTGTAGGCCAGCCTGGGTCACATAGCAAGGTCCTCTGAGACAAAGAGAAAGAGAGGGTGAGATTTCCACAAACCCCCTCAAGTACACACAACATCTTGAAATCTCCCACTAGACCTTGTCTCTTGAAAGTTCCCACCTACTAAAGACCACCAAGCTGAGAACAGAGCCTTTAATACATACAGCTTTGTATGATATTTCAGATCTAAACTATAGAAAATAAAGAGAAACACACAGTTGATATAGCAAACTAAAGCTTGAAATGGTGACTCATACCTATAATCCCAGCACTCAGGAAGGTGAGGTAGGAAGATCATGAGTTCAAGGCCAACCTGGGTTATATGGGAAGAGACTGTTATTGCTATTCTTTGTAGCAGGGTTTTGTGTGTGTGTGTGTGTGTGTGTGTGTGTGTGTGTGTGTGTTCGCGTGTGCGCTCACATGCACACACTTACACAAACCATCCACTGACACCATCGGCTGTTAAATGGTATACTAAGATCAACCTCAGGGTTCATAGATCTTCCTGGAAATTCAAGCATTATGGGGAAAGGAAATTTCCCAAAGTCTTAGAAAGTTGTGATGAATTCCAAATTACATTTCAGTCCACACGCACACCTTCTATAAACAACAATCCACACCTGCCCACAAGTGACCCCCCACCAGTTCAATGTTACCATCCCTTGCCTGTGTGCTTGCCCCCCGCAACCCCCCCAGTTCTCACACCCAATGGGATGAGTTCAGTGGCTCTGCTCACCTGGCTGCTTGCTGCTCTCAGGGAGACAGCTCCATGAGGCATCCTGTTCTTGCCTATATCGGCATACCTTCTGGTCTTTGAATTTCCCTGACACTTGTCTGTCCTCACTAAACACAAAGAAACTCTCCAACCTTTTTCTTTCATTGACAAAATTTTAGGGTGCTGAACAACTGCTAATGTTGTCCAGGGACTGCTGGGCTTGTGGGGGTTTTCCAGCTTATATTTTTGTTTTGTTTTGGTTGCTTGCTTGCTTGCTTATCATCTGGTTACAACATTTCTCTGGCCCATTTAGGTCAGTTGGAGAATTTGTATTTAGACATACACCCACAAGGAGGGTAACAGGCAATATTTTTACGATATATTTCATCAGACTCTTCCACATTGTATATTCCTTAGTCACAACTGGTAATACACACACACACACACACACACACACACACACACACACACACGAGTAATTGGCGTGCAGCTTCAGTTCATTCTTATTAGCCACTCTTGGCTGACAGCCATCTTTGTTAGTCTATCTAGGAAAGCATGGTCAATTTCTCTTGCTGCTTAAGTACACGAGGGAGGAGGTAGTAGCCGGACTCCATACAGGGAAGGTTGGAATTGAAACATTTGTTAATGAGATTAGCTCCTACCCTATCACACTCCCTGACCACCCCAAAATGCCTAAGCAGAGAAAACCTCCATTGACATCAGGATCCTGGAGGTTGCAAGGCACAGAGTGAAGCTCCATGGTGTGAGAGAGATGGTAGAAGACGCCAGAGTCAACATGTGCATCTTACAAGGGATAGGGAAGACGACCAAAGGGAACCAAGGAAAGAGAAACAGCTGCCCCCTAAGCCGGGTGAGGTCCGTCTTCTGTACAGTACACAGGTATGGCAGAGTCACATTTCTGATGTTTCTATTTCTCCTACACCGTGCTGATCTTCTGTCATGAGAATTAAGGCTGTGGACTGGAAAGGAGCAGTCGCCAGGACTCCCGCCTCAGAGCAGAAACAGACGGCTGACCTGCCACCCAGATAAGCAGGGAAAAGCAGACCCATCATCTCTAGAAGCTAAAAGGCTTGGCAAAGTGAGACTTCATGACCAGCAACCTCTCTACTGAGCATCTAGTAGGAAGACTCGCTCACATACAGAACATCTCGTTTGTGTCTTCTCAAGGCGTTGTCCTGCATCGGTATTTCCCAGTTTAAGAAAGGGAAACCAAGCCATTTTGCTTGCTAAATCTCTTTTCTTTTCTATTTATTTATTTATTTATTTATTTATTTATTTATTTATTCATTCATTCATTTATTTATTATATATAAGTACACTGTAGCTGTCTTCAGACACACCAGAAGAGGGCATCAGATCCCATTACAGATGGTTGTGAGCCACCATGTGGTTACTGGGAATTGAACTCATGACCTCTGGAAGAGCAGTCGGGTGCTCTTAACCGCTGAGCCATCTCTCCAGCCCTTGCTTGCTAAATCTCAAAACCCAACAATCATCATTGACTAATTGGTGTCTTCACAATTCGCATAGAACTGTGAAGAACTGTCAGATCTTTAAAGAAATATTTGCAAACTCCACCCGCTTCACTTCTGCCACCTTTCTGATTGCCCCTCGAATGGATTGCCAAATAGACCCCAAATCCCCACTGCTTCTGCTAGCTTGCATGCCTCTGATTCATTCTCCTCTTAAAGCAATGGTCAACTCAGACCACTCTTCTGCTAACAATCTCCCAAAGCCCTCACGTCTCAGGGATGTAAAATATCCAAACTGTCCACAGTGGCCTGCACCCACTTCTCCCTTACATAATCCAGTGTCGCTTCTATGGCCGCCTCTTGGACTGGTCTCCCCTTAATCTTTGCACTGGCCGCATCCTTGGCTGGACACATTCTTCTCCCAGGCAGCCAACATTCATGCTCCTTTCTTCTTCTTTTTGGTTAATTGTCATCTCATTAAAGTCTTGCTGACTACAGTAGGACTTCATCTCAGATGATCCCTGACAACCCCCAGTTTCTGGTTCTCACACCATCACACACCCCGTAACTCTTGGCTATAAGATCCAGTGAATTGCTTCCAGTAAATAAGGCAGCAACCATGATGGGGTGCCACTTTGCAAGTTCAGCTCCAAGAAAGCTAGGTCTTTCATCCTAGGTACAGTCCTTGATTTCCTTCCTTGCTTTATGACTCTCGGGGATGCCGACTATCACACCATATGTGACTGTATAGAACTCAGAGTGCCAGGGGATGGAGGATGCTACCCCACCATTAGTCAGCAAGGCACTGAGTTCTCTTCGCCCAACAGGCAGCCACAGGCTGGCTTCTGCCAACTGTTCCACAGCAAATACAGCTGCTTTCGAAGACTTGAAGCAGGAACACAAGTTAAGCCCCACCACATTCCTGGCACATGGAAACTATTTCATAATTAGATATCTATTGCTATACATCCCTAAGTTTTAGAGTAATTTGTGTTGCCAAATGTGTGTAGATGCAGCCCTTTTCCTCCCACAACCGTCCCCCAGCACCATCTCCATACTAGCTCATGCTGTGGCTGTTGGTTTAGCTCCGGCCCCACCTGGCTTGGTTCCTTTCCTGTTACTACCATGAAAAATACCCTGAGAAAACGAGCATAAAAGAAAGGGGATTTATTTTGTCTTGCAGTTCATAGCACAGACCTTTATGGTGAGAAAAACCACAGCAAACCCATGAAGCATCTGGTCATTCTACACCCACAATCACAGTCAGGGAAGACGGTCACGCTGCATCCACAGTTAGGGAAGAGAGGGCAGTGAAGGGATGTGTGCTGGTGGGGCTTGCTTTCCCCACATCATCTGGTCCAGGGTTTTCCATCCCAGGGATGGTCCCACTGATCATTAAGATGGTCATTAAGAGGTCTTCTCACTTCTCATAATCATCCCGGTTGAGACAGTCTCTCACAGGACACCCAAAAGGATACACATCTCCCAAAATTATTCTAAACCAAAATAAAACTCACCAGCACACAAGCACACACATAACACACATGTGCACTCACATCCACACTCATACACATGCAAACATGTACACTCACACACATATACAAACTCATACACATGCACACACACACGAATACACACACACATGTACACACACACTCATACTCACACATGCACTTACACACTCATACACATAATTCACATGCACACTCACATTAGCACATTCATGTGCATGCACACTCACGCATATGCACACACACATGCATGCTCACACACACACACACGCACATATTCACACTCACGTGTGCACACTCACAGTCACACATATGCATGCACACACACACACACACACACACGTTTTCCACAGATCAGTGACATTTGTCGCACTTGGAACACACCTAGCATAGAGTAGCCCTACGTTGGATGAGCCTGTATCGGAGGAGAGGGAAGAGCTTTGCCAAGTGATGAAAACCCAGCTTCGCCCAGAAGGTCTTGGCGCGTGTTAAATGAGCAAAGCAGACAGTTTGTCTGATCTTTAGCACCTTCCTAACAAAGTGTGCTTCCTCCCCTCAGGAGAGACTTAGATCAAACAACATCGGTATCGCAGACAAGAGTGTGATTTCCAGATACTTATTTTCACAATACTTGGCACGGTAAAGAGGTGTGGCTTGTTTAATTTGGATGCAGGCATGGTCTCAGTGACTGTTTTTACGTTCTAGGTCTCACGACACCTATCCCCTAAAAGCACACACATCCCACTTAAGAAGGCGCCCCACCTTTGGCTTTCTAAATTGCTCCACGACTCCATCTCAGTTCTTTCAGACCTTTATGGGCTCTGAATTAGATGCTCACTTTGAGAGCCATTCAGAGAAAAATAAAAATTAGTTCGTCTGCCACTCTTACTGAATGGCCTCTTAAAGCCCACTGTCTCCATTGTGGTAGCCAGACAATAAGATAATCCCCAGAGCGATTGGCAGTTATTGCCATTGCAGGGCCACTGTGTGGTTGCCGCTGAAGTGAAATCATTGGGTGGATGATCTTCCGTTATTACGGACCCGTGCCGTTCTCTGGCAGGAAGCTGTGCAAGCAGATCGTTCCCGCAGAACAATGATGTTTAAAACCTTAATAGTGGCCAAGCGATGGGAGCAATTTCCCTAACAGGATTGGGCTGAGGATAAACGAGATGTCTGACAAGCCGCTCTGCTGCACGGTTATTTCCTGAGCCCTCCGGGGGACTCTGCTTTATTTATTGTTTTATCCTAAGCCCAGCCCAGTTCCAGTTACATGAAAGGCGTGCTGTGGACGTGTGTGGATTAGAAGAGAAATTGGCGAATGAAAGTTATTACAAGCCCTGGATGAGGGTTTCCTTGCTTTAAGAGCGGGTCCATGCTGGGTGGTCCCTACTTTACTGGATCGCCTCGTTGGTGTTGCCTTGAGGATCCACGGATAGGACTGTCAAATCCCGGCTAGCCAGCATCATAGCATTTGAGGCTTATTAAAAGGATTGAATTAGCTACCTTCAATCATTAGTGCCAGGAACTAAGGCTCATGGGTAATGAGTGCATGACTGCTTAGTAAACCTAGAACTGCCTGATGCCACAAACACAAAAGCATCCACATGTTCTCTCTGTTCTCGCTTCATCAGTCTTGACTCAGACACCCCAAGTGTGGAGAAACTCAAGAATACGACTCGCTTGCTCTCTTCTGTTGGCTAACCCCTTTTACTTAAGATTATTTTGCATTCCCAAGGTGCTCCCAAAGACGCATCTCTGAGACCCACAAGACCCATATGTGGTTGGTAGAAGACTCAAGGCCTGTTTAACAGATAAGGAACTTGACGCATAAATAATTGAGTTGCTGGGGCTGGGAAGATAGTGCATTGGTAAAATTCCTGCCGTGCAAGCTGAGAGTATGAGTTCAGATACCCAGCACCCACCTAGAAAGCCAGGAATGGTGTGTGGCGGGGGTGGGGGTGGGGTGTGCAGCCATGGGGGTGGAGCCACAGAGATGGGTGGACCCTCACAGCTCTCTAACCATCTAGTCTAGCCAAGCAGTGAGCTCTGACCTCAGGGAGAGAGAAACCTTGTTTCAAAAATGAAGGTGGAAAGTCAGAGAGGAAAATACATTCAAGCAAGCTGTCTTGGGCAGAACATAGGCCGTCAGCTTCGTTTGTCTTGCAGCTCCCAAACACCCCATCTCTGAGGAACCCCTCTCCACGCTGAGGCCGGTCTTCGGCAAAGGCCAGCTCAAACACATCTCTTCAGTGCAAACACTGTTTGCAAGGCTGCCTGGGAAGCCTGAGATCCTTCGGAGGCAACCCCTTCAGGACTCCCAAACTTTGGAGTGACTAACCCACAGTGTTTGGAGTGAGCCCTTGAAAAACCGGGGCTGACCTTTCTTTCTTTCATTCTCCTGGGAGCCGAGTAAAAGGTGCCAGCGTCCTCCGTGGGTGACACACATACTAGTTGCTGTGGGTGAGAGGAATCTTGGTACTGAGAGGTGACAGCTGTATTCCCAACTCAATCTGATGACTCACCCCACAAAGGACAGCCTGAGACATCGAGAGGAGAGCTCAGCCAGGGTGTAGCATAGCTCAGCTAAATCCAACAAGGAGGAACCGACTAACAACGATTGTTGCTGCTCTGTGCCAGCATTGTGCAGACCTCATTTATATGTTATTTCATTCCATTTACTCCTCAAAGCAATCCCTTCACCCCTTGGATATGATATCCTTCCCTGACGTTCATTCTGATTTTTATTAAAATGTCTTCAACCTCCGTTACATATACGATGTATAAGAGCTGCCTGATTTTGTGCTGGGGTAGGATAAATGCCTTGGGTTAAGCTGCTCAGTCTAATCCTGGGTGTTTGGTCACAGTTAAAGGAAGCAATGTCAACAAAATAGGGCCAGTAAGTTTTCTGGGGGTAGTGGACCTTTAAATGCCAGAGCCATGGTCTCACATTTTGGGTTGAAGAAATTTTAGGTTGAAGCTAACTTCGGGAATGGCAAAGCAAAAGCATAAAGAGAAACTGCGACGTCATTAAACATCGAGTCATACGACCCTAAAGCTGTTTCCTTGACCCTCAAATTTTCTCTTACACGGGAGCTAAAGGTGAAATTGTTTATCAGTGTACTCATTATGAGTTTGGTATAAAGTGAACCCATTTTCTGTTACTTTAACAGCATACCTGAGGTTGAGAGGCTTATAAAGAACGAAGATCTATTTAGCGCACTGTTTAGAAAGCTCATCAACATGAGCGGCTCTAACATCGGCTCAGCTCCGGTGAATCCTCATGACGGATGGCATCACAATGTCATAAGCATGAGGCCGAGGTGACATGGAAAAACAGGAAGTTAAAGAGACCCTGGGATCGATCCCATGAGAACCATTATTCCCTCCAAGGACCCAGGCATCAATGAACAAATGACCTCACAGAAGGCACCACCTCTTAAAGGTTCCACTGCCTCGCTGAAGACCATGCTCCCTGCACACAAACATCTAAATGGCAGCAATGTTATATTACCCAAGCCTTCTAGGCTCTGCTAAGGCTGGGCTGCCACAGTGACATCCAACAATAATTGAACAGAGGCCAGACTTCATTCTTCCTTCGAGGAACTGAGGGTGGGGATATGTACAGGGTTGTAGCTCAGCTCCTTGTTCTTATTTGGACACCCGTCTTCTCGAGGATTCTCCCACCTTCGTCTCCATGGTCAAGCATGGGCTGCCCTCGGTCCTAACTCACAGTGAAATGAAAGGCCATGGAAGAGTCTCACGTTCCAAGTGGATATTAGCCCAAAAGCTTCTGCTAACACATCTAGCAACAAGACACAAGACTTCTGCTCACATCTAGCAACACTCAGCAACGAGAATGACCTGGGAATGTCAGCAGCCATGGGCCGGGCTCCATACCTAGTACCAGCAGGGGAACGCGGTGGATTGCGGTCAGTCTTAGCCACGCCTACTGTCAGAGAGCCCACCTATAGGGAAGCGACACTAGGAAATCTTGCCGGTAATCACATGCCCCTGAGTTGTAGAACAAGGGTTAAGGCCAGCTCATCGATTCTTCCTCCTGCTCCATTTATGTGTCAGCCTTTCTCACAATTCCAGATCCTAAAATGACGTCAGACGTCATGCATGCGTGTCAGAGGTTGCATCCTAAAATGACGTCAAACACCTTTATCAGCATGCATGTCAGAGGTTGCAGATGCCTGCTCATATCCTGCAAATAGATAACAAGCTGTCTGCTGAACTCTCACCCGCGACTCTTTTCTACTGGTAGGAATGAGGTGCTGGGTCAGGGATGAAAGGGCGACCACCTCCAACCTGACCCATAGAAGCGATCTGGGTGGCCACACGTAGATGGAAGAGTTGCTACTGGATGATTACAGTACGGGGTAGAAAAAAAAAACAAGGTTGGAAATGTAAAACATTCAGCCTGGAGGGAACACGCAGCCTGGGGAAAGAGGAATCACAGCCGCTGAACAATAAAACCGGCAGAAAAGGGAAGCGGAAGGCATCGTGCAGACAGGATGAATTCGGATCTTTTCAGACAGAATGCATTAGAACATTTCTATCATTTTAAAAAGTGTTGACTGATTTGAATTGGCAATGTCTTCCTTCAGTGGGGTTAGATTCCTTTCTCCTAATCCTAAATGTCAGACACCAAATTCCTCTCTGCCAACATCCTAAAGAATATCAATTTCTTGGCCATTTTTCTTGAATATTTCACATATAGAAACAAATCCATTCTTTAATTTTGTTACCTAATTTTCTGTACCCTGTTTTATTCATAGAATATCTTGGTAACTGTATTGCCATTTTTATGGCTACATATTTTGTTGTATAGGATGTCACAATTTACCTAATTACTTCCATGTTGACAAAGATTTGCATTGTTTCAAATCTTCTGCTCTCACTGTAACACTGGGAGCATTTCAATCACTCTAGATAAATAAGTCTATGGAATAATTCCTACCATGGCATTCATAAGGTAAAGCATTCGAGATAGTCACAATTTTGAATGCTATTTCCAAATAGCTGTTCATGAAGTTATTCAAGTTGATTATCCCACTGGTAGTGTCTGAGAGCACCCATCTCCTGGGGTCTGCTCACTTTTGACTTCTTCTCGCTCTGCAGTATTGTTTCTCAACTTCAGGGTCCTAATTCCTTTGGGGGTCAAATAACCCTTTCACAGGGTTCACCTTAGACCACTAGAATATTTGCATTATGATACTTGCACCAGGATTCATAAAAGTGGCAAAATGACAGTTATGAAATAGCAACAAAAATAATTTTACGGTTGAGGTCACCACAACATGAGGAACCATATTAAAGGGTCGCAGCATCAGGAAAGTTGAGAACCACTGCCCTACAGCATTAAAAATGACTTCCTGTAGCAACTTGATTCCTATCCACAGCACTGTAAAGCCATCTTTTAATATGCTTAACAAGTGCACCCTCTTTTCTGTAAATTTTATTTTACACATTTTTTTAATTGGGCTTGTGGTTTTTTCCTATTGATTTATGAGAATGTTCTATACATAAAGAAAATGAGATCTTGCTCATTAAATAAACTACAAATGTTTCTAACTTCAGATTTATGACTTTGTAATAGTACTTCTTTGAAAAAAAAGATATACTGTGTGTGTGTGTGTGTGTGTGTTGATATGTTTATGTGTTTGTCTGCAAGTGCCCACAGAAGCCAGAAGAGGGCGTCAGATCCACTGCAGCTGAAGTAGCAGGTGGTTGTGAGTCCACTGATATGAA
Organism: Rattus rattus; assembly: GCF_011064425.1. Taxonomy (NCBI): domain Eukaryota; kingdom Metazoa; phylum Chordata; class Mammalia; order Rodentia; family Muridae; genus Rattus; species Rattus rattus. The sequence continues at coordinate 196,153,249 of NC_046154.1, read as the reverse complement.
CGCTGGACCCTCCGCAAGAACAGACAAACAGGCTGAACTGCTGATTCATCTCTCCATCCCTATGTGGCTTCTCCCACTGCAGGAAACCATGCCTTCTGTTCACTTTCTGAGGCACCACACTGAATTGAGGTGCTAGGGAAGGAAACTGAACTTTAATAGACGCGAGGAATGGGGCACAGCCACCGAGGAACTTCACCCTTCAAGGTTTCTTCTTTTATTTGACACCATCATTAACTACTCTCCGGTGCCACAGAACTCAGCCCACTGACTAGACAAAAATCATTCATGACGTCAGCCATAACAGTCCAAAGGAAGACAGGCTTCCTGGCTGAATCAGAGAGCAATTAAAGCTCCGAGGTCTCCAGAGAATGCAGTGACCCCAACAGATTTCCTTCTTTCTGAAGCTACCTCCTCAGACTATCCAATTATAAGAGTCTGAAGAATCAGCCTGCAAAGGACTTGGTAACAGAATGAGGAAAGAAAAGAAAGATGAGGGGGGGGGGTGACTATTAGAAATCGCTCTGCAAGCAAGGAGTGTTCCACACAGGACCCAAACTGACGGCAGCAGACAGGAGAATAACTTTGTAACATTTCTCGAAGGAGGGAGGAGGGATCCCTTTTCAGAGGATCATGTATCGGGGGGATAATGCAATACAGATGCAGTGGTGAGTGGGGCCGTGCTTCTCTTAAAGGTTTAGGAAGAAAACAGATCTATAACAACACCAGGAAAATGGGCCAAGGCTGCTTCCAAAAAGAATGTTTCCTGCATTTCTCAGACCCATCTGAAAGCCACCTGCATTCTGAACCAATTCTGCCTCTGTCTCGTAGGATCCTAGGAACCTTACTCTTGTTCCCTACCTAGTCCCGACCTCCACAGGCAGTCTATCGGCTCTCTGTGGGCTTCCTCTTCCTCCGATTAGCCTCTCACTATATAACTTTTACGCTGGATCCCATAAGCCTGGCAAAGCAATCTTCCCCATGCCTTGGCTTCTGCCTGGCTTCCTGACCCACGTTCAGGCGCCTGTTTCTGCTGGAACACTGCCCTGAACTTCAGCCTCCTTGGCAAGGGCACCAGCAGGCCAGCTGGCCCTCAGCCACCATCCTGTTCCTCTTGGAGACAGGACCGAGCTCTTTTCCAACCCGGATGGTACTCAAGGCTCCTCTATGGTTACTCTTCTTTTCCTGAGCACCAACTGAACATTTCCATTTTCCATTGTTCCATCTGGTCCTAGTATAGACCTCCCTCCCTCCCCTCCGTGAGAACTCACAGATACCTGTGTCAGCAAAATCAAGCCCCGATTCATCGCACATCGACTCCACCCACTTTCAAATGAAAGTATATTTACTAAAAAGAAAACCGGAGGTCCCAAGACTCCAGGTTTGATGAATTCTGCAGCCTGCAGGTATCATGAAGGATCCTTGGCTTCTCTCTTGCTCTGCTCTTCCAATCGTGCAGCCTACTCTTCAGAGAGCTGCACAGCAGCCAACCTGATCAGGGCTGGGAAAGTCTCCACAGGATCCTAGGAACGATTCATGATTCATCCACTAGGAGTCCGGCCAGCCAGCTGTTGAGCTACTCCCGGTGTGATCTCAGCCATAGTGGAAGAATGCACGCCACAGGGATGGAAATGGACACACACACAGTAGGAGCTTTCTGGTTTGGGGAAGTGGGTTTACAGGGGGCTACTGTTGGCAATCATTAAATGATAAATCATAAAAAAGGATTAAATGTTATCTAGAAAGAGAATTGTTCTTATCTTTACATGCTGTTTGAACTGAGCTAAATGAACTCAGGCCTGGAGCTCAAGAAGCAGTTGACGTAGGATTAATTTTTCTCCAGCCAGACTTAACCTGCCTTTCTCGGCAGCAAGGCTGCAATGTGGGCTGACTCTCATGTTTTCTCGTAGGCACTGCTCTGCAGGCTGAGCTGAGGTTGCAAAGTTATCAGGATGAGGCGACAAGTCTGACCCTGTGCCATTGTCTACCCTGGTTTGCTCGTTGGAAGGAACCTCAAGACAACTCTAACCTTGTCAACATGGCGTCTAAATTGCCCTCCTCTTAGTCCCATCTAGCCTCCCAGGCCTCTCTCTTCCATTAACAAAAACAAAGCTTTGTCCACATACACCTAAGATTACCATGAAGAGCTAAGCTTAAAGAACAAAGGAAAAAAATTATGCAAGTTTTTTTATAAGCAAAACACCCCTCAGAGCCCAGGCCTTGCCTGCTGCTGCTTCATGCTACCACTGTCCAGAACGTAAACAGAGCGAGAGGGAACATTACAGCAATTTGGGAAACAGAGAAATTTTCTCGGGCCTTAGGTGGGCCCGAAATTTTTTTTTATTAATGTTTTCTACCATTAAATTTAAGTATGAGCATGTTCAAAGATACACAGAAGTTGAAAGGCTAACCTAGTAAATGATAGATTCCTGTTAGTAACATTAACACCTGCCAAGTTTGCCACATTAGCCTTCTATATATTTCACAATGCATGCCTGGGTGTTCTTCCTACATGTATGGCTGTGCAACCCCATGGGTTGGAGCTCAAAAGAAGATGTTGGATCCCTGGAGCTGGAATTATAAACAATTTGAGCTGTCATGTATGCTGGAGTCAAACTCCATATATGTGTGTGTGTGTGTGTGTGTGTGTGTGTGTGTGTGTATATATGTATATATATATATGCAAATGTCTATATTTCAATTTCTATATTATATATTTCATCTGCTTTTTAAAACAAGGTTTATATAAATTGGTATTGGTTATTTTTCTGGTAGATGTAATAAAATCCTTGCCAAAATCAACTTAAGGAAGGAAGGTTTATTTTGGCTTTTAGTTTGAGGGTAGAATCCATTGCGGGAAGGAGGTCACAGCGGCAGGAGGCTGAGGCCCCTGGTCACACTGCATAGTCAGTCAGAAATTAGAGAGGTCGGGGCTGACAGTCAGGCCTCTCCTTTCCCCTCAGTCTGAGACCCCAGCCCATGGGACAGTGGCATCCACATTTGGGGTGAGTCTTCCCGGCTCTGTTAAACCTTTCTGAAAACACCTTCACGTGTTTCCATAGTGACTGTAAGCCCCCCTGAGTGACAGTGTGACAGTGTGGATTCATCGTCACAATACTGTTTCCAGTCTATCCTCTTAGCTTATTCTAATCTAGAAGAATTTTCTTACCTTTATGTTTATTTATTACTATTATTATTCTTTAATCATGATGACCTTCAAAGACAACACACAAGTAAAAAGTCCCAAATTCTGGACCATTTGGGTTTTTTACCCCAAGGCATTCTTTAACCTGTTTTTCTAGTTTGAGTGTGCGGCAAAAAGGCAAGTCTGATTAGACTCAGGCTGAATTTGTCAGGAGCACACAGCTCATTGAAAGAGTTTAAAAGAAGGAAGTTAAATGAAGGGGCTGTTTCCAGACAAATGGGCAGGCATAGGGAGTAACGTAGATGGGGTGGGGGGTGGGGAGGCCCTCTGCATCCCTGTTCTCAGGACTGAGCTGATCAATAAAGCACTATGGGGGTTGTAGTTTTGAGAAAGATCTCTATAATGAATCCTAGATCTAAAAGGAACACAGCAGCCATCGCCAGCATGCACCTAGGGAAAGCATGAAGCAGTGGAGCCTAGCCACTCCTCCATGCTGGGCATTCCCCCTACACACACACACACACACACACACACACACACACACACACACACACACAAACGCTCACGATCATAGGTGACAGGGGAAGTCTCCAACATCCAGACTAACCTGACCAGACCAAACGTATTGTTAAGGGTAAACGGAGAATGACACACAGCTTAAACATTTTGGCCTAGGATGCTTTGGAAGGCATAAGAAGATACAAACAATCCTGGCATGAAAATATTTGAAAGAATGTATACCTATCAGGCTCAGTATAATTTTTCCCTTTATATCATTCCCCCTCAACTCTCGGCATAGCAACGATTTACAGTGTGCTGTGTGTTATTCTTAATTAGGGGATGATTTAGACTATGCATGAGAACATGCGGGGACTATAAGAAAACCATTGTTTATCTAAGAGTTTCGAGCATGCATACATGGATTTGGAGGACCATGAGGAGTCCTGGGACTAATCCTTCACAAATGCTGAAGGCAGCTTCATTCTCTTTGATCTTCGTTCAAAGGTCACATACAAGAAACATTCAATAAATATCTGCTGTATTAGCAAGTGGGGTGATCCACGCCTTGAATCCCAGCATGCCCAAGGCAGAGGCAGGCAGATCTCGGTGAGTTCCAGGACAGCCTCTAGTCTTCAGAGTAAGTTCCAGGACAGACAGGACAGGGTTACACAGAGAAACCATTACTAACTCTAACTAACTAACTAACTAACTAACTAACTAACTAACTAACTAACTAACATTTTGTTGTGTGGAGCTCCACTGTGGAAGACCCCAAGCTGAACCTTACAAGCTCTCATTGTCACAGAGATTCCCGTAACCACTCTCCTCTCAGTTAAAGAAAACATTCCACTCACTCAAGCCATCTTTTATACAATGTATTTTTTCCCCCTCTGGAAGCCCAGGGCTTGCATCATTTCTATGAAAACATAGCCAGGGTCATATAATACACCCCCTTCATTCACCCTGCAATGTTTCAGCTTGCTTGGAAGGTGGCCTCTGGTTTCCAAATAACAATTTGAAATGCCTTTAAATAGAATACATTAGTTTTTAAACAGACATCTAAAGTGCTCGACATTTGCATGTAAAAGTGTCATTAGGTTGAAGTGCTACTAACTCTCGGCGCTTCACAAAGGAAGTGATTGAAAAACCTCTGTGGGCTGTAAAGAAAAAGATGAGGTGTGCTGAGACTGTCAACCCCCCTCTCTGTCACAGCCAGAGGCAGATGGATACATTGTTATAGGAAACCTGGAGGCTCCTTTTGGCTGGAAGATCTTAATTGAGCTATGTAAATTTACCAGTCCCACCTGCCTTGTGACTAAGCTAAATTGGTTTGCATCTAAACCTCATTATCCACACATAGTAACTTCAGTATGGCTTGACAATATAGACATCTGTTGGAATCCATTTTCTTATCAGTAAGACTAGAAAGCTGAATTGATTAATATCTATGGCTACCAAGCACTATGACTCCATAAATCTTTTGAGACTCTGTAATGGATCAGGTATATCTGTCCTATGATACTGACTGAAAATATCCTAAGTATATATCATATGTAAATGCATATGAAATACATGTTATATAAAAATAAATATAATATATATGTATATACATACATATATACATATCCTAACTCTCCTGAACAAAAGATAATGTTATCTAAAGAACATATTTAGCTTTATTCAATACCTTTAGATTTCCAAAAAAATATATCACAGCCAGGGTGGGAGAGGAGGAACTAACAGACATCATGAAAAACCACCAAATTTTCAGTGGATTCAATTCCTAGTTCTGCCAATTTCAAACTATAAGAACTTGGTCAATTTACCTACCCTTAGCACAATATGCAGAATGTCTCCGATGCCAGACCTTAACTCATCAAAGGCTACTGCCCAGGGTGTGGTGGTGTGTGGAGGTGGGGTCTGTGGAAGGTGAGACGTTTCTGAGAGCAGAGCCACCCCAAATGTGTTGGTACCCCATAAACACAGCTCTGGGAGCTGAAGCTAGCTGCCTATGGCCAGAGACTAGGGGCGCACCAGATCAGTGTCTGTAAAGTCCTTGATCTTGGGACTTCTAGCCTTCAGAGGGTAAGGACTGACTTTCTGATGTTTGTAAGTTGCCTGCTCTGTGGGATGCTGTTACAAATGCCTGGGAAGACTGAAGTGCCTAGGATTTCAATCCAAAGTAAAACAACTGTTCATCTCCAGTGCTATAGATGATAGCCTATATGAGAGTTCCTGGCATCTTACTTGGAACCCTGTGATGAACTTACCAATTTATTCATATATGTATATGATGGTGTATATGATGTATATGTAGATGTATATGATGTATATGTATATATGTATGTGTATGTATCTGTATATGATGTGTATGTGTATGATGTATATGTATATGATGCATGTGTAGATGTATATGACATATATGATGTACATGTGTATATGTATGTGTATATATCTGTATATGATGTGTATGTGTATGGTGTATATGTATATGATGTATATGTAATGATGCATGTGTAGATGTATATGACATATATGATGTACATGTGTATATGTATGTGTATGACATATATGTATATGATGTATATGTATATGATGTATATGTATATGTATGTGCATGTATATGTACACGTGCATATGTATATGTATATGAATATATATTGGTTCGTATTGGTTTTTCGAGATAGGGTTTTTCTGTGTAGCCCTGGCTGTCCTAGAATTCACTCTGTAGATCAGGCTGGCCTCAAACTCACAGAGACCTGCCCATCTCTGCCTCCATCACGCCTGGTACTAATAAAAGAATATTTACTGGCATGTTCCTTATTATAGCCTTTATGAAAATAATTGATTGAAACTCTCAAGTAAGACTGCCCATCATGTCAATTAAGGTTTGCAATTAATATTAGCGATTCGACAAGTCCTAGACTCGCCTAGGACACAAGTCTCTAGGCATGCCTGTGAGAGATCATCTGGATCAGGGTGGCCCTTGAGCAAGTCCGTGACGAATTATTGAAACTGGGTTAATTGAACTGAGAGGATCCGCCCCGAATGTGGGCGGCACTGCTCATGTCTCCAATCCCAGGCTGCGTAAAAAGAAGAGTTACGCCAGAGCATTTGTGGCTCTCTGGTTCTTGTCTGCAGATACAACTTGCCTGTACTTAGGCTTCTCCCAGAACTGTGAACATAATTATACCCTCTCTTTCCCTGAGCTGCTCTGGTCAGGGTGTTTTGTTGCAGCAATAGGAGAAGAAAATACAAGGTTGCTATCTACTTTGACTAACTTGATGAAATGAAAATTTGCTAGAAGGGTTATGAGAGGGCTCAGAACCCTCAGAGAAGAGTAAAGAATCAGGTCCAGAAAGAAGAAAGAGAAAGAAAGAAAGAAAGAAAGAAAGAAAGAAAGAAAGGAAGGAAGGAAGGAAGAAAGAAAGAAAGAAAGAAAGAAAGAAGGAAGGAAGAAAGAAAGAAAGAAAGAAAGAAAGAAAGAAAGAAAGATAGATCCCAGAAGGCCTGTGTCACCAGAAATGTCAGTCTCTGGTGTTACTACTGGAACAAGTGAAATCTCTCTAGTCTCTGTGTCTGCCGAGTGAGATTAGGTTCCAGGGTGACACCCGTTTAGGTTGAGTCCTACAGCTTGCCTGCAGTGTGGCTGGGGTGAACGGGGCCTCTCCGTCCCGCCAGAATGGAACCGAGTGACAAGCAATTTCCCAAAAGGAAAATATTCCTGTCACTGCCAAAAGATACTGAGCAGATAGAGGACTGCCAAAAATCACAAAAAAAAATTTCCACTAAACACCCTGTGCTTTTGTGTTTTGGCATCAAGGAAGGGTTTGGGAGAAGAAAGTATGTGTGGAAAGGCTTAAGTGCACGCGCCTGCACTTTCAGCTCTTGGGAGGTAGAAGCAGGGGTGTCACGTTGTAAACCCCAAACCAGTCAGATCAACAGAAAGAGGGAAAGAAATTTGGGGGGAGGGTGTCAGGGGGTAGACAGACATTATCAAAGTCCAATAAGCTGACCCTGTCACTCGCATCAGATCTCTCCTCAAAAGAACGTTAGATTCGGCTACTCGGACGCGGTGCGTGTGGGGTGTTTGTCTCTGTAAGTCGTAGTCGTTCCCCACCAGCTACCCTGCATCTTCATCCCTTTCAGGCCACACTGCATCTCCGAATTTCCAAAACACATAGCAGGGCTGGGTTTGCACTGCTCTGCCAGGCTTGGGACTAAGGAGGCTTGGCCTTCGATCCCAGATCTGACCTTCTCTGGGGGCAGCTCTGAGGCTTAGCTCAGCTGCTAAGTTTTCATTGGCCCCGCCCGCCCGGCTGCCCAAAGGGCCTTTCTCTTCTGTATGAACCATGTCTACTCCAGGTCCATCATGAACACAGCAGGCTATAGGGACCATTGCATGCCCGTGAGCCAAACTTAGTCATTTGCATCTTCCTCTGTCATTCTCTCTTCGTCTGACCGCTTTGGTGAGCTGTTGTTAATAGTTTAAAGCTGTCCAGAGTCTCACAAGCACTGACCGACTTTCTATCCTTTTTTCCCCCCAACCTGAATACTTGGGCTCCATACAAATCTTGTCGCATTCACTTTTTCGTGACCCACATTTATGAACCTGACTTGTAGGCCATCTGGATCATCCAGACTATCCTCCTTCATAAAGATCACATCCCATAGCGCTCGGCAAATCCCTACGCCATGTCTAAGGGCCCAACTTTTTAACTCTCCTGTGGACCAAGTCCTATTCTTCAGGCCTAGGTCTCCAACACTTCCCTTTAAATGCCCAGTTCTCCCAGTGATACCCGCCTGTGTTCTATTGTGATTCTCAACCCCTTACGGATCAAACAACCCTTTCATGAGGTCACTTAAAACCATCAGAAATCACAGATATTTACACTATGATTCCTAACTGTAGCAAAATTACAGTTATAAGGTAGTAAAAATAATTTTATGGTTGGGGGAGGGTCGTCACCACAACATGAGGAACTATATTAAAGGGTCCTGGTACCAGGAAGGTTGAGAACCTCTGAGACATTGTCTTCACGTCCCTGATATGCACAGGGACCTGCACCAGTGGCTCATGTGAGCCAGTGCACAGGGGACTTGTCCTCTCATGTCGCCTCCCTCTGTGTAGCCCTTGTCTCAAGCATGGATGAGTACTTATATTACACAACGTCTCTGCTTCTGCAACACTCGGACCTGTCTTCTCCCCTTCCCCACATCTCACAGCCTCGTGAACCAGGCACTGAGGAACTCCTTTGCTTATGTAAAGCCTTTCCTGGTTCAGGCAGTTCAGAGGCAGAAAAAAATGCCCTGATTATCGTAGCTTCCTGCACTGAGTCACTAGTAAACCTCCTGCCTGCATGCTGAATCACAGGATTTTTCTCTTCCTCTGTGGTAAATGTCAAGCCTGTAGGTATCCGCTATTATTTCTGCCTCCGTCTTCCTCCTCGCTATCTGATTCTTCTCAGAGATTCCAAGTTTGGGGGTCCCAAGAAGGGCTTTTAGCACATACTCGGTTCTCTTTCTCTTGAACTCTACACACTGCAAGGAAAGCCAACTGTGCCCTTACCTCACCCTCTCATTTTGCTGCGTTTTCCTGTCAAGTAAAAAGATAAGTCCATCTATCTTCATCTTGTAATTCCTTTCACTACAACTTACAAGAGTGTGTGTTCTTTCTGAGCAGACAGCCAAGCCTCAGTTATATGCTCTCGTATGCCTTGCTGCCCACAGAAAAGGCCACGTAACTGTGACCACGGCTGCCTCTGACTCCATTCTATCCGATAGTGCTTTCAACAGACGTAGTACTTTCTGGAGTCCGTCAGCCACCGTGTGCATCTCCACGCTCAAACACTAGACCACATTCATCAAAGACGAGTACCGTCATGTGCCGTGCAGAGGAAGATGCCCACCCTGGTATTACCACAAAGATGCTCGACCCTCAGATGACTCAGCCTTGATCACGTGGCTGATTAGCAACATCGGGGTGCACGCAACTGCTACTGCTGCAAAGAGGTAGCCAATCCCATACCACACGGGGAAAGGTAGCCATGTTGGATATGCCCCTGGGTGTGCTCTGCCCCCAGATGTATCAGCTCTATTTGAACTCTTTATCGCCATCTCAGGGTCATGTGACTGCTCCTCACTCATCTTTGGTCCTGTCCCTCTTCAGGCACCAATTGTGCTGTGTGACTTAGGGGAAATATGAACAAATGTCTCATTACCCCAGATAGGGCCCCAATAACAGACCAAAGAAACTGTTCATCTAAGTCGTTTTGTGAGCAAGGAGTTTTTTTTTGGGGGGGGTGTTTATTTTTTTATTATTATTTGCTTTATTTATCATTGGGTTTTCTTGAGACAAGTTTTCAGTAGGGAGTGACCTGGAACTCTGTAGACCAGGCTGCCTTAAACTCATAGAGATCCTCCTGCCTCTGCCTCATGAGTGCTGAGAGGAAAGGTGTTTGCCACCACACCGGGTCTTATGGAGGTTTCTTACAGGAGTGAAGGATCGTGCACAGGATCATGGATGGTTGCAGGTCGCTGCATAACCAAAAGCCCACGGACGATTCATGAGGATTCACAAAGTTGTATCCCTGGAGATCCTGGACCAGCTCGCAGAAAGCTTTACCAAAACTCGCCTCACTCCTAGCAAATGTTTACTGTTATCATAACCCTGAGAAGGACTCTCACAAGTCTTGTAACAGCCTGAGCTTCCTCATCCTCTTGAGACTCCTTCCAAGAGTGTGGTGGTTCGAATGGAAACGGCCTCATAGGCTCAGGCATTATTGAAGGTGTGGCTCTGTTGGAGTGGGCGTGGCCTTGTTGGCGGAAGTGGGTCACAGGGGGTGGGGCTTTGAGTTTTCACAAGCCAAGCCCAGAATCACTCTTTATGATACTTGTGGATCGAGATATACAACTCTCTAGTACCATATCTGCCTGCATGCCCCCGTGCCTCCTGATATTACAATAGTGGACTAAACCTCTGAACTGTCAGCCATCCCCAATTAAATGTTTTCCTTTATAAGAGTCACCGTGGTCATGACATCTCTTTGTAGCAATAGAACCCTAAGGTGAGGAGAGAATATGTCACCTCATAGGAACTAGCCACACAGTAGCAGCATCACACAAAGCTCCTCGCGGGGAGGGGATGGGGGTGGGGGCGCGTATCAGAAGGCGTAGACGAGAAAAATAGCACAAACCAAGATGGATGGTCAAGTATGAGGATCCGATGCCCAGTCTGGCTTCGTTATGGATAATGTAGGTCATTGTAGAATATTTGTCTCTTTGGCATGCATTTTCTCCCTATAAAATGAAAGCTTTACACCATATCTGATCTCTAAATCACCCGTGGCTTTTATATTCTATAACTTCAAAGCAAAGCAGATGAGATCCTCTAAGAGATAAGAAGACACGTTAAACCAGAGCGAGGAGACCGCGGCTCTGCTTGAGGCGCAACCACTGGGGAAGGCAGAGACTTCCTCCTCCTGAGAGTAGAAAGGAGAGCAGAGACTCGGGGAAGTGAAGGCCTCAACCATAACTGTTTAGCCAGGGAGAGCTTAGAGCAGCGGTTCTCAGCCTTCCTAACACTGCGACCCTTTAACGCAGTTCCTAGTGTTGTGCTAACTCCCAACCATAAAATTCTTTTCATTGCTACTTCACAACTGTAATTTTGCTACTGTCATAAATTGTAAATGTCTGATAGGCAGGATATCTGATATGTGACCCCACCACCACCAAGGGTCACAACCCATAGGTTGAGAACCACTGGCTTAAAGCAAGGTCTTTTCTTTTAAATGACAGTCTTCAGAGTTTGTGCAATGTGAAGACAGCTTTCATGCTGCATCAAATGTCCCATCCCTGTCAGGTGGGAACTGTGGATTGACCATGTTAGGCTAGGAGCCAGATGGCGTACTGCAGAGGCTGGATGCCCAAGACTGAAGGTACAGCCTTGTAGTCACGTAGGATGGAAGTGGGTGAAACACACACAAGCAGACCTTAAACAAGTGATCAAGTTAACTGACTCAAAAAGAAAAACTTCTGGAGCTGAAGAGGGGAGAACAGAGAAATGAAAGACCTCGGAAGTGAGGTTGTAGACCAGAACTTGTCTTGGAACGGAGTTTTTAAAGTAGAGTTATTATATCAGTTTAATGGGTCATGACCAGCTTACTGTAGAAACCATATTAACAGAGAATGGACTTGTCGGGGTATATCACATGGAAAACGGGGAAGTGATTTGTTGTGGAAACTTTGTCTCAACAGTAAACATACATGCACTGAATTGTTTTATAAAATGATTTTGTCACTGAAGTGATCGTCGAAACAAAACCAACCAACCCACCCTTGACTCAGAAAAGTTCCAGACAGATGCTAGCGGCAGATTTTCATTGAGAGACTGGTGTGATGGCTCAGCAGTTAAGAGCACTGCCCTTGCAAAGGATTCAGGTTCGATTCTCAACAAACACATGGCGCTCACGACGTCTGTCACTCCAGTCCCGGGGGATTCGGTGTCTTCTTCTGACTTGTATGTGATGCACAGGCAGGCATGCAGGCAAAATGCTCACACACACAAAAATAAAATAAATTAAAATAACGAAGAACTAAGTTAAAGCTCATCTGGGGTGGGCCATGTGAACTTAAAAGGTGCCGAGGTAGGACACAGGCAGGCAGCTAAGGAAAGTGTGTAAACGGCCTTTACAGAGACAGTTTGCCAAGCCATCTCCGTAACTTTCAAAAGACATACTGGACACTTCCACCTTAGTATGCCCTCGGGTCTAAAGATTCACATCCTGGCATTAGTTTTCAAAGTAGGGAGACAGAAAGACCTAAATGTTCAGTTTTTAAGGAAATGGATAAATATGTGGTCTGCACCAACTTTAAACTTGCCTAGTAGGAGTAGAAATCTCATTCAAGAGGAAACCACGTTCGTGATCAGAAGCTCCGATGGAGGCCAGAGGTGTGGCTCAGTGATGGAGCACTTGTTAGTGTACAGGGGACACTGGGTTCCACTCCCAGGAACACACACACAAAGGATAGCAATGGGTCCATGGTCCCTACCCACGAGTTTCACTTACCTGCTTGCTTCTTGCTGTCAAACCTGGTAGATTTCTGACCAAGTACCTCAGTCTCCACTTTCACCAATTATAGAACTGTAGTTTGCGGAGTGGCATCAGCGGACACATTAAAGATAACTTCAGAGTCACCAACATGTTTGTGTCACACTAAGCAATGAGATCTCAGGAGCGGTTTGACCAAGAGTGAGTACAATTTGAATCCTGCACTTCTCTCCCTGTGTTCCACCTATCTGCAGTTCATGGTTACTGTCTTACCTGTCTGTCGTATGTCTCTGTGCCTGCTTAAATGGTATCTTCTGTCTAACTGTCCCTATGTCTGTCTGTCCCCAACAAAGGGCTTTGCTCTTTATCAAATCATACAGAAAACATGGCATGGGAAAGGGATAAGGGATCTTTATGAAAAAAATGTTAATAGTTTTATAAGGGAAGAAACTTCACTGACCCTGGAACCTCTAGGCACTGAGGAGCAAAGAATATCATGAACACATTATGAAGTCATAGCCGAAGATGGCTGACAACATTTATGGTGGACATTTGTTGCTCCGATAGGAGCAGCCTGTTGCCTGCTTTCAGCCAGTGATCACAGCATAGACACATGCGTCATTCTGGGTCAAGAGCACGGAAGAGCCCGTAGCTTTATATGTTCAGTTTAGGTTGTAAGAGCTGACTGCATAGGCAATCCAAGGCAAGCAGGGCTGGTTGTTATATTCTTCTCCTCAAGGCCAGTTGAACATAAATAGACGGACCACACAACAGGATAGCGGGTTAAGTCTTAATTGACCTCCAGGTGTATTTTCAACTTGTCTGTGAGGTCCAGCAAAAATTCCAGTCTCTTAGAATGTGAGAGATATTTTTATAACATTGTATCACTATGTGAAATGTTTTCCTAGACTTCTGCCTTTTCAAATAACCAATTCTAGAATCTTCTTATTGGTACCCTGTATCCACTCCTCTTTGTCTTCCCTCCTTCCTGTCATGGGCTTGTTACTGGCCAGATTGTCTCTAACCCGCCAGCTCCCAAATAACGACACAGAGGCTTACACTTGTTTAGGAAAGCTTCGACCTGTTTAGGCTGTTCCCCAACTAGCTGGTATAACTTTATTAACCAATTTATTCTAACCTGAGTTCTTCCACAAGGCCTGTTACCTCACTTTGAGTCCTCGCACCAGTAAATTCCTCCCTGTCTGGCTGGCGAATCTCCTGCACCTGAGTCTTTCCCCGAGTTAACAAAACCAAAGTCCAGACGGTAGTCAGCACTCTGCTGCTACAGAAATCAACATTTGAAACAATTTACACAGTGCCCAAGAAGATTATCTCAACAACTTGTCCTCCTGCTGGGCTGGACCCTTCTCAGTGAACCTTCACCTGTGAGAAAGGTCAGACATCTGAGAATGTTCATAGTAACGAAACACCAAACAGCCACTAACATTTACCTTGGCTTGTTTTTGATGGGGAAATATTTATAATGGAGTTATGGTTTTGTCAAATACAGACTCCTAGTCCAAAAGAAAACAAAAACAAAATAAAACATAAAAAAAAAAAAACAAGGGATGCAGAGATCTTGGGATAAGAAAGGCTTTTCTCACTGTGAAACAGTCAAGAAGGTAAAAGAGTTTCTTTTCTAACTTTTCTTTCGGTACATGTGAATGTATGCGTGTGTGTGCATGTGTGTGCAAGTACCCACAGAGCCCAGAAGAGGGCACTATATCCCCTGGAGCTCAAATGACAGGCAGTTGAAAGCCATCCAACACGGGTTTTGGGGAACAGAATTCCAATCTTCTGAAGGAACAGCTAGCACATCTAACAACTGAGCCTTCTCTCCAGCCCCTAAAAGTATTTTCTTAGTACTGTTTCATAGACACTTACCCACAATTGAATAAGTATTAACAGAGTACATTTGGGGTGTGCTTAAAGAAATACATCAATATGCAGCGCTTGTTGAAATTGTAGATCACCTAGGAAAAGAAGAACAGAAGGCAGGAATGAAGAGCTGAGTTCTTCGAGGAGTCACAGGGACGTCACCTTTGTCACCACTACCCTAAAAGAATAGACTGGCCTCTGAAATGTTCGACAAAGAGTTGTGTGTTAACTGACTGAGAGAGATAACTCAGTCACCCACCAGGACTTGGGAATAAGAACAAAATAAAGTTGACAAGTGTAAGAAGGATAGAGAGGAGGACTGAGGCAGAATAAACCTGCCCTGCCCCGCCCCGCCCCGCCCGCCCTGCCCCACTCGCCCCGCCCTGCCTTGTCCTGCCCCGCCCTGCTCTGGCCCCGCCCCAGCCCACCCCGCCCTGCCTTGCCTGGGCTGCCGCATGGTCCCCACAGCTGTTGCCTCCATCGGCACGCTCAGCTCCTCGGAGGCCGTTGGCAGAGAACAGTCTGGAGACCTAAACACGCTGAACTGCAGCATCAAATGGGAATAGCTGCTGCAAGATTTAAGGCTCATTCTGAACTTCAGTTTTACATTTGCCTCCAGGTTCTAGAGCTTTAACAATGAATATGCCGTCGCTTCACAGTCAGAAAACAACACAAATGCTGCTCGTTAAATATTTTGAAGTGAATAAACCGAACAAGGCATTCAAATAAGGATCGAAACAACAAACGCTCCAGGAATTGTGTCTGGGCAGATGTTAACTTTTATGCTCTCCAGTTAGAGTTCTGACTGCATGCTAACTACAGCCTAGGCAAAGCCACGGTGTATCGCGTCTAGGTCGATCACTATCAAGGTCTCGTTTCCACAACAGGATTGGTAACAGACTGTTCCAGGATACTATCATTTCTGTTTAATTAAGTGTTTAGGCCAGAACCTATTGGCTAGATGACTAAGGAATAGGTAATGCTTCCTGTGGAGTGCCTTCAGGAGAGGCTGCTGGGAAGAGTGGCACTGAGTAGTGAGTAAACGGAAGTTTGTAAGCATTCAGATGCTTGGCACAGAGGAGACACAAAATGGGTGTGTCTTAGGGTTTCTATTGCCCTGAAGAGTCACCACGACCATGGCAACTCTTATAAAGAAAAACATTAAATTGGGGCTGGCTTACAGCTCAAACATTTAGTCCATTATCATCTTGGGGAGCACGGTAGCAGGCAGGCAGACACGGTGCTGGAGAAGCTGAGAGTTCTACACCAGGGTCTGCAGCAGCAGGAAGAGCGTCAGTCACTAGGGCTGGCTTGAGCAACTGAAACCTCAAGGCCACCCCACCCCCCTGCAGTGACCCACTGTCTCCAGCAAGGCCACGCCTCCAATGACGCTCCTCCCTGCATCTCTGGGGGTCTGTTTCACTCAGACCACCACAGGTGCTAGCCAGCTCTCATTGCTAACATTCTCTTTACTACGATGTGGGAAACAGTGTTTTCAGGTCTTGCTGATGGAGGAGAGAGGGGGTAAGAATACAGAAAAGAAATGGAAGGGGCTAGAGAGATGCTCAGTGGTTAGATCCTAAGCTCCACTCCCTGCACCTGTATGGTGGCTCACAGACGCCTGTAACATGCCTCCAAGGGACCTGATGCCCTCTTCTGACTACACAGGCATCAACAATGCACACGGTACAGAGACATACATGCAGACACAACACCCATATACAAAAAACCAAAAATATAAAAAAATGAAGTTGGGGGTGGGGCAGGGTCCTGGAAGGAATTGAGGAAGGAGAAAAGCATGATCAAAATATATAAACTCCTTTTCAATAAAGAAAATATAGAGAAAGGAAGAAAACACGCGTGTTGAATTTGCCGTTTCACCTTGGGGGAAACTGGAAGAGTTGAGAATATAGCAATGGGTCAGGGTTTGGGATAGAAGGCCAAGGAGTAGACACAGTCGGAAGAAAAGCCTGACCAAGCTCCGTATACTTTTTGACAGCAAATCCATTTTTGGGTCGTGGATTAATAAGTGTATGACGTCAGCACCTTTTCTTTTAATGAAAAGGAGTGGAACGCAACACACATCACAAGTCTTGAAGTCAAGCAGTGTATTGAAAATTTGCTCTCACTACATATTGATGGGTGTGTGTGAGTGACAGCTCCCTCACTGAGCACCAGGCACTGGGACAAATACTCCACATTTGATCCTGTACTCCGTGAGATGCAAAAACATCAATGCACAACAGAACCCTAGAGCGCCAGATATTATAGACTTAAAACCCACGGAGGACAGAGACTGATCCTCCCTGTCCACCCCCCACCCCATTCTAGTCTTTCTCTCTGTTCTGTGTTCTCTCTCTCTCTCTCTCTCTCTCTCTCTCTCTCTCTCTCTCTCTCGCTCCCTCTCTCTCCCTGTCTGTCTCTGTCCCCACTTCACCTTTCTCCCCTGACCCTCATTCACTTTGCATGTCAGGAAAGAAAGAAAAAAAAAAAAAAGAAAAAAGTCAAGAAAAAATAGGGGGGGACCGTAGATAGGAACAAAAGAAGAGGGAAGAAGATAAGCAGAAAAGGAAGTTCTGGCCTGCGCTGAGGGCCACGAGGGTGATCGCTTCTAGCGATCTGTTATTCCCAGTCTGGAACCTTCGGGAAGCCTGTTTTAAGAAATCTAGGGAACAGTTGAGAAAGGCAGAGGGGATGTGTGCCAACACAAACTCAAGTTTCCTCCTTCTGCTCAAGGTCAGCCGTGGTGACTCAGGACACAGCTTTATCCTAGAGGCTGGGAACCAGCTTCACAGGACGACTTCTGTGGCACCCAGCACCAGGCCTTGATGAGCAGCAGGGGCAGGGACTGCCTAGAGACAGGAAGATGTTCCTCCCCCAATTCCCCATCAGGAATTCCAAGTTTTGAGTCTCTGTGAGATCTTAGTCCTTTTGGATTCGAGGAGTCTGTTGCATGGATGTAACTTCGGCCCAGTAAAGTTTCTGCTGTGACAGAGCATACTGGAAGGTCTGCACCCTGTCCTCCACCAGAGGCTGCTGCCCAACACGACTGTGAAGATTTGCGGTCAGGGAACATGAGGGAGATTCCACCTCCAGGGCTCCAGCCATGACATTTTATTGCAGTCGTTCTCAACCTGTGGAGTGGAGATCCATTTGGGAGTCAAATAAGGGTTGAGCATCAGACATCCTGCCCATCAGATGTTTACATTACAATTCATAAAAGTAGCAAATTGACAGTTATGAAGAAGCAATAAAAATAATATTATGGTTGGGGGTCACCACAACATGAGGACCTGTATTAAAGGGTCGCAGCATTAGGAAGGTTGAGAACCACTGCTTTATTGCCTAGCCAAGAACATAAAACCATGAGTTATTATGCACATGAACTCCCTGCCCCCGCTCCCCCAAACGGCCCCTCTGGCCGGAGTCACAGGGACAAACCAGGGACGAGATGTAGCTAACCACTTGGCCTTCCTCTCTCAGCAATTTCAAGGCAGAAGATGGGCTGAAAAACAGGTCCTCTGTGAGATGGACATCAGCATCTCAGTATACTTACATTCTGGCTTGGCTTTGAAGAGTCTGCTCTCTTGCCCATCCCACTCACCTCCTTCCCTCATTGAGCTAAGAAGCTGGGTAGGAAGGCCTGCTCATACTGACTACGTCACTAAAATCAGTGCTTCACCAGGGAAAACCCATTGCTATCCCTTGTAACTTTAATTTTTTTTCAATCCTTGTTTTTTTTTTTGGTTCTTTTTTTCGGAGCTGGGGACCGAACCCAGGGCCTTGCGCTTCCTAGGCAAGCGCTGTACCACTGAGCTAAATCCCCAACCCAATCCTTGTTTTTAATGATGGTTCTTAAATGCTTTAACTTCCCTCGTAGCTCACCACCCATCCTTGGAAAAGAAAGGATATGGGGGAAGTGGACCTGCTTAGAAAGGTTCTTTGGAGCAACTCTAGAAATCGGCAGTTCAGTTCACGGGTCAGCAGGCCGCAGCAGCTCCACTCACTTGCAAACACTTCACGGATACATCAGCAGTCCAGTCTGGTAGAGTCAGAATAGCAAACACAAATCAGCAGTGGTAGCAATGACTAGCCGAGACAGCCAGGCCTCAGCCTCAGCACGAATCAGCAGGAGGGACCAGGAGGAGTTCTCAGCTGTGCCTCTCTAGGAGATCAAAGATCAGTGAAGACTTGAGACCAACAACCATTGCACAGCCAGCTCTAAAGCAAGCCAACCTCAGCCTCTATCATTGTCCATCGATTCCTTTTATATTCTCTCCAAATATCAACTGTCCTCCACGGTCTTGCCTCAGCACATGTGTTGCGGTAAAAATAAAAAATCTGTGGAACTGGTTCCTGCGAGTCCTCACTCGGTGCAGATTCGAGGGAGCTGCGTGCTCTGGCTGTTTCTCCGCCAGTTTCTCCACCATCCACTTTTATACACTGTCCCCTTGGCAGGTCATTACCACACCACACACACACACACACACACACACACACACACACACACACATCTTGTTCTGCGGGACCTGCGTGTTCTTACTCCACTCGGGAAACAGAACCAGATACACGCGTTCCAACTGCCTCTCGGCCATTTCTTTCACACACTGTCCTCTTTCGCCTGGTTCCAGAAACTTGTAATTTAGCAATTAGATTTATATGTTAAATTCTCAATTCACAATTCATCCACACAATAAATTCACTGCCAACTGATAAATTTACGTCCACCTAGACAAGATAAAGTAGATTTAGTTCACCTGAATCTGAACCATCCTCCTTCATAGACTCCATGTTGATCTCTTTCTGCTTCCTCTCCTCCCCACTTCCTAGACTTTTCCCCACCTCCCTTCCTTCTTATCCAATGATAGGCTGGACCCTCCTTGCTGCATAATGACATCGTCCTAAACAGGTGCATCTGTCTCAGCTGACATCACCCTGCCAATCAACCTGAGTTCGCTGAAGCAGCAAGAAACAGCAGCACGCCACCAGAAATGCAGCTCAACTACGTAATGTAAGGTAGGCCAATACATACTCGTCATTAGTGAGGAATCCTTCATCACATGTCCTTTCACATGCTTGCTCTAGCAGGACAGTTTTTCTCCTGTGTCTGCTCTGACGAAACATTCCTTCATGAGTCTGCCTTTGCCTTTCAATTGTGTGCACTTCAGGAAAACACTCCTTCACGTGTTTGCCCCAGCAAAACACCATCCAACACAACCGTCGTTCCAAAGAACCCTTAGGTTTGCACATCAATCACTGCTCCCTGTGTTGGCCCAGAAATTCACATTTTAATCTCCCTGACCCCAAAGA
Organism: Rattus rattus; assembly: GCF_011064425.1. Lineage (NCBI taxonomy): Eukaryota > Metazoa > Chordata > Mammalia > Rodentia > Muridae > Rattus > Rattus rattus. The sequence goes on along the minus strand of NC_046154.1, from coordinate 196,133,368 downwards.
AATCACAGGTAGCTCCCCTTTGCTTTCTATATTCTGTGAAGGCCCAGAGTCTATCTGTATCAATGAAGCTCAGTGTAGGATCTCTTGATGCCTTGGGCCATATGGAGGGAAACAAAGAAACCTCAGACCGGGACACCAAACCTGTATTCCTGTTTTAGCCTCGGGGAGCTCCCCAAAGAGTCTTAAGACATAAGAAAGGGTAGAGCAGAAGAAAATATTCTCAAATAAAATTTAAATTTTAATCTCCTCTAATTAAGTCCCTCTAAGCACTTTGTTGAGATAAATGAGTTTCGTTATGAACATGAAAATTCTGGTGGCTACCTGGTCCCTCTCACCAGCTTCCTGCGGTCTACCTTTAGGTTGCTGGGTAGAATGTGGCCTCTCCAATGTCTACCTCTCCTAACCGCTGTTTCTCATCGCCCTGTCTCCTCTGCCTTTGGCAGCTTTTTCTGATCATCTTTGCATACTCAGGTCAGCCTTTCTCATCCTCCCCCACCATGGGCTGGATCAGCCTCGTGCCTCCTCAGCACATGTTTAGAAAGAAAACATGCAAATCCCCAGCCAGGGGTTTTACCAACCTTCCAACCCCTACATCCGGGAACCACTCAGCCTGCCACCTTCTGTGGGGACAGCTGCCGCACAGCCCTGTGGCTCCAGCTTCTTTATGAATAGTGTCCAGTCCCACTCTCGGGCAGTCTCAGATGCTGTGTTACCTAAGAGCAGTCACTGACCTAAATTCGCCTGTTTCCTGGCCCAAATTTTCTCTCGGTGCCCCTACTCCTGTCAGCATGTGCTATTCCTTCATTCCCAGAGGCCAAAGACCTTGGCGTCTTACTGTCTCCTTCTCCCTGACCTGATCCTGTCCACATGAGAGCTTAGGTCAGAGAAACTGGACGTGACTGACAGTCTCCAGCTCTGTGTCCTCCTCCACTTCGTCTCTGTGGCTCAGCGCATAAAACACGAGTGTGTGACCAGGCCACTGGGAGGAGCAAATTAAACAGCCAGGGAGATAGCCCTGTGCTTGACACGATAATTCTGATTATTCTGGCCACACAGTCATCCAATACATTTATTGATCACTTACTACACCAGGGACTCTTCTAGGTCCTAGAGATACATCATGAGCAAAACAGGAGAAAGTGTCTGCACTTCTAAGGCTCACAATCTAGTGGGAACATTAGACAATGAACAAATAGGTCATATGTGGGTGACACTAAGGGTCACGGAACAAAAAAGGAAAGCAGGGTGAGGAACAGGGGACCAACGTGAGAGAAGTTGCTGAGTTTTTTCCAAAGGTGTCTGAGGAAGAGACCATCAGTAAGATGTCACTTGAAGAGAGCAGCGGAGGAGACGAGGGAATTACCAGGCAGATTGTTGGGTTATTTTACAGGAGGAATGGGCACAGGACATTCCAGATGTAGGTCTGATGTGTTTGAGCTACAGCTTTGCGTAATGACAAGGACAGGCGGGTGCGTAGCAGGAAAAGGAGCCAATGGTCTTCCAGTTCCAACAGCACAGTCCTTATGGGTCCAGCAAAGACCAGTGTGTGTCCAGAGTTGGGTAAGAGCTGTCATTAGACTGTGCCTATGTGGACCAAGGCATGGCTGTGTTGAGATAAGGACGGCTGCAACCCCAAGAAGTCTGAGATCGACCCAGCCTGGGGGGATGCCAGCCTCCACCAAGGTGAACACCCTTTCTTGAAGGTTCTCACAGACTTCCCATGGCATCTCCCCATCGAAGCTCTAGTCCTGACACTGGCTTTCATAACCCCAGGTTGCTGCAGTAGGTCCTTCCTTACTGGAGCATGTCTCTTCCTCTCAGGATCATCCCATCATCCCTTGATCAGAAAAGCACGGCAGTGGCTGACAGTGGATCCCCAGTCCTGGTTCCTCTCTGTCATTAGAACCTTCCACTTGGTTCCACATACTCCGTGTTCTTTCCTACCGTAAGCCAGCCAGTCTCTTCCAGAGCTCCACAAACTCAGCAGCGACTCAAACAGCAATGGGCATCCTTCACAACTGTCTTAGTTAGGGTCTTATTGCTGTGAACAGACACCATGACCAGCATGAGTTTTATAAAGGACAACATCTAATTGGGGCTGGCTTACAGGTTCAGAGGGTCAGTCCATTATCATCAAGACAGGAGAAAGGCAACATCGCAGCATCCAGACAAGTGTGGTGCAGGAGGAGCTGGCTTCATCCAAAGGAAGCCAGGAACAGACTGAGCATCCTCAGGCACCTAGGAGGAGGTCTCCAAGCCCACCCCCACAGTGACACACTTCCTCCAACAAGGCCACGCCTTCTTATAGTGCCACTCCCCTGGCCAAGCATATGCAAACCATCTCAACAACCAAGAGAAGTTCCTTTCAATGTGGTAATTCAAAATTAGTAGTATGGCTCTTTTAATTGGGTTTTATCACTAGATTTCCATAACAGTTAACAGCATGCTCAATAAAGTTACAGATGCTAATCTAAAAGATTTTATTTAAAAAAAATCCTCTAATGCTTACAACACTCTTTTTTTTTTTTTTTAAAAGATTTATTCTTTTATTATATATAATTCCACTGTAACTGTTTTAAAATACACCAGACGAGGGCATCAGATCTTTTTACAGATGGTTGTGAGCCACCATGTGGTTGCTGGGAATTGAACTCATGACCTCTGGAAGAGCAGTCGGGTGCTCTTAACCGCTGAGCCATCTCTCCAGCCCGCTTACAACACTCTTAAGCTGTCTATATTACAAAGCTAGTAAGGAAACTGGGTGGGTGTGGGGCCACTTGGGGTGGAATCCTGAAACTGTAACTCCAGAACCAGCCCTCTCTGGCTTCCCATTCTCCGTCATTCTGTCTTCCTGAGCTAAATGATGTGCACTGTGTATCATGTGTAATCGCGGAACAGTGTATCATGTATCGTGTGTACTGTATAAGATGTGCACTGCATATCATGTGCATTGTGTATCATGTGCACTGTGTATCATGTATAATCACTGAACTATAGTTCATGTGCACTGTATATCATGTGCACTGTGTATTCTGTACACTGTGTATCCCGTGCACTGTGCATCGTGTGTAATCACTGAAGAGTAATTCATGGACACTGTGTATCAATGTGCACTGTGTGTCATGTGCACTGTGTATCATGTGTAATCACTGAACAGTAATTCATGGGCACTGTGTATCATGTATACTGTGTATCATGCGCACTGTGTATCATGTGTAATCACTGAACTGTAATATATGTGTACTGTGTATCATGTGCTCTGTGTATCATGTGCACTGTGTATCATGTGTAATCACTGAACTGTAATATATGTGTACTATGTATCATGTGCTCTGTGTATCATGTGCACTGTGTATCATGTGTAATCACTGAACAGTAATTCATGGGCACTGTGTATCATGTGTACTGTGTATCATGTGCTCTGTGTATCATGTGCACTGTGTATCATGTGTAATCACTGAACTGTAATATATGTGTACTATGTATCATGTGCTCTGTGTATCATGTGCACTGTGTATCATGTGTAATCACTGAACTGTAATATATGTGTACTATGTATCATGTGCTCTGTGTATCATGTGCACTGTGTATCATGTGTAATCACTGAACAGTAATTCATGGGCACTGTGTATCATGTATACTGTGTATCATGCGCACTGTGTATCATGTGTAATCACTGAACTGTAATATATGTGCACTATGTATCATGTGTACTGTGTATCATGTGCTCTGTGTATCATGTATACTGTGAATCATCATGTGTAATCTCTGAACTGTAATTCATGTGCACTGTGTATCATGTATACTATGTATCATGTGCACTGTGTATCATGTGCACTGTTTATCATGTGTAATCTCTGAACTGTAATTCATGTGCACTACCAAACTCTCCTTTTGCCTGAAGCCTCTGCTGATGCATTCTCTCCTTCCTCTCCACTTCTCTCTGCCTTGCCAAGTCCCACCCAGCTCCCTGTCATTCAACTTCCTGTTCCTCCAGGAAGCTCTTCTAAATAAAACCTCACTGACCCTTTGTTCCTCAGCTATTTGAAACTTCCTGCGAATTGCCATGTGCCTTCTTGAGTTTTTTTTTTTTTTTTTTGCCTGAATCTTCTCAAGTATACTCCGAACTGCTTATGTAGAGCAACCATAATTTATATTGCTTTTTATAGCCCCACAGTATGTGCAGCAGTCGTGGGCCATTCAGTTCAACATGCATTTTCAGACAAAGCCTGTGGCGAGCTAGATTCTGTGTTGGTCCTAGGAATACAGCCAAGCTAGCCCTCGGATGTATTTGTAGACTATGGGTACATCCAGGGAATTGCTTCTTGAAATGGACCATCCATTATAACTAATCCTTTTTATACAAATGCCATCAGTGACACCAGGCATATGCAAATAAGTGGCTTTCGTGTCTGTCCATAAAAATTCATTGAGTATTTCTGTGATGTAGAATGCTGAGGCAATGCTCTCATTCCCAAACCAAAACTAGATAAAATCCTTATCGACTCTCAGCTTATGCTATCAGGGGTCTTAGAGTGACACTGGGAATAAAGAAGCTACTCCAGGGTACAGAGGTTAAAGAGAACACAACTCAGCAGCCAGACGGAAGCCCAGAATAACCAGAGATTACTTTCTCCACCATTACCTATTTGTTTGTTTGTTTGTTCCTCTCCTCTCTTGGAGAGCCTTCCTTTACTCTGCTTCAAGGGATCCATCATGGCTCTCACAAATTGGTACCCTCAGCCTCTAAACACACACTCCATAACCTCCAGGTCCAGCCTCACTCCATTTTCCATTTTCTAAAACCCCAATTATCCATCGGGAGATATAACAAGTCTATCACATGGGGTCCTATCCCTAGTTCAACCAGCTGTGTCTGGGGACTATGGAAAAGATGTCCTAAATCCTATCAAAGGACACAGGGATGCAGGAGGCACTCTACATGAGACAGTGGCTCTGGGAGAATCTAGTGGAAATACAGGCACATCTCAGATTTTCATATCATGCTTAATGGATTCATGGAATTTTTAAAATAAAGGAATCTAGGAATCATCTGATACAAGTCTCATGTTTCGGCCCCCGGTATATCAAGGATCCTTTGCTGGTAAATGTGGCATCAAGTTAACCAGTCTTTGATTCCTAATTTATGCCAATATTTACCAGCAGCTACAACCACCTTTAATATGCAGGTGTTCAAAGATAGTCCACACATACCCAGCGTGGGCCTGGTTTTCCTTTTTAACATTATTTCTAAGAACTTTTTACATGCATTATCTTGCTTATTCTAACAATAACCATGAGACTTGTTTAATTATAAGCTGACTCCTAAAAAAGTTGAGACTCATCTGTGTCTTATATTAGTACTGGGCAGAGCAGGACTCCATCTGATGGTGAACCCTTGCTCATTCTGCTATACCAGTGGCTCTCAGAGGTTGAATAGCAAATATCCTACTGAAGTGGAAACTTCTGGTTTCTTTGGGAAGTCAGTTATGTCAAATGTTTTGTTGGGACACACAGAACTGGATTTACAGCCAGTTGGGAGTGCTGGGAATTATACCCTGTTCCTCTGGAAGAGCAGCCAGTGCCCTTGACCACTGAGCCACCTCTCCAGCCCCTCACCGGGTACCAACACTCAGCTACTCTGGAATCATTCTTGAAGCACAAGCTGTGTTTTGCCTGCTGAAATTCTTCATGGTTCTCAAATGCTTCTGAGCTTGATTCTGAGTCTCTCGGGCCAAAAAGAAGCAACTCACAGACATCCAAATCCTAAACCTCGTGCTTCTACAAGGCACTACCTCAAAGATCAACACATGAAGCAACTCCTTAAAACGCAGCTACCCGAGCCATCTATTTTGACTGTTGCTCCGCGGCTCCGGTTGTGATTTCTTACCCATGAAAGCACAAGGCTGTACTCAAAATCAGTTGATACTGACATGCAAGACCAAGAGATACTGAGAAGGTCTCTCAACAACATAAGACAACTAGGGTGACCAGGGTTCTCCATTTATCCAGGCCTGCAAGGGCCCCAGGATATGAGCCTTTCCCCTTTAAAACTGCAAGGTCACTAGCAAACCAGTAGCAAGCTAGTCATCCTAACCTAGGCACTTGACTGGCATTTTAAAATGGTGATTTGTTTTTTTGTTTTTTTTTTTTTTTTTTTTTTTACAACGTATTAATTCTGTATACATGCACGCATGCACTGATCTATTTTTAAAAGCAACCCTTTTCCTCTTATTAACCTTTAAGATGTGTCTTAGAACCAAACATTGCAGCAACCCAAGATGCTAATTACCCTTTAATGTCTTTAAACAGAATATTTTGGTAGCCTTGCAGAAAAAAACAAAACAAAACAAAACAAAACCAACGTTTAAATCTGTGACAATGAATACAATAGGTTAGGGATTCGGAACACCCCCAACGCAGATGAAATACATCAAGCAAATGAAAAGCAAACCTGACATAGGCAACAATGATTCATTTCAATATGGAAAGCCCTGGCAGGGACTTCGGGAAAGCAAGCCCTTAGCATCCGCCCAGGGGCCTTTCTTTATTCATTGCCAGGAAACCTGGGACAGTAGACTTCACTCTTACGAGGATGGGGGTGGGGCTTCACCTCATTTTCCTTATTCAAGGGCCTTCCTCAGCCCCTGTCCAGCAGGACTGGAATGAGCAACCCAAATAATGTGCACATTAATTAAATCTTCTGTAGAGATGGGAGGGAAAGAGCCTGGTAAAGCCCGAATTGTTTCAATCCTGAGAGAGAGAGAGAGAGAGAGAGAGAGAGAGAGAGAGAGAGAGAGAGAGAGAGAGAGAGGTGTAAAAGAAAGAAAAAAAATCCACTAATCACTGTCCAGCAGAGCGTGTGCTCATGAACACCATTACCATGCTGCCAGGATCAAGCTTTTGGTTTTGTTTTAAACAATTTCCAGACACCTTGTTTTAGTAAGTAGTTAAATTTAGGAAGACGGTAATTTTGAGTCAATGGGTGAGACTGGATTAGAAGTCTTCATTCCATGAATGTAGGCCAGAGATATGGCAGGGACTACAGCTGCTGCTCTCTGTGCCCAGGAAGCAGAGTGAAACGGAGAGGCAGAGGCACAGCAGTCTCTTCAAGGAGATACCACCAATTACACACCTTCCCTCCACTAGGCCCCACCTCTTAAAGGTCCCATCACCACCACGAACAACACCACTCCCAAATAGTGTGGCTGGCAGCCAAGCCTTTAGCATAAGCCCTCCGAGGAATATTTAAGATCCGAACTATGTAAGTGAGGAAGACTGACAATAAGTACAGAATAAATGGGAGAAATAAATTCCACAATAAGAAGCAGTGATAAATGTACTCTCACCTCACATTACAGCTTCATGAACCACTTATAACATCTATGAAATCTCACTTTCAGCTGCTGTTAAAACAATAAGGTTCAGGGGTTTTCCTCAATGTGGTTTCTGTTACCAATTCATTTTAAAAATGCATGTGTCTGCATGAAGAATGATTTAACACAGTATTCTAATTTCCCCACTGAAAGAACTTGTATTACCCACCGTAGGCTATTAAAGTATTATATTGGTATTTGTTTTATCAACATATTTAAAGTCCTATAAATAATTTACAACTAGAAAATACAAACCTTTACAAACAGCCTGGCATCCCCTTCCTCGCCACTAATAAACACCCCTTCTCTTGCTAATACAGTTAACACCTGTTCTTTCTACTTCCGGAAGAAATCAGCCACAGGCCACACAATATTTCTATCAGTGTGGGATGGATTATGATGGAGCTGAACATTTTTACGGTTTCAGCATCATGGCCTTCAGAGAGTACACATCTGTGCATTGTGATGAAGTTGGCCTAGACGAACTCACCAAACTGCCATTGGTATAAAAATAAAGCACATATAGTTATGTACAGCCTGCTGTATTTGGTAACGTCAACAATGGACTAACTGGGATTGCTAGCACATGCCTGGAATCTGAGTGCTTGGGAGGCAGAGGCAAGAAGAATGGGAGTTCAGTGCCTGACTCAGCTACAGAACAAGTTTGAGACCAGCCTGGGATACATGTTATTCTTGACTGTAGAGTGTGTGTGTGTATGTGTGTGTGTGTGTGTGTGTGTGTGTGTGTTCACATGCACATGTGAGTTTGATTTTATCTCATGCTATTTCCCCCATTGTAACACTAAGAGCAATAGACAATATCTCACACACATACACACATATCTACATACATATATGCACATACCTATACACACGAACATACCTATACGCATGCACATATGCACATACACACATACACACACTTACACACACATACACACATGTGTACATATATACACACATATACACATATCTACATACACACATGCATACACATAAACACACACATACACACATGCATACATACACACACATAGACACATATACACACATGTGTACATATACACATATCTACATACACATATACACACACATAAACACACACACACACACACACACAAGCCCAGGTATCTAGTAGACCATGCCATCTAGATGTATGACACTCACAGACACGCGCTTGCTTAGTGATACATTTCACATACATTATCCCCAACGTTCAACCTTGTGTCTGTAGAATATGGGAGAAAAGTCTGTTCTCCTTCCAACAGTTTAACCATTGCCAGCAATCAGGAGAGCGGGCAACAAAGAGAAAGCTGTATTCAGGACACAACGTGGTCCCATCAGCTTCATCTGCTGGAAACTTTTAGAATGGTTGTCCTTCTCATCCCCCAATCTCTGCACACCCCTTTCATTCCGGGAAGAATGGCTACTACTCCTAACACCCCGCTGTGAACCATCTCCTCCAGAAAAGCTTGGTCCGCACACTGGAGCCGAAGTTACCCGTACATAATTTGTCGGTGAATGATGACAGCGAGGATATTACCATTTTAATAAGGTCTGTAAGAATTGAGTCTAAGAATAGGTCTCCAGGCCTTGTGACTGACAGGATACGTTGGACCAGCCAGAAGAGCTGCTATTGGTTTGCAGTCTTCCGGTCCAGGAACCAGGGGTCACGTGGCGCTGGAAGCTGCAGAGGCCATCTTGCCTTACGTTATCTCCACTGTACAATACAAGGCAGTGCTGTTTTCAACGTTGCTACCGGGAACTTTGGGGTCCCTTTGGGGTTCTTAGTCTCATTAACAAAAAACGACTCAGAAGGAGGCTCAAGGACAAGTTTATTAGCTCTTGAAAGAAAAACAGCAGTGCGGGCAAGCTGTAAATCGTGGTAGCTGCTAGAAAGACAGAAATGAGAATGGTATTCCTTCAGAGATAGGGTTCAAAAAAACCCGGATGTTCGACAACGGAGGCGAGCTGCAGGATGGAAGTGTGCAAGTCCAGAGTGGTAGGGAAAGTGTGCCTAGACCAAGAGAGCACACAGTAGACTACTGAAAAAGATACAGAAACAGAAGGAAAGTCGTGCGCTTTGAATTTTCGAAAATGGAGCGAACTTAGCAGGAAAGATCTGCAAACAAGACCCTGGGAGGGGCTTTTGGGAGGTGTAAGTACATGATCTCATTAAGGGGATGATTATTCCTCCCATCCACTTAACAATCCTTCAGGTCTATCAGATTTCCTAAGGAGTGGTCTCCTGCCTGGTGATTGACAGGCCTAGTTGGATTACCTTTTAGGGAAGGAGACAATAATATGTCACGATCTACTCTTGGGAACCGGTCAGAATGGTACGTCTCCATTCAGGGCAGCGGGTTTAGAGGGCAGGGGGACATTTGTGATGTCTTACTTCTTAGTGTTAGCAGAGAATTAGGAGGTGAAATCCAAAGTCATCTGTGAGGCAGAGGTCCATCCTTAATGGCTCCTAAGGCTTCTAACCCTGTCTGGCTGCCTCTTTCTATGTTCTGGAGTGACAGTCGGAGCATCTGCTCGAGCCACAATACTAACAGCTACGCAGGGACGGCTCAGCTCGGATCATCTTGTTCAGTGGCTTTGGATTTACTGAGCAATCCTCAGTCTATTACACATCAGTCTTTGTCACACGCTAACATTTGCCTCTCCCACCAAGACAGGTTTTCTTCTGAATCAACATGTGGGAAACGAGGATGTGTAGCCTCTTGACTGTTAAGTATAAACAGATCTTTCCAAGACTTGTTTCAAATGTCATTTTGCCCTGAGTGCTTCTCATGTTGTTATTAATAAAAAAAAACACACAAAACACTAAGAGCAATTATGTCTATTGGCTACTTGCCACATACCAGGTGTTCGTCAGCTCGTCTGCTCCGGCTCCCGGCAGCTTCTGGAGCCGTTGTTATTATCCTTTGTTCTGTAGTCAGGGAGGCCAGCTAAGGTCACCCACAGAAGCTCTTCCAAATTTGCTTGCCTCTTTTCAGGAAGATTCTAAAGGGGATTTATAATGGTTTGGCGACCGTGTGGCAGGAAAGCTACAGAATGCTTACCAGGACACAGGAAGGTGCAGGGTTAGACACGGGTGACGTTTGAAAGGTCTGTGTTTTGTACGAGCTATTTATGCATGTGGAGGTGTGTCAGGGATGACACAATCAGTTGGAGAATGTGAGACCTATAATCAACGCTATGGGGCTCAGCAGAAGTAGTTTAAAGAGGGAAAAGCTTAGATTTAGATCCGCTCTTTCCAAAGCAATCAACAATAGAACATCAAGCCAACTGAAAGCGTGTGATGTCAGAACCAACCTCCCAAGCAGACCCAGTCTTACCCCAGACTAATTTCTAAGCACACGTGTTTATTGGGTATTATTATTAGCTTCGCTTTCACCAGATAAACTAAGGTTTCAGCCAGAAGAGGACGGGGGTGCAGGGGGTTAACTATGGTTCTCTGTTCCTCTCTCTCCCTCTCCCTCTCCCTGTCTCCTTTGCCCTGCCTGAAAAACTGTCCCAATAACAGCCCTAACTACCATTTGTAGACTTCACTCTGTCCACACAGTCTTCCATAGACATCGTGTGCTAGGTCTTTGCAGCATTCGTAGGTACTTCTGAGATGAACTCCTACAAAATTAGGAAATATTTGCCTTGGACTCATGTTCCTCCTCCTCCTCCTCCTCCTCCTCTTCCTCCTCCTCCTCCTTCACCCTCCTGAGGACCTGTGAGTTTTTCCATGTGTGTCACCATTGCCTGCCTATTAGCTAACTAAAACTGAGAGATGGCTCAAGCTAAGAGGGGGGAGGGAAGGGGAGAAGAGAGAGAGAGAGAGAGAGAGAGAGAGAGAGAGAGAGAGAGAGAGACTAACTTCAAATCAAAGAAAGATTTGAGCTTAGTCATTCCTCCCTTGATCCATCAGGGAGGATCAGAGTCAGAACTGGCCACAGGTCTTCTAATTTAGGAGCCCAAAGGAAAAACTCATCAACGGGAAGGCACTGCATGATCATTCTTTGCTCTACACCACCTGTGTGACATTTGTATTAAAATTAACAATTCAGGGGCTGGGAGATGGCTCAGTTGATACGGTGCTTGCATGCAGGGACACAGTTTGACCTGAATTCATGAGGAAGCCATGTATGGCCATGTGCATTTATAGCCACAGTGTGTGAAGGTAGAGACAGGAGGGTCCCTGGAGTTTGCTGGCCAGCGAGCCCAGCCAAGTCAGCCAGCTTCATGATCGGTGAGAGACCCCCTACTCAGCTCTCTCGTTCTATTGCTGTGATAAAATACCATTGCCTGGGGAGGAAAGGGGTTAACTGGCTAAGGCCTTCAGGCCCATCACTGAGGAAAAGCAATAGAACCACAAGCAGGAACCTGAGGGCAGGCCTGCTCCCCACTCCTCACCGCATCACCTCCACCCAGGGAGCTCCCAGTCCACACCGCATCACCTCCACCCAGGGCTCCCAGTCCACAGCATCACCTCCACCAGGGCTCCCAGTCACACCACATCCACCTCCACCCAGGGTGCTCCCCACCATCACCTCCACCCAGGGAGCTCCCAGTCCACACCGCATCACCTCCACCCAGGGAGCTCCCACTCCTCACCGCATCACCTCCACCCAGGGAGCTCCCCACTCCTCACAGCATCACCTCCACCCAGGAGCTCCCCCCCCCACAGCATCACCTCCACCCAGGGCTCCCCCCTCCTCCAGCATCACCTCCACCCAGGAGCTCCCCCCTCCTCACAGCATCACCTCCACCCAGGGAGCTCCCCACTCCTCACAGCATCACCTCCACCCAGGGAGCTCCCACTCCACACCGCATCACCTCCACCCAGGGAGCTCCCCACTCCACACCGCATCACCTCCACCCAGGGAGCTCCCCACTCCACACCGCATCACCTCCACCCAGGGAGCTCCCCACTCCTCACAGCATCACCTCCACCCAGGGAGCTCCCACTCCTCACAGCATCACCTTCACCCAGGGAGCTCCCCACTCCTCACAGCATCACCTCCACCCAGGGAGCTCCCACTCCTCACAGCATCACCTCCACCCAGGGAGCTCCCCACTCCACACCGCATCACCTCCACCCAGGGACACTCGCAACCCCAGGAAGTACATTAAAAACTAAGAAGGGCTGGAAAGACGGCAGGGAGGTTAAGAGAATTAGCTGCTCTTCCAGAGGACTCAGGTTCAATTCCCAGCACCCACACACGGCAGCTCACAACTGTCTATTATTCCAGTTCTAGGGGATCCAACACCCTCACACAGGCAGCAAAACACCAGTGCACATAAAAAATAAAATTAACAAAAAGGGAAAAAAAACATGATGAACTCTCAGTCACTGAGTTGTGCTTAGTGAACAGTTTTTATTCAGCCTGGGATCAAATGCCCAGGGAATGTGGCTACCACCATGGTCTGGGCCTTCCTATAGAAATTAGCAGTCAAGGTAACTCTCCTTCAACACAGGCCAGTCTGATCTAGACAATTTCTAAATCGGGGCTCTGCACTCAAACGACTCTAGGCTGAGTCGACTGGAGTTAAAGTTACCCAGGATACCCTGTCTCAAAAAAATAAGGCGAGAGCAGCTTAGGGAGAAACCCCATATCTGTTTCTGGCCTCTAAAGTCCATTCATACCTGTATGCATGCATTCAAACATATGTGTGCTCAGATATACACACACAATATAGGAACAGTCGCTTGTATTCTAATGGCGTTCTACCATTAGTTCCATCCACAGGCGACAAAAACATTTCTAAGAGCACACTCCCTTTAGCATTCATCTTATAGTTTAAATTTTAATTTATCATCATGGTCACCATCATCATCATCATCATCATCATCATATTACTATTATCATTATGCACAGGATGGGAGAGAGTGCACACATGCCACCATACACATATGAAGGGCACAAGACAGCTTTCTGAAGTCGTTTTATTTATTTATTTATTTATTTTCTTCTTCCACTTTACGCCGGTCTTGCGAAGGCTTGGGCCGCAATTGCTTTGACCACTGAAGCCCTATTGTCAGCCCAATAGCTTAGTTATCTTTCTGAGCATTCCTTGAGGACATGGTTGAAAAGCAATCCCCATCTTTCCCCCCCGAAAGTGCATAGAGCATTAGAAGTCCTCGATGAGAGCGGGTACACCTTTCTACATGTCCTGTCCGTGCCTGGGATTGACTTCCGCTGGTTGCGGTATGAGCTTAAAGCTATTCAAGTCACCTGGTGGGCCGCGGCGCGAGTTCCTCACTATACGCGCCAATGTTGTGGATTCCATCTTTGCTACCCTAGACCACTCTGTCTTCTGCAGCTCTCAAGCCTGCATCTTTCCTGGCCTGGCGATTCTAACGCCTCTCTGTCCCCTTGTGGGGGAATCCTAAAGTCCCGCCTCTGTCTCCCTGCCCAGCCATTGGCTGCTGGCAACTTTATTTACCAATCAGAACCTACTGGGGGCAGGGACCCTCAGGGTCTTACATGGGGGATTCTCGTACAATTTTGGGAACCCAATTAATATTATGCAAGTTTCAGGCCCAATCCACAACACCTGGGACTGACTTGCTGGTTGGTTATGAACTTCCGAAGGCAATGGCTCTCCTAAGGCACGCAGTCTCTACCGGAGAGCCGAGAGTCATTCTATCACTACACAAGCCCTTCCTCAACAGAAAGCTCCGTTCCCTTGAAGTGAAAAGGAGGAGAATGGTTTTAAATTACTGTGACTCCTATTTCGGTCAGTGGTCCGCTACTCAAGAACCAATTATCCAGCTTAAGGACGCTCCGCTCCTGAGCTCCCCCCTTGTCCGCCAAGGATTTACACTCTTGGCTGTCACCTTCCACAGGGGGTATCAGAGGAAAGGAAAAGGGTAATATTCAAAATAAAATTTCAATAAATGATCCTCCAAGCATCTGTTTTGTGACAGAGAGAGTAACTAGGAGCCATAGAGAGTAACGGAGACCTGCCTGTGGGTTGCTGGACAAATGCTGGATTGAGGATGTGTGTACACACACACACACACACACACACACACACACACACACACACACGCACGCACACACACGGGTGTGAATAAAGTGAGAAAGCAGTTGGACAGTTAGTGTGGAGGGGAGGGAAGGAGGTGAGAAAAAAGAGAGCGGAGCGTGACTCTCAACACCGGCACTTGAAGCCCAGGAAGAAAAGGAGAGGGAGCTAAAATGAGGCAGAACACACAGGCGTGTGGGCAGCAGCGGGTGGGAGTGTGTGAGCTCTGAGGCTAGAGACTGAATAGTAACCGATGGGGAGAAGGGGTACAGGGGCCCCGAGGGCTGTGTGGATAGAGACCTGACTTCTGGGCTCACCTGAGTCTGCTCCAACATTTGGTCAGTACGTCCTCAGTGTTGTTACTATACCAACCTCTTCACCATGACAGTATCTGGTTCTGGGAACAGCGAGACGCTCAGCAGGTAAAGGTTCTTGCAGTCCATCGCCACAGCTCACGGTACAAGAGAAATCAACTTCAGAAATTTGTCTCTGATCTACACACACACACACACACACACACACACACGGGGCAGGGGAGGAAGAGAGGGAGATAACCAGGTAAAATAACTTTCTCTGGACCGTAGATTCCATCGCCATGAGCATCAGTCGGGCTGAAGTGTCTGTCTCTGCTCTCCCCTGCTTTGTCTGTGGAAGGCCACCACCAAATGACCATGTTCCTTGCTAAGTTTGGCTCTCCATGACAACTACGGAAAGCATCATCCCAGACAGCAACACCGATGTAGTCAGAAGCACATGTGCCCGCACGCAACCGCCAGGGAGGTGGTGATATGGGGAGCGCGTGGTCCAAAACAGTAAACAGTACTGCATTTTTATCTCCTGAGCCAACACTTACTATCGTAATACCCAACTCAGAGCTCTGTGTTTCTGCCATTGTTTTAGAAATGGTGAAGTCTCAAACACAGGTCTCACTGTTCCACCAGGCCCAGGGGTGGCCGAGGCTCAGCAGGAGATGGCAGTGCTTTGATTCAGTGATTCCCACAGTGTGTGGTACCTCCTGCTCAGTGTGCATAATGTTACTCATGTATAGCTTTCAGGACTGACCACACTAGGTATTGGATAACCAGTTGGTGTGCTCAACCCCTTTTCTCCTGCTCCACATTCTTCGTCTGGGCTCCAGGCCTCCAGAGCCAACACGCATGTTGGCGCTGTCTTCGTTCACACCGTGTTTAGGCAGTCGAGCTGATGAGATGGCATAGGTGTGGCTTTTGACATTTCTAGGAGACACATCCCCCAACAAGCCCCCTGGCCCTCTAGTTCTTCCCCTCTTCTGCAGGGATCCCTGAGCCTTGGGTGCGGGAGTTAGGTTATAGATGGATCATTGTGACCAGGTTCCATAGCTAGACATCACGGAAAACCACAAGCGATTTTCTTTCTTCTCAAATATTGTTTATGAGTGTTTTGCCAGCATGGGTGCATATGCACCACCCGCGTGCCTATAGCGGTCGGAAGAAGGAGAACATCAGATCCACTGGAACTGAAGTTATAGGCAGTTATTAACCACCATGTGGGCGCTGGGAACTGAATCTGGGTGTTCTGCAAGAACACCAAGAGCTCTTAACTATTGAGCCATCTCTCCAGCTCCATAACAGATTTTCTTATAAATAATATTCCTTATCTGGCTATCTAGACAACAATTGTGCCTATACCACTGCCAGAAAGGAAGAAACTGTAGAGAGAATAACTTGTGTATTGTATGGATGCCATACAATTTAAAAACCTATGGCCTATAGGAAAGGGTAGAATAGAAGGCGGGACATCCGGGAGGCAGAAAGAACTCTGGGATAGAGCCAGGCACAGGAGATTCACCCAGGGAGACGTGATGAGGAGATGCATGGTGCCTGAGCTTTGGTAACCAGCCACGCGGCAGAACGTAGATTAGAATATATGGGTTGTTTTAAATTATGATCTACTCAAAGAAAAGCATAGCTACTTGGTATTTACAATTACATGGTATTTGTAAATATATTTTGAATCTGAGTCTTATTTCTGGGAGCATGAGGCTGAGAGGTAGAACCAGGCTTAACTTCTACAAGAAATATTGTAAAACATTTTTTAAAAATTTAATTTTAATTTATCTAACAATTTCATATATGTGTGTATGTTTATATTTATATGTGTATATGTGCATATATATATTTCTATCATATGTATCTCATATCATCCTCTCTTAACCCCTTCGTGCTCTCACAGATTTCCCTCCCACAAGTCAACTTCCTACTTTCATATCCTGTGTATATGTGGGGAGGGGAATATTGAAGGTTTTAAGAAAGAAAATGAGATGTGAGCTCAGGTCTGGTTCTTAACATATCAAACTGACATTTGTGGGAAAGGGGGATAGGTTACTTTTAATTAAAAATCTAAAACAATCTAGAGCAATGGTTTTCAACCTGTGGGGCCTGACCCCTTTGGAGGTCAAAAGACCCTTTCATGGGGGTGCTTAAGACCATTGGAAAACACAGATATTTACATTGTGATTCATAACAGTAGCAACATATTAGGAAGCAGCAATAAAAACAACTTCATGGTTGGGGGTCACCTCAACATGAAAAACTGTGTTAAAGGGTCACAGCTTTAGAAAGGTTGAGAACCACAGATCTGGAGTCCCAATAAGGGATTGTCTAGTTCCAGTTGGCCTATGGGTATGTCTATGGGGGCACTGATTTGATAACATTAATAGATGTGGGAAAACCTGGCCCCCTAGGGGCAGCACCAATCCCTGGGCTTGAGTTAAAGCAATAAAAATAAATAAATAAATAAATGAGCTAAGCAATAAAAACCCATACATTCATTCTGTCTGCTCTTCGCTGTGGGTGTGCTATAACTGGCTGCTTCTAGAACCTCTACCTTGACTTTCCTGCTATAATTGACAGCATCCTGGAATTGTGTGCTAAAATAAACCCTTCCTCCCTAAGTTATTTTTATTGGTGTATTTTATCAGAATAACCAGAAACAAGACTTGAACACAGGAGAAGAGAGTTGACCAGACTGCAACCTGGCATGTCCAAGAGAGAAGGCTGTTGCCTCTGGGTCAGACTGTAGAAGGTCAAGTTCCCAAGCACCCTGAATCTAGCATGTCCAAGAGAGAAGGCTGTTGCCTCTGGGTCAGACTATGGAAGGTCAAGTTCCCAGAGCACCCTGAATCTAGCATGTCTAAGAGAGAAGGCTGTTGCCTCTGGGTCAGACTATGGAAGGTCAAGTTCCCAGAGTACCCTGAAATAGTATAGAAATTTGACAACTTATTTGCTGTTTCAGATCCCTTCCTGAAAAATATGATTGGTGGTATTTTTAGCTGGACATCTGAATTTCCACCTAGCAGTATCTTAAATACCTTCTCTTTCTCCCATGACTGAAACATATGGCTACTGGCTGGCGGCATGTCAGTCGCTAAAAGATACCCTGGGGTCCCAGGTTCCTTCTGCCTTTCAACTTTATTTTTTTTTTATGTTGGCTCCTTGCCTCCTGTTTCCAAGATAGTTTCTACAACTCCAGCCCTCACATTTGTGTCTAGAGGAATAGAAGGAAATAGAGACAAATGAGAGGGGGTGTTTTGTTTAAGTTTTTAATTTAAATTTTTATATGTATGTGTGTCTGTGCACATAGATTCCCCTGGAACTGGAGTACAGACCATTGTGAGCTGGGAATCAAACTCAGGGCATTGCAAGAGCAAAACACAATACTCAGCTTCTGAACCACCTCTCCACTCCCCAGTTGGGTGTTTTAAACTATGTTTATCTCATTTTATCGAGAAAAATAAAAAGTGTCGGTCTGTGATCGAAGCCACTTGAGCAGTAATGGAGGCTGGCAAAGCATTACCATCTTGATAGCACGTGAAAGTTGAGTTCTGCTAAGCAAAGCTGGAGAAACACTAAGTGCACACTTGCTTTGAGACAGTGACTGAAACATTGTTTCAGCTGCCGGAGCCTGGCGTGGAGGAGTGTCTGTAGCTGTTGAAGTTCCCATAATCCAGGCACAGATACTTCCTCATGAACGCAGCAGAATGAAGAACCAGTTAAGCTAAGGGGCCGGAAAGAAAGATGCAACTTCTGCTTTAATCCAAAGCTAGAACCTGGCATGGCTTTTTAAATTATGTTTATTCCTCCTCTTTCTCACAATTACGAGTCTGTTTCCCTCGTTATCCATTTTTAAAATTGCTTTTCAATTGCGCACTTTATCATTTTAAAATTCTCACTGTGAGAATATAAACTTGCTTTTAAATCCACTCGCTTAGAACTCGACCTGCAGCGATTCCCCTCCCAGTGAGCAGTCTGGGCAGGGCCCAGTCACCAGAGCTGACCACTGACCCTGCTCTTCCCAACATGCCTGCTTTAGATACAGTTCAGCAGTGTGAAGAAGAAATACTGCCTACAGTTACAATAAAATTAATCAATGCATTATAGCCAAATGCACTAGAAGTTTCCATAACCAAAGGGCAACACAGAAACCCAAGCTTTGTTACTCTTTGCTGAACAGTCTGTGTGGATTAGATAACTAGTAAGGCTGTCCCACATGTCCCTAACCAAAGGCAGCAATTCCGAGCCCAGGATGAAAAGGCACTGACAGCTGTGGAATTGCATGGTGTTAAGACAGAAGAGAGAAATTGTGGTAGACAGAGGTTTCAAAAGAATGAAAAGAAAGGTTCTAGGTGCCTGCTTAAAAGAATGGAAAATGGTGCCTAGGAGAGATATTTGCACTACCATGTTCATGGTAGCAGTGAGACAGACTGACTCCATGACAGACTACAAACTGGCAGTTCAGGAGATGAAGCCTCGCCAAGAGAACTGGCCAAGTCCAGGCAAGCCCAGGCAAGTCAGTTACTGAAAAACAAAACAAAACAGGCTTCAGGCAGCCCCATCAGAAACTGCCCTACCGTCAGAAGTTGCCCCACCACCTGGCTTGAGGCAAAGACAACCCGGTTAGCAGCAGTTTGCAGACCTTCTCAGCAATAGTTTCCAGATTTCCCCATCAACAGTTTCCAGCCCCCACATGCCTAGAGATGGATCCAACAGATCGAGATAGAGGTCACCTACCCTGGGATTCCCCTAATGTGTTTTAAATTGGGTCTGCAAGCTCGCTTCAAGGTCTCTCCTCCTTTGTAGATGGTAGACCCTAGCATGCTGGACCTCTGCAGAGAAGACACTCTTTGCCCTTACATACTATGTGAGCCCGGGGCATCATTCTCCGGTGAATCATGGGTCCTTACAGAATTACAATAGGCACCAGCTGTAGCAGCCATCAGAGAATGAACGACTCAGCAAATGTAAGCTAAGTGCACATAATGTAATAGTATTCAGGCTTAAAAGCCAAGAAAGGGCAAATCTCACTTAAGCGGGGGGTGTCTACAGTAGTGGGGATGACACCGACCAATGTACGCAGGCAACCGCCAGGGCTGGGCATTGTCAGTATTTGGTGGGGGCAGAGTTTCAATGGGGAAAATGGAAAGTTCTGGTTGACAGCAAGGTGATATGCTCCTGGGTCTCGGAGCTGTGCGCTCAAATACGTGCACGCACACATGCGCGCACATCCACACAAGTGCATCCCACCACCACTATCCGCTAAGTCTTTGAAAGTTTGGTCCTGGAGGAAAAGAAGGAGGCAAACTAGAAGAGCTTTGCAGAAACAGTTAACATCTTTCAATCACTTTGTGGCGTGTTGTTGCCCTTGTTTTGTGGTGTGTCTTTGTTTCCCTTTTTATAGTAAATATGCTCGACATTTGTGATTGGTGGAAAGGGAACACAAACTGTGAAAGGGATAGCTAAGGATGAGAGGCCAGAGTTCCTCTGCCACCCCTCACCCCAGGGCCAGGGAGCCCCATCCCCTGAAGTTTGTTTCTGCTCAAAAGCCTGAAACACCTCCGTCCTTCTTCCATGCCCAGGACCTATGCTAACTCCGGGTCCGATGCTATATTCTGACCTGGAACGATTGGTTTTGCTGCTGCTGCTGCCACTGCCACCGCCGCTGACTCCTGGGGACTCAGGTGACAAACTGGAGCAGTCACTCCATAAGCAGTTTCTGGGGCAGCGTGCTGCAGAGCTCTACAAACAGCCTCACTCTGTTTTCTGATTGGCTCTTCTTACATTCCCGTTTTATTATTTTTTTTGGAGAAAACAGGGGTCTCTCATGGAAGCTTAGGGAAATGACTGAATTTTAATGGAATCTAATTGGGCCCCATGGTTATCTCAAAGAAGCTGTGGTCATAAAAGTTAATTAAGTTAGATTCATTTGCATATTCAAAACCTTTTTTTTTTTTTAAAAAAAGAGGGACTGTGTCTGGGCCTGGCGGGGATTAGGAGACACAACAGTGTCCAGGTGGCTTGGCTTGTACCTGGGGAATTAGAGCAGCAGCCTATTATCTTAATCCTCTTGCCTCAGTTTGTGTTCTCTGCCTCCTTTAGGAGGGTGCTGACCCAGGAGGTAACCTGGTAGGCCTCGCCTGTTCACTTTGAGATGTAGAACAAAGCCCTTTACAGAAAAAGATTTGGATTTGCTGTGCTAAGCCATGGAAGTAGTTTTCTAGACAAAAGGTGACTTCAGAACCTTCCATAGCGACATTTACAGCCACGGGACTGGACTGGCCAACAGTGTGAGCATTTGTGAGCATGCTTGAACGCTTCTTGGCAACAGGAGTGCAGCTTCGTTTATTATGGGTCAGAGGAAGGGAACAATAGGACGCTAAGAGGATGTCTCGTCTGCCCTGCTGCCTGGGGTAAGCCCAAAATAACCGGCTGAATTGGAACTCTGGCCTCTTTTCTCTGGCCCCTAGGGAAGCCTTTCACAACCATCCTCTATTATCCGACCCATTTTTAACAAAGTTTAGTATCATATCAGAAAGCATCCCATGTGTCAAAACTCTATCCCCACTGCTGCTGACTAACCGTTTATTCTCACGTGCATACCGAGCAAACATGGAGGAAAGTCCCTACCACCGCCACTGCCGTCACTACCACCACCACCACAGTTCACCTGAACATTTAATCTGAACTCCAGCCAGTGCCTGGGTCAGTTGATGGAGCCTGATGTCTGCCCTACCTCCGCCAGCCTCTCCTGCCTGTTAACACAAATAAAGGTTTATTATCTCCCTCCTCACCTTGTGAGAGGACCAGATTAATGTATTCCTTTCTCCGATGCCAAGTTCTTGAGGAGCAGTAAAAGCGGAAGACAGGGCAGACTCGGCCCTCTTCCACCAAGCACGGAGAGTTTTGTAAGTGCTTCCAAATGTGAGACTTACAGGCAGCACAGGTTACCGAGAAGCATCCCACCACAGGGTGGAGCACAGAAGCGCGTTCTGAATAAAGTGAAATGTCACGTGAAACCTCAAGAGATGACTGGGGACCATCAAAGTGGGAAGGGGATGAAGCCAGGGGGGACAGCGTGTGTGTGTGTGTGTGTGTGTGTGTGTGTGTGTGTGTGTGTGTGATCCTTGCCACAGCAGCTAGTGTGGCCAGAGTGGGGGTTGGCAGTGCAGTTTAGATGACAGGACAGAGGTGGCTGTGGTTACTTTGCACCTGCTCATTCGTGTCCTATGGCTTGGTCCCACCTGTGTGGATTGAGAACACTGAGGACCTACACCCCTAAAAAACAAGCCAAGCCCCATCTCCACATCCGGTCAGCCACAAGTGCTCCAGAGCCCACAATCGTCAGTGTGGCACAGGGCAATGGCTGCTGTCTCTTTGCATGTATTTGGGTACAGTGTGGCTTAGCAAGTCAAGCTTTCAGGGTCTCCAACTCCTGGTTTGTCAAGTGAGGTCAGACACGGGTTCCTGATATGTCTAACCTATCTTCTGGAATCCACAGTGAGAGTCCCCACAGCTCTTAAGTGGGTCACACTATTACTGACTAGCCTACATCCAGGAGCGGGGAAGGGTTATCAAATAGGCTTATCAAATAGGCAGCAGTCCTCTCTCCACTTGCTTTTATTTTTTTTCCCCCTGTGGTAACGTATACCCCGCATTAACACTCACCATTTCAAGCCTTTAAGACTCACAGTTCAAAGACAACTCACGACCTGTGCGACTATCTGTTGCTAAAACAGTCTCCCTTCCACTGTTAAATGAGTTCGGGGAAGGACTAGAAATATTTACAACCCATCATCATGACTCTAAAGGAGTTTTAATATGCAATATTTAATAATATTTTTTGAGATTTTCACACACGTACACAGTGAATTTTGGTCATATTGACTCCCCTGCTTTTCCACTCAATCTTCCTAACCCCCACGCCTGCCTCCAACTTTTGTGTGTGTGTGTGTGTGTGTGTGTGTGTGTGTGTGTGTGTGTGTGTGTTTTGGGTTTGTTTTTTGGTTTTTTTTTTTTTTGTTTTGTTTTGTTTTTGTAACACACTGTCCTAATACAGATGGATGCGGCCATCATGACTTTTTTTGTGTATCTTAAAAGACGAGTTACAGGGCTGGAGAGACGGCTCAGTGGTTAAGAGCACTAACTGCTCTTCCAGAGGTCCTGAGTTCAATTCCCAGCAACCACATGGTAGCTCACAACCATCTGTAATGGAATCTGATGCCCTCTTCTGGTGTGTCAGAAGACAGCTACAGTGTACTCATATACAAAATAAATAAATCTTTAAAAAAAAAAAAGATATAGTTACAGTTCTCACGGCAACTGATATATACTTCTATCACTTGGTGAGTGAAAATGGAAGGAGGAGGAGGTCCAGCAGGGAGTGACAGTTTCTCTCTCTCTCTCTCTCTCTCTCTCTCTCACACACACACACACACACACACACACACAGCCTCTACAATGGTAGTTCTCAACCCTTCCGAATGCTGGGACCCTTTAATACAGTTCCTCATGTTGTGCTGCCCCCCAACCATAAGGTTATTCTCACTGCTACTTCATAACGAGTTTTGCTACCGTTATAAACATATGTAAATATTTTTGGAGATAGACACTTACCAAAGGGGTGTGAGACCCACAGGTTGGGTCTAAGAAAAGGTCACCTTGTTCAAGATCACAAGGCTGAATACCCCAGATTTGTCACCGCTCCTCTACCACACCGAGCCAGCTGCTTTGTCTCACAGGTGGGCAACGCCATCACCATCCTACCCACAAATGAATGGTAGAGTCCGGCTTCCAACTCAAGTCAGCTCAGCTTTCCAAATTTAGCTCCATCCCTATGGCTAACTGCTTTCTCCAAGAACAACTACCAGGGGCTGACTAGTGGATCTTGAAAGGATAAAAACAAAAAAGATGCAGACTGAATTTCACCTCAACTGCTAGGCTCGATTGCTTTTGTCCTGCACCTCCTTCTTCCCTCTTCCGCCACAGTCATTTCCTGTCTCTCTTGCCCAAGGAGCTGATGGCATCCACTGTCCCACATGGTGCCATTACTTAATTAAGAATTAATTCTGAGAGCATCAGGGAGCCGAGCGGTCAGGAAGGGTTAATAGCCCTAGGAAGGGCTGAGTTCCTGCACCTCAGGTGGTGGCAGAAGGCTAGGAATAATGAGGCTAGGGAACCTCCCAGCAACCTGAAGCCTTCTCTGCAGATCCTAATAGGACCAAAAATAAATTTGAGACCTGGAAACTGTCAGGCAAATTAATGTGAAGGGCACAGGCTCTGTTTTCTCTCAACAGGTAAGAATTCCGAGCATACAGCTGGAGGACGGGTTAAGAATAGTATAGCAGTCGCTAAGTGGTGCTCACCCGATACAGGGGGCCTGGCACCCAGGAGGGCTGCATGGGAGAGCTGAGAAGAAATAAGACCAACCACCGGAGCTAAGCCACCAAGGCTGCAGGACCTTTAAAGGCTCAAAATGCAAACAAACTGAGACGCTAGTACACACACACACACACACACACACACACACACACACACACATACACACACACACACGGGTCCAAAGGTTTAAAAAAAACAAAAACAAAATATTTATCCTTGACTTGCAGTGTCCACATGGTTTCTCTCCCAAACCCTCTCATCCCTACCACCACCAAGAGTATCCTGTGGTGTTTTGAATATGCGTGGCCCAGGGAGTGGCACTATTAGGAGGTGTGGCCATGTTGGAGTAGGTACGTCACTGTGGGGGTGAGCTTGAAGATCTTCCTCTCCCAGCTGCATGAGGAGTCAGTATTCTTCTGGAAGCCTTCAGATGAAGATGTAGAACTCTCAGCTCCTCCTGCACCATGCCTGCCTGGATGCTGCCATGCTCCCACCTTGATGATCATGGACTGAACCTGTAAACCAGCCCCAGTTAAATGTTCTTATAAGAGTTGCCTTGGTCATGGTGTCCGTTCACAGCAGTAAAACCCTAAGACGTACCCCACAGAAGAGCTTGAAGGTCTTTCATGTGCCAGGTTCTGTCCTTTGCCTGCAGTTCTGCCTTTCCTGTGACCCCTTCGCATATGCACCATCCTCCCAGTCACACCTTCTAATCGGGAGCCAACTTTATCATGCTCCTCGGCATAGTGTAACAGTCTACTTCCCTGTTACAACGTCTACTCTTCCAGGACAGGGTCCATGATGCTAGAACTACTGAGGAACAAAGTTAAAAACTAACAAATTCTGCATGACCACCCACATTGCAGACTACCCAAGATCATAACCTCAAAAGCCATCCTTAGCTACAAAGTGAGTTAGAGGTCCCCTGGAGATACAAGTATCTTAATTTAAAAAAAATGCAGACCTTATCTAACTAATTAAATAATTAATTGAATAAATAAATGAAATAAAAAACAAGGGACACATGATAAAGCCATCACAGGTCACCTCACAGAACAACTTTGTCCTTCACCCTGCAGAAAAGGAGCTAAGAACTCAGAACCTAGTGGTATTCGGAAGTGAGATGGGCAGATTTGCTTGAAGTCCTGACCCTACTAAGGTAAAGAATATGGGAGATTCCTCATAAGGAAGCAGAGTTAACATCCTTACCCAAGTAAGACCCCAAGAGGAGAGGAAAGGGTTGAGATCTTTCCCATCTCTGACTGTGTATAGAAACGTGGGACAAGCGAGACCTGAACTAAACAAAAGGAGAGAGAGAGTGACTTGTTCTGCTTGCTCTCATCCTGCTCTGATTCCTGACCACAGATGTGACATAGCCAGCCACCTCCTGGTACTCCCACAATCATTTCCCCACCGTGATCAATTGAACCCTCACATCGTGAACCAAAATGGACTCTTTCTTGCTTCAGTTGCTTTTCCCAGAATTTTCTAACAGCAGCTAACAAAACCATCAAAGACGAAGACCTTCCTTCTACACCTTCTCCAGCCTGGAACCTTAGTGTTCATCCACAAACCTTTATGGAGTGAGCCAGTAACTAGGGAGGGAGGCATGGCGGCTGCTGTCCAACTCACCTGGTAAGAAAGCCTGGAGGCTTTCCGCTCAACTCAGGGCATACGATGACATCTTAGCCTGGTTGGGCGAAGTCATAGAACTCCATTGCTCAAGCTTTGGAGGCTTGATAGCAGGGCCTGGAGATTCTAGAATCTGCCAAAGGTATGTCCTCTACTTCAAGATCATCACCACCGTGCTGTGTCCTCCCCTGGTGGAAAGGACAAGGCAGCTCAGGTCACCCTTAAACAGTAAGCTCCGAGTCAGGGGTTCCCTAGGTGAGATTCTTGATTGAGAGTAAGTAGATTGCCATGCGACACCTACAGTAGGCCCTAGATTCTTCCCTGCTGCCATTCTGTATTGCTACACACACGCACACACACATGCACACCCACATGGACACACACACATATACATACCTATACACATATACACACAGACACACACATACATGAACATGGACACATATACACACATACATGCACATACACACAGACACACACATACACACACATACACACACATATACATACCTATACACATATACACACAGACACACACATACATGAACATGGACACATATATACACATACATGCACATACACACAGACTCACACACACATGCACATACACACACACACACACACTTGGTACCTGCACATGCACATACTCAAGAGCACACAGACACACATTTACATGCACACATGCCCACATAGACACACAGGCGTGCACGTGTAGTTCTGCGTAGTTTCCAACAGAAACTGGGAGTCAGAGATGAACGTGTGTAACAGCGACAGTGAAGATCATAGGAACACGTGTGTGCCATGTCTTAAGTCTTAACCAGTGATGGACTCCGTGCCTTCGTGCCTTTAAGCTTAGCTACACCAAATGCCTCCAGGAAAACTTAAGGGGTGGGGGAGCCTCAGGATCTGCTTTCTGGCTTCCAGCGATTGAGTTATGCTGTGGGCTGTGGTAAATTCTTGCTGTACTAAAAATAGATGAAGGGTAGATCAGTCACCCTTGGGGATGTTTTATCTGCTCCATTCATGCATCCGAACATGTCACTTGCATGGAGCCAAAATAAATACAACCAAAAGGTCACTGAGGATGGCAGGCAAAGGGGGTGATTCGGATGAAAACCTGGAAGACACGCGCACACACAGTCGATGACAAAGATGAGGGCCAGCCCCTACTACGAGGACCTGGGCAGGAGCTGGGTCTGTGTGATTGATAAATAAAGAGTGTGAATAGTTTTCTCTCCAATAGTTTCTAAAGGACAGATTTAGAGCTCTCTCCCTCAAAGAGAGCCAAAGCGTCCAGCTGTTCTCCTCCACACAGACTGACACAGACCCTTGTCACAAACTTACACTTCGCTCTGGCAGCGCCCTCCCACTGCCCCCTCCTCCTCCTGGAACACCAGGCAGAGCACCAGAAAGGCAACCCAGATCCACGGGAAAGTGTGACTCAAGCCACTCACGAGCAAAGACAGCCAAAAGGTTTGGGGGTTCCCCTAGGCCAAGCTTATCGCCGACTTATTTCATTCTGCCAACGGTTTTAAAGGAAAATGTTTAGCAAGAGGTCAGTTCCTTGTCCTCAGCTTCTACAGAGACTAAGGAAGACTGACTAGACGTGGGTCTACAAGGCTGGAAATGCAGCCCCTCGTCAAGCATGCAGTGTTTTGAAACACTAATAAACCCAGCAGCACCATCTGTATAATTTGCAAGAATTCTTGCTAAATCAGCTGGCCAAAGGCAGAGACAATTGCTTTGCCTGCATGCGCCACCACCGTGTTGCCGGGAAGTATTTTAAGTGGATAATGAGTAGTCTCTTCTCTCAACGACTATATTCAAATAACATCTTGTGTCTATAATATGCAAAGTTCCAGGTCAAGGGCCTTGGGAACCCCTGGTCCTTCGCTTAGGACTTTAATCCTCGGAGATGAAATCACACATCTCTCTTCTCCAGTGAGATTTAAGAAAGCAAATGGTGGGCTGGGGATTTAGCTCAGTGGTAGAGCACTTGCCTAGGAAGCGCAAGGCCCTGGGTTCGGTCCCCAGCTCCGGAAAAAAGAGCAAAAAAAAAAAAAAAAAAAAAGAAAGCAAATGGCTAGTGGAGGGTGGACACGCGTTCCAGCTCACACATACCCATGCACAACATCACAGGCCCAGAAACGCCCAAACACACAATGCCTAAGAGCTCTGAAGTACGTAGCTCTCACTCACCCTGCATCTTTAGGCTGACGGCCAAGACTCTTCCTTATTTAATGGTGGTTTCACCTTGAAAATGATTTTGGGGGTCCAACATGGCCTTTTGCTTCAATGAACAAATACACATAAGAAATGTAGTTATGGGGAGGTGGATAGGGGGTTTCCAGAGGGGAAACCCGGAAGGGGGATAACATTTGAAATGTAGATAAAGTATCTAATAAAAAAATGCAGTTACTACAGGAAATATGGAGGTAACTCGTGGGGGTGGGGGAAGCAGAGCACATGGAAACTTGTTCTGTAACGAATCCAAACATTTATATTCCCATAACCAACCTCTATTTCCCCAGCTCCATGGCTTCCGGCTGGAAGCAGAAATGCAGCGATTGCAGGGTCATTTAATTTATTGAGTCTTCCTTTCCCCCAAGGTCCTTTAGAACCTGGGAGCTGCTTACCATGTGGGCCACAGACAGCAGCAGCAGCAACAGCAGCAGCACTATGAGGTGTCAGAAACACAAGCTCTTACGCCCTGCACTCCCTCCAGTCACATGCTGCATCTGAACAAGATCCCTGAAAGGTTTAGATAGCAGCCCCATTCTTAGACTATTAGCTGCCATTGGTCTAGCAAATTCTATAACACCTCAGAAACAACAGCTGGCTATGAAGGACATGTTTTGGAGGTTTTTGTGTGTGTGTGTGTGTGTGTGTGTGTGTGTGTGTGTGTGTGTGTACAGGCAGGTGGGGAAGGGTGTGCATTCACATATGTGCGTGTGCGTGTGGAAGCCAGAGGACAACTTTAATGTTAGTCACCATCTCCTTCTCTTTGGTTTGGTTTGGTTGTGGAGGGGCACATTGGCCATGGCCCACATGTGGCAGTCACAGGACAACTTTCAGGGGTCAGGACTCAGTTCTTGCTTTCCACCATGTGAGTTCTGGGGCTCAAACCCAGGACATCAGGCTTGGGGACATCAGGCTTGTGGACAAGCGTCTTTGCCCACTAAGCAATCTCAGCCTTCCACATCCAGGGATTTTTTTGAGTCTCTGAGAATTCCCTCATGCTTGCAAGAGGTTGCTTGCTTAGCTGACGGTGCCATCTCCTCAACTCCATGGAGGAGGCTTTCTGGGTGTTGCTGGGAAGGATCTGACATTATGTGGGACCATGAAAGGCGCCCTGGATCCCAGTTGAGGAGGTTTGAAACCCCGGTAACCCTGAAAGGGACAGTAGGCATTTCGCCTGACCCCCAGGAAACCAGACTAGTCACAGCCCGCAGCCCTCCATAGATTTGTGGCCATCAGTCATAAGGGCATTAAGCCCCTCCACAGGTAGAGGATGTGACCACAGGTCACCAAAGCTCTAGAGATCTCCATTATAATGAGGTACCCAACGGTCTGGAGGCTTAGCCAATGAATTTCCCTTCCCAGACACTCCTCCCTGCAAAAGGTATTTAATCAGGCCCACTCAGAGAAGTAGGGTACAGTTTTACTCATCCACTTTCCTCCATGACAATCAACACCTTAAAACCACAGACCGTCCCTTGGGGAACCACTGAGAAGGCCTTCGCCTACAGACCTCCATCTAATCTCCTGTAGAAGCCCTCCCTGTGCTCCCAGCCACCTCCACCACCAAGCCTACAGCCCTCCACCATCAAGCCAAGGACTAATACCCCACCCCCACCCCTACCCTGATGGGACCAGCCAGAGTTCCCCCTCTTTCCCCTTTGGCCCCAGGCTAGATCCAGTCCTTGATTCTGTTCTCAGCTCTTCTGAGGCATCCCAGCGGCACCTGGACGCCCAAGAGCCTGAGAACCCAACAGCCCCAGCCTCCTTGCAGGCCCAGGGACCCCCAAGCCAGCTCTGGCTATCTTATGCCTCAGACCACGCTTCCCAGAGCGGTGTCCGGGGACTGCCCTATATGGTCAGACACCTGCTGGTAGTCAACTTCCCAACTTCCCACGTCCTGCCTCCCTGAGTGACCCGAGCCCTGTGGTGGAGCAGATGAGGGACCACAGTAATCCTACAACATTATTGGACCTTCACCATGTGGCAAGCATGCAGTTTACAGGATAGCAGGCACACCCCTAATAAAGGGCAGATCGAGTTGGAAGCCAGCTGGCTTCCGGGACCCCATTTCCCATCAGTTGGGTTCAAAGCCAGGAGCAACTTCCCAGCAGGGTTCCCATTGGCATCTGGGACCTGGTTATTTTGAGGTCAGTCTGTGTCCCTACATGGTGGCAAGGGTTCCTGTCCATCACCCACTACAGATGTCCATTATCATAGCAATCTAGGAACCCCTTCTCTACTCCCCGATGCCTGAGCTTCTATGACCACATGGAGAACCACAGTGTCGTATCGCATGGTAGTCAGTCATTCTGAGAAATACATTTTCCTTTCTTCCAGTGTTGAAAATACTTAACAAAATCCTTTACGCCTACATTATGTTTCATTTCAACAGAAGGCTCTAACTATTTAGGGCATGCTCTGTGGAGACTAGAAGACAAGGCTCCTGCCTTCTAGCAGAGGACCATCTGGTTAAGGAACTAGGACTTGGTAAGCAATAGTGAAGAAGCAATTTGAAGCGCTCTTTAGTAAATCCAGAACGGCCCCAAAGTCCTAGATTCCTATTATGGCTTTGTGTCACCCACTAAGATGACCATAGTTCTCCAAGTTCCTGCCCCTCCCTCTGTAAAGAAAATAAAGTATTATTCAACGGTGACCATTCATAGTAGGCCAGTGCCTAAAACATGAAGTGTGTTTCCTACATACCAGTCATGCCCACCTGTGCTGGCTGGTTTTGTGCGTCAACTTGACACAAGCTGGAGTTATCACAGACAAAGGAGCCTCCCTTGAGGAGATGCCTCTGTGGGACTCAGCTATAAGGCATTTTCTCAATTAGTGATCAAGGGTGGGAGGGTCCAGCCCATTGTGGATGGTGCCATCCCTGGGCTGGTAGTTTTGGATTCTATAAGAAAGCAAGCTGAGCAAGCCGGGGGAAGCAAGCCAGTGAGTAACATCCCTCCATGGCCTCTACATTAGCTCCTGCCTCCAAGTTCTTGCCCTGTGTGAGTTCCTGTCCTGACTTCCTTTGGTGATGAACAGCAATGTGGAAGTGTAAGCTGAATAAACCCTTTCCTCCCCAGCTTGCTTGTTGGTCATGATGTTTGTGCAGGAATAGAAACCCTGACTAAGACACACCAATCACGGCTTCCTCTCAATCAGGGAGGAAAGTGGATTTAAATGAGATAGGAGCTGTCCATTGTGGGGGAGATGGCATACTGGGCAGTGGGCACAGCATGAGTAAGCGCTGGTGTCAGGAGGGAGGCTAGCCTTGGAGGAAACTGCGAAGGTGACACACCCTGGACTGAGGAAAGATCCCAGGCAGGATTATGAGAGGGAGTCCTAGAAAGTAAAAATGAGTTTGTATTTATTATGTGGACTCAAAATCTCCTGGAGGTTTTATTTTTTTTTTTATTCTGTATCAAGACTTTCAAATTCAGAAGAAGTTCAAGTCTATAGGCCACAAGGGCAAAGTTTCCAGACCTGTCTCCAGCTCTTCCCACACAGAGAAGACAGGTCTGGCTAGTACGGATGTCTTTGTGTGTTTGTCCTTGAGCTTGTGGTTGGTAGGTAGGTAGATGATAGATAGATAGATAGATAGATAGATAGATAGATAGATAGATAGATAGATAGATAGATAGATAGACAGACAGACAGATATAAGTGTAGGTGTAGATGTATGTATGGGTCTGGGCCTGAGTGTGTTCAGGTATCCATGTGTGCATGTGTGCATGTTGAAGCCAGAGGTCAGTGTTGAGTGTTTCCCTCAGTTGTCTCTGTTTTTTGAAGTAGATGCTGCCCTGAACCTGAAGCTTCTCAATTCAGCTAAGCTGAGCCCCAGGGATCCACCCGTCTCCATCTCCAGTGCTGGGCTTGCAACACCAGTATGGTGTATGGGCGCCAGAGATTCAAATTCACAGAGGAACTCCGAGAACTGCTTCATCCTCTCCGTCCCCTGTCACTGGTGTCTTTAAGAAGTCCAAAAAAACACAGACACTGCAGTCGTCTTGTTAGTTTTTTAAGATTTGTTTTTATTTTCACCCCTATTTAAATGTGTGTGTGTGTGTGTGTGTGAATGTGTAAGTGTGTGTGTATGAATGTGTGAGTGTATATGAATGTGTGTGAGAGTGTAAATGTGCGAGTGTATATGTGAGTGTGTGTGTATGAATGTGTAAGTGTGTGTGAATGTGGGTGAGAGTGTAAATGTGTGAGTGTATATGTGAGTGTGTGTGAGTGTGTGTTTTAATGTGTGTGAGTGTGTGTGAATGTATGTGTGAATGTGTGTATGTGTGAGTGTGTGTGAATATGTGTGTGAGTGTGAATGTGTATGTGTGTATGTGTGTGTGAGAGTGTATTGTGAGCATGTGTGTGTATTGTAAGCGTGTGTGTGTGTGTGTGTGTGTGTGTGTGTGTGTGTGAGAGAGAGAGAGAGAGAGAGAGAGAGAGAGAGAGAGAGAGAGAGAGAGAGAGCACGCATTCCTGCAGTGAGTGCAGGTGTCCTAGGAGACCAGAAGAATATCAGATACCCTGGAGCTAGAGTTACAGGAAGTTGAAAGCTGACTGACAAGGGCTCTGGGAACCAAACTTGGGTCCTCTGAAGAGAAGGAAATACTCTTAACCAAGAAGCTGCCTCTTGACTCCCGTCCCACCCTTCCAGCGGAAATATTTTGGGTTTTTTTTTTAACTCAAACTCTTAGTTTTTTGCCAGTTTTATTAAATGTCCAGATTTGAGTTAAGTCGCATTAACAGATAAATAAATCCACATCTAGGAAGGAAGATACTTAGCCCCATTTTATGAAGTGCAGAATTTCATCATAAAAGGAACCAAAAACACCTTAAAAACGTCTAAGAGACTCTTGCTTACAACTGGGTTAAAGTTGCTCTCCACAGAGTTTTTGCCTCTGCTGCTCATTAGGAAAAGTTCTTTAACACCCGGCAGAAAAGAATAATTAGCAAATCAATTAATTAAGGTCCCATCAACACTCTTCCTGCCAGCCCCAGTCACATCTTCCTTGTAAATAAGCTCTCTTGCCTACATTACAGTCATTAGCTCTCCAAATGTAAATAATAAACCCTTGGATTTCAGCTGATTGCATTTCAGGGAACAGACTTCAGTCCACCTCCATCAGCCAGGATACTGTAAAACAAAGAGCCACATTGTCTTAACCAAGTACGTTCAGCACAGCTATACATAGCTTCTGCGTCCATTCACTCCCCAGATTCACCCTTCCTCCTCAGGACATTAGCCAAACATCTATTTTAGTTGTGACACATACACAAGGAAATACTATAGTAATTAAAGAAACCACCCATTTCCTTCCCCTTAAGTTCCAGGAAGCCACGTTATTTCTGCAGACCAATCTCTATTTGCTGACAGTTCACCTGAGCTTTTAACAGCCAAATAAAATGTCCTAGAAACTGTCCTCACAGGGACAGCCAAGAGCACATCGCCTCTGGAGTCTTGGCTCCTTCCACAGGAAAATGCACACCAATAAATAAATAAATAAATAAATAAATAAATAAATAAATAAACAAACAAACAAACAAAAACCATGCTTGTGTGTATTTAAGACTCAAGCATCTAAGATCTCAATAGGTTCTGACAGATTTAAAGTCCTACCATCCTGTAGAAGCAAGCATTTGAAGGATCTGTCTCTAAAGTTAGCTGGGTCCTTCGCCAAATTTACCTCGTAGTTTCGTTCCTGTGGTTATCCTCTTTTAAATTACTGCTGTTTATTTTTGTGCCTCTTGCCATCTTCCCCCACACCATGCTCTTTCCAGCGAGTTTTAAAACAAACAAGTCATTTATATTCACATACACCTGCTTGTCATTTTAGCTTTTCAGCATGTCCCCCAACACACATGCTGTCATTTAGGGATGGGTTTGTTCCTTCCTTCCCTTCCCTTCCTTCCCTTCCCTTCCTTCCCTTCCCTTCCTTCCTTCCCTTCCCTTCCTTCCCTTCCCTTCCCTTCCTTCCTTCTCCACTTTAAAGAAGAATGAACTATTGGAACAGAAATGAAGGCTGTCTCACACAGTGGTTCTCAACCCGTGGGTCAGGACCCCTTTAGAGTCAAATGACCCTTTCACAGAGGTCACCTAAGACCATCAGACAAATCAGATATTTACAGTTATGACATAGCAACGAAAATAATTTTATTCCTCACCACAACATGAGAAATTGCATTCAAGGGTCCCAGCATTGGGAAGGTTGAGAACCACTGGTCTAAAGAGACCTTTATGTCGCTTAATCCATCAGACTGCTGAAACGATGGGCCCTAGGGGGGGAAAAATGAGAGAGTCCCTAGGAATCTCGAGGCAGAAGAAGGGAAAGGCTCCAGGCAGATCGAGAACTTGTCTCCCAGGACAAGATTCTGACAACTCATCAGACTGCCTTACAGGATAAGACTATAGCCCAGAAGATAACTTGGGCCAGCAACGAGCGGGAAAAGGACCACCGGAACTGCTTAGATGCACATGGCCTTGGTTCCTGCTGCACCCCCCAGCACTCCTCACCTGTGACCTCAACCCCAGCCTTCCACCACTGCTCACTAACCCCATCATTAACCTCCCCCTAAATGTTGTGAACCCACCTTTTATACAAAGGCACTCAGGAGTTGGGGTCGGTCGGGACACTTTAATATCCATTCTGTGTGTTCTGGTTTGTTTGGTTCGTTTAATGGAGACATACCCACTACCTGCTATGGGATGCTATAGCGTTTAAAGAACCTTCCATATATACTTTATATTTAAATCTATGCTGCTAGTCAGCCTCAGGTCCTACATTTGGTTTATTCTTCAGAGCATATTGGTTTGGGGGGTTGTTTTTTATACTGAGCAAGATTCTATGAGTGCCAGCCAGCTGTCCCTTCTGACCCATAAGTTAAGTCCAATGATTCTTTCTCATAATATGCAATACTTATCGTCAAACTTGTGGCTCAGGTATGATTTGCCTAATTAGTTTAGACAGTTAATAGTCTTTGCCTCCCCAAACTATAAACTTGCATAAAGCAGCTTCCCTTCTGGGTCTCCTCTCTGCTTCTTCTGCCTTTTATACTGCTTTGTCGCCAGCACACAAAAAATGGTGTCTGACAGCCAGGCAGGGAGCAGAGGCAAGCCAATCTCAGTGAGTTCGAAGCCAGCCTGGTCTACAAAGTGAGTTCCAGGACAGCCAGAGCTATCCTGCGAAACTCCGTCTTGAAAAAACAAACCAGACAAACAAAAGGTGCCTGGCATATATTAGTTAAGATGTGTGTGTCTTATAATTTTTTAATTAGAAAATAAGTAAATGCATATGGAATGAACCCCTGTGTCTCCCACACCCTGCCATCTTTTAATGTCATACCCTGTCATCGTGCCCCATCCCTGGTGACAGGATGACCAGAGACAAACATGCCCTGCCCCGGACTGGCTGGCTGTGTGCCCAGCATCTTTGGAGCCTGTGTTAGCGACTGAGACACTGGCTTTCTCTGCAACAGTGTATCTTTCTGTAATACTTTCCATTTAAAGGCCATCTCTCTCTATAAATGTTCTCCACATTTGCACATTATAAAACCTGACGTCTCTGGGCCCTCTGGTGATGGATTTTAACATACTTGCAGGAAATTCTTCAAACACAAGTAGAAGTTGGCAAAAGATCACTTTTCTGTACCACTTTGCAGAAGCTGCTAATGCAAGGCGGGCCGCACAATATAAATTATTCAGGTCATAAATCTAAAAACATTAGTTCATTGTGATCAATAGCCTCTGAGAGAGCTGGCGTGTGGGATTCAATTTGGGTAACATAATTAGTTTTGAAATATTCAAATTGAAGGAGACTTGGAGCGTCATAAAGAGCCGAGTGTCTCCATTCGTAAATAAGAGAACGCTGGACTCTGGTCCTCATCCTAATAAATCCAAATTATTCTCCGTTTCCACTTAGATAAAATGTCCTATAACTTTGTTTTTTATTAAATCACACTCCTCTGTATTACTAAAGCCTTGATTGTTGAAAAATGTTCAGTGGATTATGGGAAATCAGCTAAGGCCATTTGCTGACGAACTAAGCCGTGTCATCCTATGAAAAAATAATTAAATCCTAAGTGCGGGTGTTGAAAACTGTCCCTTCTACACCACAAAGAACTTTACAAACACGGAGGGATGTTCTTTCTAATTTAAGGCTCCAGGTTATCATTCTTACCGTGTGCCCTAATAAGCTATGTCACGTTCTAAAGTTTACATTTTATGCCCTGTTTTTACAAAGGTAATACATCGTCTCCTCATTTTCAAATTATTTGCCCAGAGAAGTGATTTTTTTCCCTTAAATCTAGATCATTAAAATTACACTGGATTAGTCTTTGTTTTAATACAGTTGTTCAACTTCCATACTGGTTGTCTTAGTTAGGGTTTCTATCGCTGGGAAGAGACGCCATGACCAAGGCAACTCTTCTAAAAGAAAACATTTAATTGGGGCTGCCTTACAGTTTCAGAGGTTTGGTCCATTATCATCATGGCGGGTGACATGCAGGCAGACACGGTGCTGGAGAAGGAGCTGAGAGCTCTACATCTCACGATGGGTGATCTGCAGGCAGGAGGCTCTCGTCTGCACTGGGCAGAGCTTGAGTAACTAGGAGACCTCAAAGCCCACCCACACAGTGACACACTTCCTCCAGCAAGGCCACACCTCCTCCAACAAAGCCACACCCCTCCAGCAAAGGCACACACCTCCTCCAGCAAAGCCACACCTCCTCCGACAAAACCACCACCCTCCAGCAAGGCCACACCCCCTCCGAAAAAGCCACACCCCTCCAGCAAGGCCACACCTCCTCCAGCAAAGCCACACCCCTCCAGCAAGGCCACACCTCCCCTCCAGCAAAGCCACACCCCTCCAGCAAGGCCACACCTCCTCCAGCAAAGCCACACCTCCTCCGACAAGGCCACACCCCTCCAGCAAGCCACACCTCCTCCGACAAAGCCACACCCCTCCAGCAAGGCAAGGCCACACCTCCTCCAGCAAAGCCACACCTCCTAATAGTGCCCCTCCCTGTGGACAAGCATCCAAACATATAAGTCTATGGGGCCATTCCTATTCATACCAAGTTTTGATTCACCATTTCTTTGGTATAGAGGCTGTCCTGTGGATGGCTAGCCTCCTCCCCTACTGACTAGACTCTAATAATACTTCCTCAGTTGCTTTCCCTCAGGTCCGAGGGAAGGAATACTATTGTCCCAATTAAGAAACACTGTAGTGGGGTTGGGGATTTGGCTCAGTGGTAGAGAGCTTGCCTAGGAAGCGCAAGGTCCTGGGTTCGATCCCCAACCCCGAAAAAAAACAAAAAAAAAAAAGAAACACTGTAGTATTTTCATTTTAATAGGAGCTCACTACGTTGTTCAGGCTGGCCTTGAACTTCTGATGCATCTGCTTCAGCATAGTGACTGCTAGGATTATGGGTTTGCGTTCCCAGGCCTAGGTGAGAACCATTGTTTTGAACTATAGCTTCCTTCCACATAAGAAGACATTATTATACCATTTTGTTTATTTTCTCCTTTTTCTTTCTTTATCCATGATCCCAGAAACTATTCACTAAACACACAATACATGTAAATTAAGAATTTCTACATTTAGTAATGATCTTTTCTAATCCTCACCAAAAAGCTGGCAGAAGTAACATTTTATCCTCATTTTATGGAAGAAGAAATTGAGGATTGAAAAGGTCAATATCGGGGGTTGGGGATTTAGCTCAGCGGTAGAGCGCTTGCCTAGCAAGCGCAAGGCCCTGGGTTCGGTCCCCAGCTCCAAAAAAAAGAAAAGAAAAAAAAAAGTCAATATCCAGCAGATATTAGACCCATTCTACGGTGCAGGTATATAGTCAGGACACTCTAGTGCAGGTCCTGACAAAACTCATTGCATCATGGGAAAATAATATGCCTGTCCCAAGTCATAACTTCCTATGTCTAAGAACAGTTAAAATTTATACCTCACAAGGTCAGGACTATTTAATCAAATAGGATGCATAAGTATGCAGCTAAGCAGCTACACAGTACTGCTATCATTATATAAACATATGGATTTTTATTTTATTATATAGTTTTAAGGGATTATCTCAAATTATATGTATCCTTGTGTGTCTGTGCGGGCGTATGCACATGTAAACTCAGGTGGCAGTCGAGACCAGAAAGGGATCTGTATGCTCTTGAACCGGAGTTACAGGTGTGTATGAACTGCCCAGCAAGGTTTCTGGGAACCCAACCTGGGTCCTCTGCAAGACCAGCGTTGGCTCCTAACAGCTGTGACATCCCTCCAGTCCTTGTAGGATTCTATATCAGCAGTGTAGCTGGAAAGGAGACTAAAATTCGCATCCTATTCATAGAGTACCAAAAGCTAATGTGCACTATCATAAAATCTTAACTTCTGGCTGTGCAAGAGTCACAAACCTTAGGAAATCTCTTTATCCTGTCTGTAGGACACCTTAGAACAATTCTTACCCCCATGCTCACTTCTTTGAGTTCCATTTCTTAGGCAACAGGCCCAGCTTGCTTTGAGCTGCGATTTCTGGCCGCTCGTTGGTTTCCTCATCACCGAGCGTTAGCTCACGGTGAAGAGCAACCATTTCACCCAGTGCCCGACCCTGAGTGTGCATTCTCCAATCAGCTCAGATTTAGATCTACCACAAAGAAGCCGTGATTTTAGCAATCACCTATAACACAGAATAACCCGAGCTCCTACCTGCAGGGTCACCAAAACCACTGCTGTAAAAACTGCAGCTAAGACATCGCCACTGCCTAGCAAGCTTCTGCCTATGGTCTCTTCCCACCCTCTTCCCCATCTGACTCTGTCATTTATCTCTCAGGTCCCAACCTGGTGAGACCTCTTCCAGGAACAAGATGGCCTTTAGCACTTCACCGCACCTTAGACATTCTCTACAGATAGACATTAAAGTTTTTTTTTTGGTTTTAATGTGTCAGGACACAGTCCAAGAACAGAGTTGTGGGAGGGGAATTCTCAGTGCTTGTGAAAGAATGCCAAGGAAACAAGACTCTCAGACCTCGGTTTCTTCAAAAACAGAATTACTCTTGGACTGTGTGTGCTTTTGCACACACACACACACACACACACACACACACACTCACACACACA
The DNA here is from genome assembly GCF_011064425.1 of Rattus rattus. Lineage (NCBI taxonomy): Eukaryota > Metazoa > Chordata > Mammalia > Rodentia > Muridae > Rattus > Rattus rattus. The sequence goes on along the minus strand of NC_046154.1, from coordinate 196,094,293 downwards.
CACACACACACACACGTAGTGGAGAGGAGTGAGTTTATTTCAGATTATTGGTTACATCTGTCTATTTTGTTTGTTTAATGCCCCTATGGAATGCCACATGCAGCTTGTTCCTGTGCTTGAACACCTTACTCATGTGATTCCTCTTAACCCTCAGAGTGGGAATTGTCTGATGCGCAGAACAAACATGGCCATTGCAGGAGACTTCAGTCTGATTCATTTGAAGGCTCTGCTCTCCTAGGCCCCGCCACCTCCAGAGCGGTTAACTCTAAGGTATTTTGATCCCAGAAGGCTCGGCCAATATTACTAGAAAACATTCTACAGTGTGCCTACAGCCCCTGTGAGGTAAATGTGATAAACCGTCCATTAATTGACGTAGTTACCAAGTGAAAATAACGGTCATTCTGTAACATTCTGTTAAACTAATTTCAATTTTCAGTTTTTCACTAACATCTTGGAGCCAGGATTCCTTTCTCTTTTATTATTAGTCATTCCATTTGTTTACATCTCAGATGATATCCTACTTCATAGTTACCCCTCCACCAACACCACATTCCACATCTGCCCTCCTCCTCCCCTTTCCCTGTATGAGGGTGCTACCCCCACCCCCACCTCCGCCACCCACACTCTCCAGCATCCCCCTACACTGGGGCGTCAAGCCTCCCCTGGACCAAGGACCTCCCATTGCGGTCAGGCAAGGCCATCCTCTGCTACATATGTATCTGGAGCCATGGATTCCTCCAGGTACACTGCTTGGTTGGTGGTCTAGACTCTGGGAGTGCTGGCTGGTCAGGCCAGTCTATGTTGTTCTTCCAGTGGGGTTATGATCCCCCTCGCTCCAGACCTTCTGCCAACTCTCCCACCAGGTTCCCTGAGGAGCCAGTATTTCTAATCTTTCAATGTTATTATGGACTTGACAAAACTCATAGATACTAGTACAGTCCCTAGTAGATAAAACCTCGGAATCACTGTCTGGGTCTTTATTCACTCTGATGACAATGCATTTACAGAAGACCCCAAGCCTGGTCAATCTCCACCTTTATTACTCTGCCAGGTAATTCATTTATTAATTTATTGTTATTAATTTGTTTATTATTTATCTTTATAATTTATTATTTAATTTATTTCCCAAGATAATCATCTAGATCAGGATTCTTAGAAATTCTTCCAAACCTAGATAATTGGAAACGGCTTGTTCAGACCTTCACTGTTGGGACGGTAGAAAGCATCTTCCTGATTTGCCCGTGGGTGTAACATCATCCCATCTCGGACTCCCATCAGTGATTGCCACATTCATCCCTTCTATCCCTAGCAACGAAAAGATGGCGGACACAAGTCTCTTGGTGAGCCCCTCTGTATCTCTGGACTTTCTCACCAATTAGTGATCTTGGTTCTCAATAAATACATGGGAATATAGACAGCAGACCAGTGAGACTGTTCGGTTATACAGTCGTGAGGTTACAGGAGGGAACTATGGGAGAGGGTTCTTCTGACTCACCTCTACTGTGACCCACAGAGCTAGCATGTGTCAGGACTGAACAACTCATCATAGAGTAGGTGGCATAGGTCATGTGACATTAAATGACATATGGGCTTGCAAAGGAAAACACATCAGTGGCTTAACCTAGCATGTTCTGCTTGGCGTTTAGAAGGGGATTTGGACGGTCTCCCTTCTCAGGAGAGAGGTTGGCACACAGTCTACCTGTTTCATTTCTGCTGGCTGTGCCATCGGGAAGATGTTCCTATATAGCCACACCTGTAGCAACCTGTGATTGCAGGAAATGAGTTCTGTATTAACCCTCACATGCCCTGCTCCCAAATTAGTCATCTCACAATCCATTTTAGTCAAGTTTCTGAAGAAACTGATGACACAAAATGAGACAATTATTTGAGCTCTCCAGCCCGGAGTCCCCACCACCACACTCTGCTGACACCCCTGTAACTGTGGGCTTTTCCATCCATGCCCAAGTTCCCCCAAACAACAACTCCAAGACTTCTTATATATGAATATACGCCTAGGTCAATAGCTTTGGCTCATTTCCATAATTCAATTATCCCATTTAAACTAGTCTAAGGCATGCTATGTGGTTAGTTAAGTTACCAGTCCTTCAGTTTCAAGTGACCATCTTCCTCGGAGTTCGGGGCAAACACCTTCCCGTACCTGACACCATCCCAGCAGAAATCAATCAATCAATCAATCAATCCACCAATATCTCTCTCTCCCCAACTCCCCCCCAGAACTACCACCTACTATTCCCTGCCTAAATAGGCCAGCAGCTTTTTATTGGCAAGTGATGCTTCCACACAGCGCCTTAGAGAGTCCCTCCACACACCTCCTGATACAACTCTGTCCATGCTCAGCTTAAGTGATTTCTTGGGTTTGCCTTTCCCTCCTGTGGTCTGCCTTCTTGGTCACAGAGTCCTCAGAGGTGCATTCTCTTGTCTCAGCACAATCTTCTCTGTGGTTGGCTTTCAGCACCGTGGCTTAAATGCAAACTGCCCAGAGTCCGTTCTAGGTCGGTCACGGACATTCAGCCTAGAACTCACTTTTACTTTCATTCTAGCCTTCAATAACTGTACTCCAGGGACCGGAGCAAGTCTGAGTGTGACCTTGTATTTCCTCCCATGCCCTTAGGTGGCAGGTCTGGCTGCATCTCCAACTTCCATTTGGTAAGTTTTATTGGTAGTAATGGATCGCAGTGCAGAGGCGGGGTTCAGAGGTCCCCATCCACCCTCACCGGTCCACCAGACCCTTGCTTTTATGACATAAGAGTGGAAGATTTTTGTCCTGACACCAAACATGGGGTATCTTTCCCAACAATTCAATTCTACTAACTTCTAGAGTCAACCTCAGAATAAACAGCTTAAAAATCCATTCCCCAAGACTGCCCCCCACTTCAGAAGCCAGTCACACACTAAGTCCCTACAGCTCGGGGTCCGTGGACCCGCCTCTTTGTCTCAGCGGCTTACTGGAACAACCTATAAAACTCAGGAAAGCGCTTTGCTCATAGTAGCTGCTTTTCACATATAAAACTGTGTGAAGCAGCCAGATGTAAGTAAGGAGAGCTCCCACCCCCTCTCCACACACACCTCCCTCCCCGCAGCATCCAGCACCTCCGAACACTTAAACGTGTCTCCCAGGCCCCAGTGGAGACGCTTCTAAGATGCTGCACCTCTGGGTGTGGTTATGACCACTGGTGAGTCACTCAGCTCCCTTGTCTCCCTGGAGATTAGAGAACAGATCTGAATCTAACAGAGACGTGGGCTTTCTGGCCACTAGCCCCATTCTGAAGCTACCTGTGGCCCTGTCAAGGCCACCTCATTAGAACAAAGATATTTCCATCATCCTGATTGCCCAGGAAATATCTTAGAGGTTTTAGAAACACTGTACTAGAAGCCAGGGATAAAAGTTAAGTAATGTCATTATTATATTATTATATTATTATTAATATTTATGATTATTATCATTATATAACAAGCACTTAATACATGAAAACACCTGTTGAGTATGTATTTAAATGTAGATTAGAACAGCATTCCCAATACTGGCTTGAAAGAAAAGTTTTCTTGTTTTGTTTCTCCCCAGGCAGAAGTTGGAGCAGGGTTTTTTGCTGATGCAAACCCAAGGCAGAACCAAGGCAGAACTCTGGAGCAGGATTGAGATTGCCTTCCTCACAAGAGTCCCAGCAGCTTAAATAACAATCAGGTCTTCTGCCAACCAGGGAATAAGCTGTAGATCAGAACAGGCTCTCTCTCTCTCTCTCTCTCTCTCTCTCTCTCTCTCTCTCTCTCTCTCTCTCTCTCTCTCTCCCTCTTACACAGGGATGGGATTTGCAGAAGCCCCAGTATCCATTCATTCGTTGTTTGGTTCTAACAAACCTTTATTTCAAGTCTAAAACTTGCCACATACTTTTCTAAGCGCATGAGACACACTCACAGGGCAAAGCAAAGGTCTCCGTTCTCATAAGATCAACATTCTGACAAGCACGCAGAGGCAACAAATACATAAGCAGAATAAATACGGTCATTACCTACGTCCTGTGCTAAAAATTGACAAGTGCTATGCGAAGGAGAAAAAAAATCCTCCCATGTGACAACGCGGTGGCAGAAACCGGGATGTAGACCTAATAGGGGCACCAGGGAAATTGCAAGAAGAGAATTCATGAGCCAAGTCTTAAAGGAGGTGGGGAGGTATTGAAGGAATTCATTCCAGAGAGACTAGCCAGTGTGAAGGGGAAGGCTCGGATGTTCCAAGCCCAGCCGGAAGCCAGGGCAGCTGGGAAGAGGAGTCCGTGGTAGGAGTCAGGTTGGTGAGCCCGGGAGAACGCCTGGAGGTACCTGATCATATGGCAAGGACCTGCCTTTCATCTCATTTCCCAGAAGCCCTGGAGCCCGTGTGCTCAGGATCTTCGGGAGCAGGGGATCGCCTCCTGATAGCGGCACACAAGCAGGATCTGTTAACAAAGAAGGGAACGAAGGTGAAGGAAGAGAGATCAGAGAAAATATCGAGACAGCGCTGCAGAGTCTGACTTCAAAACTGACCCAACATCATCAAGAGAAGTAACGTCAGGAATGTCAGAGCAATCCAAGCCTCTTTTAAAAACCGTCTTTCCCCCTTTTATTACATTTTGATTAGCATAGAAAAGAATGGATTTTCACTATCGGATCTTCATATTTACAGCAAAACAACACTTAAAACTTCACAAGAACGACCCAGGCAGCCACCACTAAAATAAATACAGACCTCGGTTTTTCTTCCTTCTCCTGATTATCTGGTATCTGGCTACTTTTGACCTTTGCCCTAATGCCACAAAACACACTTCTGTAAATTGACCGATAACCTCAAGCCATGTGCCAACAGTCATTTGTGCTATAATCCAGCGGCCTGCGTGCACGTCCTGGTTTAACGGCTCCATGTTTCCACTCATTTGAGCAAACACAAACAGTAACAATAGCGGTGCCTAACTCTGGGAGAAGCTTGTGGTACTGAATACATCAAAACCACTGAAAACACCAGTACCGCGGTGTGTGGTCACATTAACTAACTATACTGAAGTAGGCCACGTGATCTAACGGTCCACCATGCTGCCCCAGCTTCTGCTGCAAAACATCATCTATCTACTTGCATTAAAGTATCAGTTCCCCGACTCCTGGGGAGTCTCTGGGCTCTGCCTTCCAGAAGCTACTACCGATGAATTACTGTGCAGTCCTCAGAACTCCGGGGACACGCTCACCACATTTTTTTAAGATGATGGGAATTGATTTTTATCTTTAATTTTTGCTTACAAATAATTCATCCCTTGTGAGAAAAATAACAAGCTCCGGAGGGGAAACGCAGACATCAGTCTCTTCCCACTCGGCCTTGAGTCAAGGGGTAGGAATTATCCGTCACCAGCGAGCTTAATGAGAAATAACCTTCGGGTCATAATTTCAAGTTAGACTCTTTTTTACTAAGTCACATTAATTGCACCTATTAATGGGTGGTTTCCTTTCAACAGGGTGATTGCATTGTTTCTATGTATGCATACGGTACGTACTGATCAAGTCCGACTTCCTAACTCCACCCTTCCCGAAACTTCCAGTCACTAGTAAACTAATAACCGCTCTCCAGGTCAAGTTTGCTTGTGCTGCCGCATTTGAAAGAAAACATTCCATTCTTGTCTTGCAGTGTCTGGCTTCTGGGCATTTTTGACCTTTGCCCTAATCCCTAGTCCCCGCTATTGTTATCTTTGTTTAATGTAATATTCTCTCCAGTTCTTTTCATTTTGCTACTAATGGCAGGATTTCATTCCTTTAGTGTGTGTGTGTGTATTTGTGTGTATGTGTGTATATATGTGTGTATGTATGTTAATATGTATATGTGTGTGTTTGTGTGTATGTGTATATGTGCTTATATGTGAGTATGTGTGTATGTGTGTATGTGTATATGTGAGTTTGTGTATGTGTGTGTGAGTGTATGTGCATATATGTGTATATGTGTATATGTGAGTGTGAGTGTGTGAGTGTATGTGTGTATATGTGTATGTCAGTGTGTGTATGTATGTGTATGTATGTGTATGTGTATATGTGAGTGTATATATGTGTATATATGTGTATATGTGAGTATGTGTGAGTGTATGTGTGTGTAAATGTGTGTATGTGTGTATGTATATGAGTGAGTCTGTGTATGTGTGTGTATGTGTATATATGTGTATATGTGTATATGTGAGTGTGAGTGTGTGAGTGTATGTGTGTATATGTGTATGTCTGTGTGTGTGTATGTGTATGTGTGTGTATGTGTATATGTGAGTGTATGTATGTGTATATATGTGTATTTGTGAGTATGTGTGAATGTATTGTGTGTGTGTGTGTATATGTGAGTGTATGTATGTGTATATATGATGTGTATGTGTGAGTATGTGTGAGTGTATTGTGTGTGTATGTGTATGTCTGTGTGTGTGTGTGTGTGTGTGTGTATGTGTGTGTGTGTGTAAAGACTCCACTGCATATTTCATTGTCTTCATTCATCTGATGAGAATCAGATGCCTGTGCTGGTTCCTGACCTTTGCTGTTGTGAATGGTGTCATAATAAACAGGCACCAGGCATCTCTATGGCGTTCTGATTGGGACTGAAAGAACAGAAAAGAGGATAAAGAGTCAACGCCAGCACTTCTGTCCCTCCTTCCTGAATGTCTGCGCGATGTGTCTGCCTTCTGTTCCCGGCACCACACCATTCCACCATGTGGACACAGGTCATGAGCTGAAGGTCACCCTTCTTCCTTAAGCGTCTCTTGTCCGGTCTTTGATCGCGGTCATGAGAAAACAGCTGGATCATGGTGGCTCGTTTTTACTTCTGTTAGCGACCTCCATCCAGCTGTACTAACTGAGGTGTAGGAGTCCTCTTTCCCTCTATTTCCTCTGCCGTTTGGATGGGAGGGCGAGCTGGGTGCACCCACACAGTCCGAGCTTGCACAGAGCCAATCTGAGTCAGAGAGTTGCAATGCCTTGGCCTCCCTTAGAGTACCAAGATTACAGATGCACACAATATTCCAAACTTTTTTTTTAATTTTAAATGAATGTCACTCTGACTGGTGTGAGGTGGTATCCCTGAGATTTTGGCTTTGATTTCTCATCCTCAGCTCCAAGTTAATCGTAGCTTCCTGCTATGGTAGGTTTTCAGAAAGAAATGAATGAAGTGTTACTAAGACTGATAAAATACAAACAGAATAGAATATAAAATACAAAATGTAAATAACAACGAAAAGCAAAGGAGCGCACGTGGCAGCAAAGGGAGGTTGCTGTCTCTTTCAGCCTGGAAGTCTGGGGCATCTGGCCTTAGATACAGCAGACCTGGCTCACCTTGTCTCTAATTCTCTCTGCAAACTCTGCTTCTTCCCTTCTACCTGTGTCATTTAAAAACAACAAACAAAAGAATATGGTAGGAGTTCAAAGCAACACGCACGGTCAACCGCGTATGATTGCTGATGAACAGATGATGTCATACTGACGTAGATGAGACATTTCATTATCCAGAGTCTAGAAAATTTTCCACCACCACCATGGAGCCCTCTCTGAGGCTCTCGTCCCTGAGGATCACGACTTTGCCAGATGCTGAGGAACATATCTTCTGCATGTTTACCTTTTCAAACTGGCACATGTAGCTTCACGGGTTCAACTATTCATGTATGGGACTATAGTCATGAGGCGGATGGGGGAGACACGGACCTACTGTCCCAGCTACTGGGGACCCTAGAGCTGAGGTAGCACCCTAGCCTGTGAGTTCAGGATCAGCCTGGGAAACACAGGAGACCCTGTCTTACAAAGAGAAGGAAAGAAAGAAAGAGAAAAGAAAGAAAGAAAGAAAGAAAAGAAAGAAGAAAAGAAAAGAAAGAAAGAAAAAAGAAACAAAGAAAGAAAGAAAGAAAGAAACAAAAGAAAGGGAGGGAGGAAAGGAAGGAAGGAAGGAAAGAAGGAGAGGGAGGGAAAGGAAGGAAGGAAGGAAGGAAGGGAACAAACAGCTCCAAACCTTAACAATATGAGCGTTACTTTCATTTGATATCTACACATTGTTTTGAAGTCACGTTTTAGATGAATGACACATGTTTAGGTCATGATTACTTGGCATTTGCAGATCCCACCCCACTCCCATCTCCCAGTTGATACTGAAAGTACTACTTCAAGGGCACCAGACAAAAGAGAAGCTGACAGAGGGCTAGAAGGCAGGGGGTCTGTGGGCGTGGACTTCACAAGGCCACCAAACAACAGCTTTGAATAAAGTCCAGACACTGGACAGCCTGGGCCATAGATCGCCCAGAATGATCCACAGTGAGACGTTCCTCTGTGAATGAGGGGACAGGGTTTTGAAAGCAGAAGGCTTCGGTGAGTGTCAGGACAAAGCAGTTTGTCCCTTAGACAAAACTTCTGGGCAGAGGTAAGCAAAGTAGCTGCCTCCTCAAACCAGCAGAAAACCAGTTTCTTCCCCAAAAGGGAAAATCCCTAGGCATCAAGGTCAAGGCAAGCCAGTGGGGTCAAAGGCATGCTGTCCAGACACATCAGGCCCAGCTGTAAACGTAACTTTTATTCTCCTGTGTAACTGTCAGCTCCATCCGCGAGCCTAGACTGGTCCTGGAAGCTTCTAGTCTCCATTGAATTTTCTAGCCTAGGCCTAGAAAGCTTTCAGCCTCTGAGACTTGCTCCTGAAACAAGCTCACCCTTTCGAGTTCTTTCCGAGCTCTGGCTGATTCAACTCAGCTGTCCTGGCTGAAACTCCTCTCCAAGCTGATTGATTCAACCTGGATTCACTCTCAGCTTCTGACCGAATTGCTCTACTTGGTCTCAAACTAACTCTGGCGATTTGTTCATCTTCTGGGTCCTCCTCATTCTCTGGCTTGCTCTGTCTTCACCTGTGTCTTGCTTGTTCCCTGTTCAACCTGTCTCAGTAAAACTCCCCTGGTGAAACTGCCCACCCCCTGCCCTGCTCTCTTAAGCCACCTTTCCTTCCTGTCTCTTCTCATCAGAGTCTCATCCTATCTCTGATTTATTCTATCAAATCTTTCTCTGCTCCATCACTTTGTCTGCCCTCCATTAAACATTATTTCCTTCTACCCTCTAACTTTACGTTCATTGTTTGAGATGAAACTTAGTGTGTACTAAGGGCCTGTCTGTCTTTCAGCCAGAGCAGCCATGTTGCTGGATTAAAATTCCTCTACACCCAGCTGGAAGCATTCAGTATATTCTAATTCACTCAATCTTAATGGCAATAATGATTTTGCCATCACGACTCTCAGTTATCAACCTTCATTAGTCCCTAGCCGCTGGACTAAGCATTTCACACAGTTATATACCTAATAGCTATTATCCTCGGATAAATTCAATGAGGTTAGTACTATTTTTTTTCCACTAAAGAAGGCAAAAGAAAAAGATCATATTTTACATAATAAGTAACTGGCCAAAGAGCCCAACACCGACAAGTTTGAACCTGAAGCCTTGAATTATACTCTTTTCAAGAATTTTAATTATCACAACCCACATAGCAACCTAGGACTTGATCTAACTGGGGTCGACTGGAGAGGCGACATCAGACACATACATGGAAAACTCCACAGCGATCCAAAGGCTTGTACACTCTGATGAAGCCAGACCAGCAGCAGCCTGGAAACCCAGCATGTTCTTGGATACAACACAAACCAAGGGGAGATGGTTTCTGAAGGAGAGCAATCCAGGCAGCAGTCATCTGGGAGGAGAAAGCTGCACACACTCCCAACAGCCCCACGGTGACCAGGGGAAGGCTCTGCCAGTCCCTTGGGTCTGAGGTACTGGGATCCTTGACATGGTCGTGTTCGTGTTAACAATGTATCATCAATACACATTCCTCAGGACTGTATCAGGTCCCCACTTTTAACGTGTTTAGTCATGCAACAAACATTGACTATACATCAAATACTGCCTCCCTAAAAGATTGTGCTGGGAGTCATGAGAGGAGAGAGCCTCATTTGAGGAAACGCCCCCATACGATCAGGCTGGAGGCAGCCTGCATGCTGTAGGCCTCATACTATAAGATGATGCAGGATCACACTCTTAGCAAGCCTGCAGGGCATTTTAGTTAATGATTAATGTGGGAACATTTAACCCATTGTGGGTGGTGCCACCCCCTGGGTGCTTAAGAAAGCAGGCTGAGCAAGTTATGAGGAGCAAGCCAGAGAGTCACAGGGCCTCTGCATCAGCTCCTGCCTCCAGGGTCCAGCCCTGAGTTCTGTACTGGCTTCTCTGGATGATGGACTATGGGTTGTAAGCTAAAATAAACCCTTTCCTCCCCAAGTTGCTTTTGGCCATGGCATTTTATTATAGCAATAGGAGCCCAACTAAGACAAAGATGAATATGATCTTTGACCTCTGCCCTCAAGTAGTTCTCAACGTGAAGAAGCAGTCAATTAATAAATTTCAATGTTGTATTGAACAGGTTGATAGAATCCTTTTCTCTCCACTGTTGGTTACTGAGTCCAGGGCCTCCTACACATAGGTAAGCAGCCTCCTGCTGATCTACAAGCATAGCCTTGACAAAGTAGCTGCCTAACCTGAGCATCTGTTCTTTCAGTGACCTAATCCCATTTTGTGGGCTGTCTTAATCAGGGTTCTGTTGCTGTGAAGAGACGCTTCGGCCATGGCAACTCTTTCATTGGAGCTGGCTTACATTTTAGTTCCCTGTCGTCATGGCAAGAAGCACGGCAGTGGCAGGCAGACATGGTGCTGGAGAGGCAGCTGAGAGATCTACAACCAGACGGGCAGGCAACAGGGAGAGTGAGCCTCTGGGCATGGTGTGAGCTCCTAAGGCCTCAGAGCCCACGCCCAGTGACACGCTTCCTCCAACAAAGCCACGCCCACTCCAACAAGGCCCCACCTCCCAACAGGCCAACTCCTTCGGGCTGATGGGGGCCATTTTCATTCCAAACACCACATGGGCCTGTATGAAAAAGTGAATGAAATCCAAAATCCTGGACAAATTCCCAAGATTTTCTTTTGACTCTCCTTAAAGCAAAGTGCTTCTATTCCTGCCTGTCACAAAACAGGCTGGTTTTCAGTTCCGCCGGACACTGTCAATGTCACTCAAAGTCAATGCTCGTCAGGGTCCAATCTTAGGCCACCTCAGTGTAAACGGAAGCAGTTGGGGATGAAGGAGTGAGGTCGGCCGTTTCTCGCACCTCTCTGCCTCATGTCTCTCCTACACTGCCTGGTTTCTCCAGAGCTGGAGCTGGGAAAGACACAGCCAGGTTCCATACCTGTCAGTACCCGTGCGAGCCTTCGTAATCTCTGCCTTTGGGGATTTGGGAACTGTGTATTCCCGTGGGGCGCTGGGGATGATCCCGAAAGGCAGCCTTCGGGATACCCTCTTTGCAATGGCACTCCCGTGGCTTCTAATCCTCTCCCTTACCAAACCATCCATCTTGACACCATCTCACCAGAATCTCACCACCTTCTCCTCAGCTTGAGCAGGGCTTAGAAACTGCTCAAGGCACTCATCCCTAAGTGGGAAGTCTTTATCTAACCTCTCCTCCCAGGCCTCAGGGATCTATGTGAAAGAGGTTGCAGGAGGTTGGCAGGGTCAGAGGTGGGGGACTGCAAGGAAATAGTGTCTTCCAGAGCCCACAGGGCCAATGAACTCACAGAGACTGTGGAAGCACACACGAAAGCTCCACAAGCCAAATCAGACACAATCCTAGCTCAGCAAAGGAGAGTGGACATAAAATCCCACTCAACCAGGAAGCTACTTGCAATTAATACTTTCTGGGAAAGGAAGAATCAGGTTTCTTCAGTGAAGTGTCACAGAGTACCGACCACACACCAGGGCAGGCCCCATTCCCAGAAGTAGCTAGCCAAGACGAAACAGACTCCAGGGTTTTCTTGTGTGCTTTTTGTTTTGTTTTATTTTGTGTTGTTTTTGTCTATTGGGTTTGTTGATTGGTTTTTTCTTTCTTTTTTTTTTTTCTTTTTTCTTTTTTTTTTTTTTTTTTTTTTTTTTTTTTTTTTTTTTTTTTTTTTTTTTTTTTCTTTTTTCTTTTTTTCGGAGCTGGGGACCGAACCCAGGGCCTTGTGCTCACTAGGCAAGCGCTCTACCGCTGAGCTAAATCCCCAACCCCTTGTGTTTGTTTTTGATTTGGTTTTTGTTTGTATTTGGAAAGAGAGAAAGAACATGCATAAAGTTGACTATACTCGAAATATATTGTATAAACTTTTAATGAAAAAAAAACAACTATTTTTAAAAGGCTCTAGGCTACTTTGCTACATTGATTCTCATGTCTGATCAATTCATAACCCTTACAAGTTGTTATAAATCTAAGCACAACGAGGAGAGGTTGTCTTAGGTGGCCCAGCTCCTACCTCTCGCCCTCAGGCATCTCAAGAGCTCAAGGTTATCAATCCAGTTTTGTTTCAAATGTCCCCGGTGGAGGTCCCTTCCTTGACTTGAGGACAAAGGAAAGTCCCTCCCCCCATTCTCTCCTTGTGGGTAGCAGAAGAGAAACACACAGCATAGGTAGAGGTCCCTTCCATACAGAGACTTCCTCTGTCCTGGAGGAATTTTAAAGAATGACCTTTGAACTGCTTCCCAGGTGGAGGCCCACTGTGCTGGAAAGGGTGAAGTTACATGCACAGCCCCCTCCAGGAAAGGCAGCCTGTGATGAGGATTCATGGTCCGTGCCAACGAATGCTGGGAGAGGAGCCGTGAAAGCACATTCTAGAAGCCTCAGGTGCTGTGCTAGAGTTGGCCAGCCCAGTGGTAAAGCACTTACTCAGCATGCACTAGACCCTGGATTTTGTTTCCAGCATCACAAAATAAAACAGGTTTGGCTTTTATTGAGCGCCATGAGGAAACCACAGAGGAAGGAGGTCTAGAGAAGAGAAGTTTGGTGAGCAGAGGCCCCATGACAGGAGGGAAGGGCAGTAGAAGTTAAGGCAAAAGCAACTGCAGTACAGACACAAGGCAATGTGGCTCTTGTCCTGATGATCTGTATGTATTTCAGTGTCATGGATACAAAGTCAGCTCATGTGCTCCCCGAATATTTCTTATTTTTAGAAATGTATCGTTTATAACACACACACACACACACACACACACACACACACACACACAGAGGCAGGAGAAGGAGGGAGGGAGGGAGGGAGGGAGGGAGGGAGAGAGAGAGGGAGAGAGAGTGTGTGTGTTCAAACTAACAATTCCAGCACAGGGCTTCATGGGCCCTGAGACAAAGCCTTTGGGACTCACATTCTAAATCAGAACAGGTGTTCTGGCCCTGCAGCAGTAAGTTTTCAAATTTCCTATCATTGTTAACATCTGAATTAAGCTCACCAACTCTTTGCTCATACATTTTGGTTTTGTTTTGGTGGTGGTGGTGGTGGTGGTTTTGGTTTTTTGTTTTATTGTTTTGTTTTGTTTGAATTATTTGGCTACACTCCTATCCCTGAAGCTAGTCGCTTACCCACAGAACTACTGTGTGTAGATCCACATTATTTTGCTGGAAACAACTTAAAAGCTCTGAGAGGAAATAGTTCAACCATACAAATCGGAGTACAAGGAAGAGAATCCATGTGTGGGCGTAAGAAAGGCATATTTAACTGGTTCCTCTGTGGAAGATCAGTCAATATGATCTGCACTTAGAGGCCAAGCAAGGGGCTCTTTCCTTAACTGGATTCCCTATCACATATGAGGTCGTCTTCACCCGATCATGGTAATCACATTCATATTATGAGGTTTTTTTTTTTTCTCCTTAAGTGGGTTCCGATGCTCAGATTTTAGTAGGAAACAGAGACTCGTTGCATAATCACCTCCAAATGCCCTTCCTGTCCCCTGATCAGTATTAACTGCAAAGCCATTTACGCATGACCAAAATACATAAAAGAAGGTCAGCAAGTCTGCTCCCACCTTAGAGAAAATGCCCATGACTTGTCTGGGCACTGTCTCCCTGACATTCACACCTCACAGCACTCCCCAAAGGCCAAGTCAATCACCTCAGTGTCTCCTGAGCACCATGTCAGGCCCAGCACACAGTAGGCCTTTTAAAATGTTCATTATCTTACACTTTCATCCAAGGATGGTCAGACCTGTTAGAAAGCCTGGCACAGATTTTCCGGAGCTGCTTATTATTATTATTATTATTATTATTATTATTATTATTATTAATTTTATTATTGAGTTTTCTTCCAGTCAGCAATTGTTTTATTACTCCTCTAATAAAAATTATGTGAAGGAAGACCCATCCCCAGGTAGAATGCAGCAGAAGCACAGCTCTTCAGATGAGGCTTGGATTGAGAGAGATCTAAGAGTAGTGAAGGTCTGGGCGGGGGGCGGGGGGGCTTTTCAGAGAAAATTTGCATATGGGACAGTGACTGTGAGAAAACACAACTCAGTGGGGTGGGGCGCTGGATGAAATACTCTTCAGAAGAAGGAAAAGCCAGGCCGCAGGTATGTCTACTGTTGGTGGGACTAACCACCAGAGTCCATCTTCCGCCCACTCAAGCAGCTACCAAGGGGTCTCCCAGGGCTTTGACATCTCAGTAGGGTTGCTGTGCCCTTTTAGATTTTTGCACTGAACAACTACTGAGTTCTGTGCCTCTCTAATGTATACAAGGCTGTTGTTGGACTCTGTCTTAGTTAGGGTTTACTGCTGTGAGCAGACGCCATGACCAAGGCTACTCTCATAAAGGACAACACTTAACTGGGGCTGGCTCACAGATTCAGAGGTTCAGTCTGTTATCATCAAGGTGGGAACATGGCAGCATCCAGGCAGGCATGGTGCAGGAGGAGCTGAGAGTTCTACATCTTCATCTGAAGGCTACTAGTGAAAGACTGACTTCCAGGCAGCTAGGGTGAGGGTCTTAAACCCACGCCCACAGTGACACACCTACTCCAGCAGGGCCACACCTTCTAATAGTGTCACTCCCTGAGCCAAGCATATGCAAACCATCACAAACTCCCCAAACCTCTGATTACATAATTAACCCAATCCAATACACACGGTCTCTGGGTTCCATTCCTCTAGAGAAGTCCAATACAGGCAAAAATACCAGCTTTTTCTTTAACGATGGGAAGCCTCTCTTGAGCCTACTAATTTGGGTGCATTCAAGGACAACAGGATTACTGATAAAGCCTACCCAGAGTGAAAGGGAACCACTTCACTTGCTAGAAGCTATCACCATTTAAAGAATCTAAACAATCCTCCAATAACCCACTGGTACTTTCATTGTTCACTACTGTACGTTAATAGGTTGAAAACACTCATCATTTTTTTTTTCTTTTCTTTTTTTCGGAGCTGGGGACTGAACCCAGGGCCTTGCGCTTGCTAGGCAAGCGCTCTACCACTGAGCTAAATTCCCAACCCCGAAAACACTCATCTTACTATGTGTATTTGTTTTAGGGGAAACTCACAGCATCCACTGTAGTTATACTCTGTACATAGGTTTTATAACACCCCTGGTTCTCCTGTATAGCCAAGGTGTGTTTACGACTATTTTATATGAAACTTGGCTATGGCTTTATGACTTTTTTCCTTATGCTTTAGAGAATTATAGTTATAACTCTCACCAATTATTGATCACGACTATACTTTATTTGCTACTAAACTCCCGGTCACCCTTTCCTCTTAACGGCTTCATTGTCACAGATGTAGAAAATGTTCCATTTTAGGAAAGACATGATATCTAAGGACACGATGCGGCCAGCAAAGAGAGAACCATGAAATCCAAGAACTCGAATATCACAGCTGCTGCCCCAATGAAAACACAACGCGTCTTCGGAAGGAGACCGACTCACAGGTCGCTAATCACAGTGGATAATCAGCAGAAGTCTGGAGAAAATAGACTTCAACCTGCTCTCTAACAGGGAAGACCTAGAGTAAAGGCCTGAGGACACTGGGTGGGGACGGCCCTGGCCATTTAGTTCCTGCTGAGCACACGGGGTCTTGCACCTAGGCCAGTTCACGCTGCCTTACAGTAACTCCCACCAGCCGACAGAATATCTGGGGCGCAGAGGTGAATGCCACTGTCGTCTTTTATGAGATAACAAGTGATTATTCTCGCCACAACCCAGGCACCATCCTGGGATGACAGCCACAGGCACCGGTAACTCGGTCTTTGTTCTCAAAAGGCTCACAGTCCAGTGGGGGAGACGGGGCAGCAGCTGGTGCAGCCCAGTAAGTCTCAGAAAATGAGACACCAAGACAAGGGACAGAATCTACGTGTGGGGGTGCAAGAAAGCCGCACACAAGTATGACGGCATGGGAGGACGTCCTGTTGCCTCTCTCAAGCCGGGGTTAGCCTCAGCTCATCCTTCAGGGTTTCGTGGAGCCCAGGCTAGTCTCAGACTCACTGTGTAGCCAAGAAAGACCTCGTGTTTCCAATTCTCATGGCTACACCTCTTAAATGCTGGGATTACGGGCATGCACCACCACTGACAGCTCTCTCTACCTCTTCAAGTTTTAAGTGGTATGTAAGTGGCTAACATGTCCAGGGCTCCGTGCCGTTGTCTGTTTTTTATTCCTAATCTATTTAATTATCCAGGTGATCTCATTTAACACAGGGATATCTAGACTCCAAATGTCTTCAGTGCATATAAGTCCATACTAACTCTAACCCTACCCTCTTCCCTGGACACGTCATACTCTTACGATGTATCCAAAGGTCTATTAGGTCAGAATAAAGACCCTAGTTTCCTATCACCATATATGAAAGCACATGTTCACAGTTCAAGTATACATTACGTGTGCATGTGTGTGTGCGCACGCTCACACACACACACACACACACCATCACCACCACCACCACCATGACCCCTGTGGCAGTATTTCCATAGCTCAATAATAGGTAACTCCACCCATCCAATTCCTCCATGTTTTCAAGCTGAAAGCCTTGGTTTTCGACATACTTCTCTTTCTTCGTGTGCTATCCACAACCAAGATCCAATCCCACCTGGCCCCCATCTCTGCCGCTAGCCAGATCCACACCTCCACTGCTCCTCACCTGGACATCTGTCTAACTGGCCTCCCTGCATCCACTGCATCCTCTACAGAGTGGACCGTGATGCCTGTGGCACTGAGGGCTTTCTGTTTCACACTGAATAAAAGCTAGAGGCAGAGCTGTGATTAAGAGATTTTACCCATGATCTTCCTGTCCTTGGTCCTGTTTTGATTTGATTTGGTTTTTGCTGTTTGTTGGTACTGAGGGAGAAGCCAGGGCCTCATGTTTCCTGGGTAAACATAGTAGCACTGATCTACACCCCCAGGCCGGCACTCTGACCTTACTCTCCTACCTCATCTGTCCAAAACCCCTTCATTCTGGAGTTGATGCTTCATCGTCACAGATGTAACTCAACCAGTGCATGCAGCTTCCCCAAAGCCTTTGCTTTTACAAAGTCCTAGCTGCCTAGAATGGTGATTCTCAATCTGTGGGTCTCCACCCCTTGCAGGTCAAATGACCTTTTCGAAGGGATCACCTAAGACCTTCAGAAAACATAGATATTTATTTACATTACGATTGATAACAGCATCAAAATTACAGGTATAGAACAGCCAATGAAGATAACGTTACGATGGTTGGGGATCATCACAGCACGAGGGACTGTATTAAAGGGTCGCAGCATTAGGAAGGTTGAGAACCAGTGCTCTAGAACATTGTTCCCTGGAATAAGTTTGGTACCCTTCAAGTTCTGTGCAGATGTCACCTAGGAGGAATGTCCTTGGCCACCCTGTATAAAAGGGCACATCCTCTTCTAGGTCTTTCTTTTTTTCTCCCTTTACCTAGCTTGCTTTGCCCCCAGCCCCCTCACATGGCACTAACCGCCTGACCAGTCATACATTTGTGTGTGTATGGACCACCTCCTCAGTGTGCACCACACAGCCAGGGTTGTGTATGCTTCACTCAGTGCTCTCCACAGGAATCAAGACAGAGATTGGCACAATACCTTAGAATACTTGCTGACTGAAGAAACGAACAGACTTAAGAGAACTCAAGACACTGTGTTCCCCGTTGGCCGACCACATGGCCACCGATTGTAGCTGGGGATCATTCCATTGGAAATGTCCTACTTCAGCCAAAGAGCTAACGACACCCAGACATCCTGGTAAGAACCAGCAACGCATCTGGAGACATTATCCCGCTCTGGTACCCACACCTGAAGACCTGTGCCTGCGTGGTTACATGCAGATTAACCTGTTACTTTTCAAAAATGTCCAATGGAAAATGGGCATAAAGTCAGCCAAGTGTACCGGCACATCCCTAGAATCCTGGCACTCGGGAGACAGGGGCTGGAGGATTGACTAAGTTCAGGGCCAGCCTGGTCTACAGTGTGGCTTTCAGAACAGCCAGGGATCCTTTTTTTTCCCCCTTTCCTTTCCTTTTTTTTTTTTTTTTTTTTTTTTTTTGCAAGAATTCAAGAAATGAAGAGACCTGGGGAAATATCCTGGAACGTTTGAGTCTGAAGTGGCTGAATCACAAAATCCAAATGCTGTGATCAGAATTCATGTCAAATCCAAAGTTCAAAAAGTGGGGTGGGGTGGAGGGAGTGTGAGGGGATTTACTGCTGAGGGGTGCTGTGGTGGGCACATGAGATAGCCCACCTGGGATTACACCTATGCTCTAACTGCAGGGCTTTGAGCTATAGGCAAACCACTGTGAACTAACTATTCCTGGACATGAGAGAGGGATGGGGGGATAGGGGGGAGGGGAGGAAGGGGGGAGGGAGGGAGGGAGGGAGGGGAGGGAGGGGAGGGAGGAGGGGAGAAAAGGAGGAGAGAGAAGATGGGAGGAGAGGATCTGCAGGTTACAAGTCTGTCATAAGTCAAGTAGGAACCTGAAAGCAGGAACCAGAGCAGACCACAGAGGAATTCCACTTACCGGCTAGCCCCGGTGGCTTACCCCCCATGGCTTGCCCCTGATGGCTTACCCCATGCTGGGATTGTTTACTTATACAGCCTCATGCCCAGGGGTGGGACCGCCCACAGTGGACCGGACCTTCCCCTGTCAATCAAGAGAATTCCATACAGACAAGCCACACCACCCAGGCCAATCTTACGAAGCCAGATCCTCGGTCGGGCTCCGTTTTCCCAGGTGTGACAGCCAAGATCAGCGCTCCCATGGGTTTACTCTGGAACCACGTTTGGAGTCGATGCAAAAGCGACAGAGCTAAGGTTTCCTGCATTTTCTATCGCATCGATGTAATTTAAGGACCTCCTCAATGAATTCACCCAGTTCCCTAGGTTTTCTATGCATTTGGTTTTCAAGATACGATTTAGTTTAAAAATCCTTTGTTATAGGGGCTAGACAGAGGGGGGGGCCTAGCAGTTAGGGGAACGGGCTGTTCTTCCAGAGGACCCAGCTTGGATTCTTAGCACCTACATGGTGACTCACAGCAATCTGTAAATCTAGTCTCAGGGGATCTCATAGTCTCTCCTGGCCTCCTTAGGCCCTGTATGCGTGTGCCTCACACATACACGCAGGCAAAAATCACCCATACACTTTAAATGAAAACAAATACAAATAATTTGCTGTGAAATTTGTCTGGGAATTAAACCACACAAGGATCCAACATCTCGAAAGGCAATGGTTTGTGTGGTACCTTGGTGTGCGCAGAGCCCTGATCACTGCAGATCCCTGATTGCCAATGGTATGTAATTGAATTAATTAATATGCACCGTGAGCATCAGGACCACTGCTTGTTCATTAACATCTTCTTGTGTTTTTAACCTCAGATGTCCTTAAATTCAGTCACTATCTCTCTGGTTTTCATCCTTGGTAGAGCCATAGAGAATGAACTTGAGACGTTTGAACAAGTATATGGTGAGCTTTTTTCCCATTGAAAAACTCCTGGATTCAGTTTGCATTGCCCTGGCTGGTTTTTTGTAACTACATTCGTGTTTAGATTGACTGCGAAGGGAAACCTCAATTGACACAATGCCTCCATCGGACAGCCTGTAGGCAAGTCTGTGAGCCATTTCCCTGACTGTTGATTGATGGGAGGGTCCCGCCCACTGTGAATGCTGCCATCCCTGGGCAGGGGGCCCTGGGATGTATAAGAAAGCGAGCTGAGCGTACCCCGGAGGGCAAGTCAGTAAGCAGCAGTCCATATAAGGCAGTATTCTTTTCATATAAGCATTTCTGCAAATGTGCCTTCAATAGTCTTATCAATTATGATATTTTATGCTCTGCTACAGGTGGAGTGATATGAGGGCGGGGGGGCGGCAGGGGCGAACAGATGACTCATGTAGTAGCTCCAGTAAATACCGCTGCAAACACAGAGGGCCAGCACCCCTAACAGGAGATATAAATGTGACTGACATGTCCTAATGGCCTAGACTGTGAAGAACAAAGTGTGGTGACTACTGTGTGTTCCCACTCGGGTGTCTGGGATGCCTTCATTCTAGAAAAATTCGTCAATGATTCAAGGACCCATTAACATCTCCTGGTTGCCACTTCCTCCGTGTCATGAGCCAAATACCCTTTCTACGTGATTCATCCATTTATTTTAATGCTGCGCTTAATTGTCATCCCACCTCTCAGGGGCAGGAGGGAGATGGGGGGAGAGTAGAGTGCACACTACACACACACACACACACACACACACACACACACACACACACACACACAAACTTGTCAAAGAACACATTGAATCAATATAAGAAAAGATAAAGAAAGAAAAACATAATGAGAATAATTTTCTACATGAGGAACCTGAAAATGGGCATTACCACATGTTAGCGTGTTAGTATTTCTTAAAGGCTCCGCCCAACAGTTACCTAGCAACAGCCAGGCATGAGCCTGGCTTGCTATAAAAGGACTGCTTGGCCTCTTGTTCTCTCTGACCTCCACCCACCCGACACACACACCCCCCATGTGTTCCCAACTAGCCTCTTCTCTTTCCTCTCCCTCTCCCTCTCCCTCTCCTTCTCCCTCTCCCTCTCTCTACATCTATCTTTGTCCCCTCTCTTTCTCTGCCTCTGCCTCAGCCTCTGCTCCCTTCTCAGCCCCCTTTCCCCATGCCTCAAAATAAACTTCATTTTATACCGTCCTATGAATGGTACCTGGAGTGGGGTGGGATGATGACGCAGCATGGCCCTGCTAAGGCAGCCCCTTTTGACCCATCATACCTCGTTTTACAAAACATATCACTGCAAGTTGCATGATATTCCCACAGCTCCTGGGGGCCTCTTTATAGACCTTAAAGTGCTTCTTGGAAAAATCTTAATCATTTAGACAAGGTGATGGCAGAAAGGAAAGATGCCTAAGGAGTTCATCTAAATGGAGTCAGGAACCACCAACTCTTTCTCAGTGCACCTCTCAGGCCGCGAGAAACACTCAAAACTGGAGGAGGTCTGGTTCTGATTCTGTGTAGCAAACCAGTCCAACCGCTGATTGCTGTCCTTAACTGGGCATGAATGCAGCCCATCAGTGAGGCGTGCCCTTAGAGATTTTCTTCCTGCCTCGGGTTTTGGAGGGCACATTACTCTGCATTCCCAAGTGGGGGAAGGCAGACTTGGAAAGCCCGGGTCTTCAGTCATAGCATACTCAGTGACCAGAAACAGCTAAATCAAATTTACAACATATGTCTCTACAGCCTCAAATAACCACCAGTGGTCCCATGACCTCGTGTCTTTAAACAAATACCAAACAAGGAGATCCAATTATTCAGTCAGTCTAATAAGGAGTCTGTTTAGGGTGAAACACGGGTGATTGGTTTATATAATTTTCTACTATGGGCACACTTCACACAGGATTATAGCTACAGTCAAGAGAGACTCCCCACCCTTCTTCACAGTTAAACTGGAAATCTGGGTAAAATTGTGACCAAAAGGAAAGAAAAATGTTTCATGGGAAAGAAATGGCAATCAGAGCCTCAAGGGAGAAAATGTCAATCACACCTGAGAAACAGTGTTCATCCACTCCCAGTTCCTGTGCTCGTCTGAAGTTGTAAGTACCATGAAAGGTCTTAGAAGTAGAAAATGGAATGGCCCTTAGTCTCTGGAGTTCAGAGTACTGTGTGCACACAGACCCTGAAGTGTCCGAGTCATTTGCAACATGGTCTGATAAATATAATGATGGAAAGAGTTACTAGGTTACCTGAGACTCTGGATGTCTACAGCTAACGCGTTGCTACAAGACAGCATCCCAATTAGTCTGAGCCTTTCTTGGTAGACTAAACTAGACTCGGAAATACCAGAGTCCCAAGCAAACTAAGATGGTTGGTCACACTATTTGCAAGGCAAACGGCCCCGTCTCCCCCCAAATAAAATAAAAGTTACATTGCCGTCTTTGCAAAAACAAGCCAAGTTCCTTCCAATAAATGCCTGCAAGCAGATTGAATATTAGACAGATTCGGTTGCTGGAGACAACAAAGATGTCTTTTATGTTCTTCAGGACACCAAAGAGTCAGACGCATGTTAGAAGTCACACATGGCTCCCCTAGCCTACTGGTCTTGAGCCAACTCTCTAACCTGTGTGACTGTTTGCCCACTCACCAGCTCACTAGTATACTAGATAGTATATTAGGATAAAATAGGATCTGCTGTTACATTTCAGCGACTTATAAGGACAAAGGTGTATTTGCACTGACAGTCATCTGGGACTGTACTGGCCACCTCACTCTGGGACACCATCTTGCCAAATGTTGTCCCTCAGATAGGAAAAAAAGCAGAATTCTCCTTCTGGCTGTGCTAATGGTTTTGTCACTATTCACCAACAAATCTTAAGTCAATGACACATAGTTCTAGCATTTTTTTTTTGTTACAGCAGCATAACTCAGCCTATGCTGACTGATGGGGAGACTCATGAATCAGAAGCACATAGAAGAAATGACTGGCAGGCGATCAGAGCTTGCTACTCTCATAAAGGGTGATGTGAACACACACACACCCACACACACACACACAAACATGCCCCTGCACTCCCATCTCTCTCCTAAGATTGCTCAAAAGCCACCTTAGTTAAAAACCAAAGTCACAAAGGCGGTTAAGGTTGAGATCCAGGTACTTCTAAGAAGTCAGTGTTCCTAGCTTAACCTTTGTGCAAACCAGAAAGATTTTTACACAGAGAAACAGTTTCTGCATAACAAACCACAGCTCCAGTCCCACCCAGACATCTTTCTGACAGGGCCAGAGAGAGAGAGAGGTTGGCATGCAAGGTCTCCCTGGGAAAACAAGCCCATGTTGCGACACTCCTTGTTTTCCAAGGCACTTTTTAAAGCCACTGGATCATTTGGAACCTATTTCCCTGGAGTTTTATAACATTTTGACTCAGTTCCTTCACCCATTTCATCATAGGCTTCCTGTTGGTGCTAAAGATAGTCATAAACAAATTCCGTGGTCAGTATCTCAGAAGGGAAACACATGCTAGGTCCAAGGATAGCCACTTCTTTTCTCAAGAGTAGCAGAACTCCATTTCCCATAATGCACTTGTTCAATCACAAAGCAACCTTTGACAGTCGAAAAGCACAGTTAAAGAACAAACGGCCTCTATCTGAGAAATCACTCAAAGGAGTTGGGTGGTAGCGTATGAGACTTGACTGCACCGTGATGGGACAAGGAGGGTTCTGCTAGTGATGACTGAGTGAGAGTTTCAATATGGCTGGCTCTTTTTTTTTTTTTAATTTAATGACTAAAGTCATTATCATTAAGTTCCAGTGAACTTGTGTGTAATATATTTCTCATGTGATAGCAACATCAGAAAGTTCTGACCATTTAATTAAGCAAAATAAAATGTTTCTTCTAATCTAGTGTATAAATGAGACCTTTTCAAAGTCTATAAAAGTTTAATTAAGAGACGGCCATCGTGGTGCAGCTTGAGATGAGTGTCCTACCCAGGTTTTATGGTGAGTGGGCTCTTCCTCTAATTAAAGCCAATGCTTAGCCATTTTTGTGTTCATTAAAACCCATTCTGTAGGGCTGGAGAGATGGCTCACTGGTTAAGAGCACTGACTGCTCTTCCTAGAGGTCCTGGGTTCAATTCCCAGCAACCACATGGTGGCTCACAACCATCTGTAATGGGCATTCAATGCCCTCTTCTTCTGGGTGTCTGAAGAGAATGACAGTGTACTCATGTACATTCTGTAAAGCTCAGTTTGGTTACTCTCACTCCTTATGACCTTGGGAATGAAATTTCAGCAGAAACTCCTGAGGCTCACAGACAGGAAATCGGCCCATGGCACAAGTTCAGGGAGCCAACAAAGGAGCCGATCGCACCAAAAGTTATGCGGGCTTGTGGAGCCTGCAAATAAGTAAGAAGGGGAAGATTCCTGAGATACAGGGAGAGTCTCCAGGACAACGCTATACTCGAGAAATAATCACCTTTTCCTGACGGAGCACTTTGGAGGTTTACTATCACTCCCTTCTGTTCAAGGGCAGACCTTAATAGACTCCAGACAGCGGGCCGGGCACTGTGGAGGAGAACTCTCTAGCGGGCACTCCCGACTGCGGTTAAAGCACACGCTGCTACAGACCACACTGCCTGAGTCTTTCTAGTCTGTGTGGCCCCAAAACGCAACTGGTAAGGAACTCCCATTTCTCAGTCAAGGAGCTGCAGATTCCTATGGTCTCGCAGGGCAACTCGAAGGATCCAGAAACTATGCTCTAACTTTAAACAACTGAACCATTGATTACTTTGATGCGTGTTTGGTCAAAGGCGCATAAGGTGTGTAGTCCTAGCGAGTGACTAGCCCATGACTAAACCCAGCTCAACATATCAAATCGCATGGCTAACTTCAGAATTAATTAATGATGGCAAATTTTGTGAAAGAAAAACATAACATTGTAGGAAAACATCAACCAGGGGCCTCTACCTCATCTTCCAAACTGACCTATAGAGTCAGGGCAACTTCAGCGATTAGCATACCCACCTCCTTTTCTCTCCGTACTCCCCCTCCTCTGTTCATTGCTAAGGAGCAAGCTCAGGGCCAACCTACCATTAAATTACACCCCCACATCCCCGGGCTCCCTCCACTTCATAGCTTTGGTGTTTTAGACAGCTTCTCACTCTGTAGCCCTGACTGGCCTAGAACTCACTATGTAAGCCAGGCTGGCCTTTACCTTGTAGCAACCGCGGCTGGTATTACAGGTATGTGTACCACATGCCCAGCAATGTCAAAAGCATTGCAAATAGAGGAATTAACAAGCCAGTTCTGAAATGACACATGAGAGCTGGGAACGACTCCGCTGAAGACCTGAGTCTGAATCCTCAGCGCCCACATGAAAAGCCAGGTCTTGGGCCGAGTGCCTCTAACCCAGGGCAGGGGAGGTGGACAAAGAGGGGTTCCTGCAACTCTCTGGCCAGCTCATCTTGCAAATCAGTGAGCTCAGGCTCAGGAAGAAACCCTGTCTCAAGAGATAAGGTGAAGAGTGATAGAGGAAGACAACACACACACACACACACACACACACACATACACACACACACACACTCATGCACACACACACACTCATGCACATACACACTCGTGCACACACACACTCATGCACAAACTCATGCACACACACACTCATGCACAAACTCATGCACACACACTCATACACACACTCATGCACACACAGTCACACACACACACACACATACACACACTCATGCACACACACTCATGCACACACACTCATGCACACACACTCATGCACACACACACTCATGCACACACACTCATACACACAACACTCATGCACACACACATTTATATACACATTCACAAATATACTTGCACACACATTCACATACACTCACACACATTCACACATACACACACAATCACATGCATAAGAACAAACACACACACACACAAATTAATATTTATTTATTTATTTATTTATTTATATATTTATTTACTAAGCTACGTAAAAAAGAAAAAGACCAGAATTAGTTAGAACGTTCTTGATAAACAAGATGGGAAATTTCCTCTCATCAGATTTCAAGGCAGGGTAGTATCAACACCAGGACAGTAAATTAAAGGACAGAAATCGATTGTTGGGTATTCTGTTAAGATAGTGTTGTGGGGCAGGAAAGAAACTAGTCTTCCCCGTAATTTGGTGAAGTTGGTTTTCTCTTTCTGCCTTTATAGTGGACCCAAGAATTGATCTCAGATTGCCAGGTCTATACAATAAGCACATTTACCCATTCTGTCACCTCTTCAGCCCAGGAAAGAAGATTTTTATTGGATAGGAGTGATATTTATTAATCCTGGGTACTAGGTATGAAAGTCTTAGCAAAAAGGACCACAGTGTTAACATTTTAGTAGTCTTTCATAATTATATTTCCAAGTTTAAAAAACAGGGAAAAGTGGGGTAACAAAGCACGTGGTTTGTTAATTTATTAATTAGAGTTCATGTTAGGTTTACTATATTAGCCAAAGTTTCTTAAATAGACTCAAAACCACCATCCATAAAAGGAAAAAATACATAATTGATTTTACTTCACTAAAACTCAGAACTTTGGGGGCTGGAGAGATGGCTCAGTAGTAAAGAGCACTGGCTGCTCTTCCAGAGGTCCTGAGTTCAATTCCCAGCAACCACATGGTGGCTCACAACCATCTACAATGGGATCTGATGTCCTCTTCTGGTGTGCTTGAAGGCAGCCACAGTGTACTCATATGCATAAAATGGATAAATAAATATTTTTTTAAAAAACTCATAATTTCTGTATACCATACAAAAGGCATCATTGCGACACAAAAAAGCCAGAGCCAGGCATGACACAGACCTTTAAGCCCAGCACTTGGCAGGCAGAGGGAGGCAGATCTCTGTGAGTTTGAGGCCAGTCTGGTCTACACAGTGAGTTTCAGGTCATCCAGGGCTATGTAGAGAGAACTTATCTCAAACAAACACACAAAACAAAACAAAAACAAAAACAAAAAACACCCTAAAAAGAAAAGTGCCACAAAAAGGAAACCATGAACTGAGAGAAGGGACTTGCAATTCTCACACAAGCAAACAGTCATATCTAGAAAAGACTCTTAAAAATGGAAGAAATAGGTAACTCGTTTCCTGAAAGCTGGGAAATGATTCTTGTGTTCTCACCCAAATGGCCAAAAGGCCTTTGAGGGAACAGTTTATAGCAATTGAAAAATGCAAACTAAGTCCACAATGAAATAACACTACCTACCCAACAGAACTGTCATTGAGGCCACGGAGCTGCTAAGAGCCTCCCATCCGCTCACCCTCTCACTGAGAGGAGTGCAAACCCACTGTCAGGAGATCTCTTTGGTACTGGCTACCCAAGTTTAACACCTTCTCAACATTTCTATCCCAAGTGCACCACCATCTGTTCCCGTTCTATTCCCGGGTATACTGTCACCATGCATCAGAGACAGGCATGAGACTGCAGCAATGCGTTAGAGAACAATGTGTTAGAGATAGCCCTAATAGAGAATTACTTACATGCACGACAACTTTAAAAAGTTCTAAATACAGCAATGAAGGTAACAAAATAATCATAGGCAGAACCTGTCTGAATCTCAGCTCATGTCGCTTAGGAAAAGAAGCCAGAAGTAAGGCCGTGAAATGGCTCAGCAGATAAAGGTACCTGACACCACATAATGATAGGAGAGGACCATATACAAAGTTGGCCTCTGACTTCTACACACTAGTGGTGTGTATTTATTTCCTCATATGCACACATCACACACACACATGCATGCACACACACACACACAAATACACACCACTCTCTCACACACATCTCACACACATATAAAAACACACACACATCACACACACACCACATTCACATCTCACACACATACACAAACACACACACACATCACACACACACATGCACACACACACACACCACTCTCTCACACACATATAAATACACACATATCACACACACACCACATTCACATCTCACACACATACACAAACACACACATACACACACACACACACACACATCATTGTACACACAAAGATTCCTTTTTAAAATGTAAAGCCAGAAGCAAGCAATAAAAATCCAAAACCTGACCAAAGTCATCAACAGTGTTAAAATCCAATTGCCTTTGAGAAAATGGGTAAGGTTGGTCATTAGTGGGGCGAGGGGAGCTTTAAAGGTATCGGCAATGACTAGGGCAGGTGCAAAGTCATTGTAGAGTTATCTGTGCACAGCCAAACGATACCAGATGAAAGGGGAAGGCACCATCAAAGCACAGGTAAAACCAAAACCAAAACACATCTGTTAGGCAACCCCCAAAAGCAGAACATAGACATAGCTTGTGGAGGGTTACATGTCTGATGCTGGACTGTGTTAAAAACATCATGTCATCCTCATATTTAATACCTGGCTTATCTAATAGTTTTACCCTCATTTTGTAAACAAGGAAGCTAAATCCTAGAGGTGTGGGGAGGACACAGAGGAAGTGGTCGGGGCAACCCTACATCTCCAAGCAGACGAGCCTCCGGCTCACGAGCTCACGACCAAACTTCACTCAGAAGCATCCAGTGTGTTTTCATGGATTTAGGAGGCTTTTTTTTGCCTCACACTTCAGTCATGTTTCAGGAAGTTTTACAATAGCGGCTCGGACGTTTTAAGGCTTGTTTCTGGTGTTTTATCATGTCTGATTCTCTTATGAGAGAGACTCTGGCTCCCACTACATTTCCCAACCAGCCACGGTGGGTGAGTAGACCCATCGTCTGTCTACATCTTGGCCCTAATTACTAACCTGCCCCGATCGCTGTCTAGTTGCTTCCAATGGTTGTTGCAGGCGGACAAGGCGAGGAACGTAAATGCTCGCAGCCTCGCTCCTTTTTTCTGATTCCTTTCTTTGCCCTTACTGGTGCATTACGGCATGGGGAAGGTTCGTAATGTGGGCTGGGGTGTGTGTCGGGGGGGTGCGGGGGGAGTCTTTAATCTGTTCCTGGCAGAGGGAACGCTGTTGTGAGCGTGAAGCTATGGAACATCTTGACAGATTCCAGACACGAGGAGCCGTCTGCCACGCTGCAAAGAGGAGCGCAAATGAGGAGGTGACATGAAAGGAAGAATATGGGTCTCGAAGAATGACAGGTCATTAAAGGCTTCAAGCCGGGACGCACTTATAAAATTCACGTGTCAGATAAAACACCGGTGTCGGTTGTGGGAAGGACTGCTGGTGGGGACGCAGACAGCAAAGGGAAAGAGAGCACTGGGGGCTTCTGAAGCCGTCTGTGGAGTACGAAGGAAGGACGTGAATCTGAGAAGGAATCCCCTGTCCCTTCAGCTTCCCTCCGGTTGGGTCAGTTTCTTGGTCTCTCTGACCTCCAGTTCTTCTCATCTGTCACATTAGAATAAAACCTACCAACTGGACACACTGTGAGACTCGGTGAGCAAATGCTTGCACAACGCCTGGGGAAAACATTCACTCGTGGATGGAGGACGCGGCTCAGTGGCTGAGTGCTTGCCTAGTGTCCATGGGGCCTTTGGGTTTCATCCCCAGCTCTGGGACAGGCTGGGTAGGTCTTTATTCTTGAGGCCACAGATTCTAGAAAGCACAGACATCAAACTTTTCTGAATGCTGAGAGAACACTTGCTAGGCCGGCCTGGAGTTCGCTGATGCTATGCTTTCTCGTTTCCCTTCTCCCTGCTCACCCACCCCTCAGCAACACGCCCATGGCTGTGACTGGAATGGGAGTCCACTATGCAACACAGCGTAATTGAAACACATGCTTCAAACAGTTTGATGGCAACCCAACAATTTAGAAAGAAAGAAAGAGAGAGAGAGAGAGAGAGAAGAGAGAGAGAGAGAAGAAAGAAAAAAAGAGAGAGAGAGAAAGAAAGAAAGAAGGAAAGAAAGAGGGAGGGAGGGAGGGAGGGAGGGAGGAGGGAGGAGGGAGGGAGGGAGGAGGAAGGTCCAATTCTAAAAATGGCCCAAGGACTTGAACCATTATACCTCCAAAGATGTTTTTGGCCATCCTTATTCTGGTAGAAATGTATGTCAAAGCTAAAAGAAGGTACAACTTCACGCTCGCTAGAATGGCAGTCATCAAAAAAAAGACAGACAGTAAAAAGCACTGGCCAGGATGTGGAGAAACTGCACCCCTACCACACTGCTGGTGAAAATGTCAAGTTCAACATTTACAATAGAAAATAGTTTGGTGTACCTCAAAACCCTATGTACCTCGTGACTTAGTAATTCTGGATTTACACTCAGAAGAACTTTAAAAATGCACATGCACATATGTTTGTAGCAACAGTTATAATAGTTAAAAACCATATATATATATATATATATATATATATATATATGTTACATAGCAGTACTTATAATAGCTAAAAGGTTTGAAATGTCCACCAGGATGACATGACATCAATAACATGTGCTCTAAAATACAGAAAAGAACAAAGTTCTAATCTTTGCCACTACAGCATGAATGACCCTCAAAAGCATCACGCTAAGTCAGAGAAGTCACGCACAACAGACTAAACGGTGTTCATTTACATTCACTGTCCTACACAACTAATGCCATCAAAACAGAACACACACTTGTCCTTACAGGGAGCCGGGGAGGTGGGACGGGAAAGTAGTTTGGGAAACACGCAGTTTCCTTTGGAGTGAGGGACATGTGGGACTACTTACCTAATTAGGGATCGTCACACATTGTGAGCGCGCTCACTGCTACCGGAATGTTCGTCTTTAAGTAGGTAATTTCATGTTACTTCCATCAGTCAAAATAAGCCTCTTCCCAGAGAGTCGATGGGATTGGCTACTACAGTTCGCAGACACCTGCTTCGAGTCACCAAAGAGTAAAAAATGGTTCGAATTAAACCACTATGGACGATTACAGTTAGAACTTCTAATATCAACTCAATAGAAGTTCCGACTAAGAGTACAGGCTCCTGCCGGTGTGCATCAGTAACACCCTTAACTAGCTGAAGTGTCCTAGAGTCCGGTTTTCCTTACACCTGGTCTTCCCACAGTCCCACACGCTGCTGGTAGGCTCCACAAGACTTCGCTGGGTAGTTTTCTTTTCCTGGGTTACTCCATTTCCTTGGGCTGTGCTATCTCTTTAAAAGTCCTCCCAAGGGCCCTCAAGATGGCTTAGTAACTAAAGGCATTTGAGGCCAAGTCTAACAACTTCAATTCACTCCATCCCCAGCCCCCATGTGGTGGGAAGAGAGGACCAACCCTTACAAGTTCTCCTCCGACCTCCATATACATGTCACGACTCACATGTACACACACACATACATGGATAACAAAAACAATGGTTTAAACGGTTATGTCTTCCCAGAGGGTCACGTGTAAACTATCATCTTCTCGTGTCTTAGCCATGAACTCCCCAAGGCCAGGAATTACGCTCATTGTGTTAAGTCCTGCACTAGGCACATGATAAAGCAAAGAAACTCGGGACTGCTCCCAGCAGACCACATTCCTTTTCCCTTCTGTTTTGACTGCTGATAAATACAGCAGTTCTTGCACAAAATGTCAGATAGGTAAATTATCTTAATTTTACTGCGTAATTATCCTGTGCGTACGGGAAAGAAGATTGTGGAGGAATTAGCTAATGTGTCTCTTCCGTTACCATCCTCCTCCCCAGACAAAACAGCCTCTTGCCTCCTGTACCCACAGAGTACACAGGATCTTTCTCCAACTCTTCCACCTGCCGCTCTTCTGTGACTGCCTGGAGGGGAAAATTCTAGAACACCATAATCACACACCATAGCTTAATAGGCGAAATAACATTTTTTTGTTTGTTCCTTTTACTCAGAATCCAAATTGCTTGATTACATTAAGAGTGAAGGCAAGAGTCCAAATCCATTTTGAGAGCTATCGTTCAGCTTTGAATGAGACACACTCAGTTCCATGGATCTCTAGGTTGGTTAATTTTATGCCAAGTTAACCAAGCTATACAGGAGGCTTAATTAGTGATCAATGGGGAGGGCTCAGTCCATTGTAGATGGTGCCACCCCTCGGCTGGTGCTCCTGGATTCTGTAAGAAAGCAGACTGAGCAGCACCCAACATGGCCTCCGCATTAGCTCTTGCCTTCAGGATCCTGCCCTATTTGAGTTCCTGTCCTGACTTCCTACAGTGATGGACTACAGTGTGGAAGTGAAAGCCAAATAAACCCTTTCCAACCCAAGTTGCTCTGGTCATGGTGTTTCATCACAGCAATAGTAACCCTGACTAAGACAATCTCCTAATGATTGATAGAGTTGGCATGTGACAGGAAGCCCACATGACGGCCTGACACTACATCGTATACAACCTACCATCGCCAGGGTGTGCCCTGTCTTCATAGCCAATGGTGGCTCTGGGAGCCCCACACAGCTGCCCTAGATCCCAGGTCCTAGGACAAGGGGAAAGCCTGGAATGGTGCTTTCTGACCCTTTTCTGATGGCAAACGTGTGGACTAAAGCCACCCTCTCTTTGTTGATGTTTTCTAATCTTGTTGATGTTCCTTATGCTGTATGACAGCTTATCCCACAGTTAAATTAGCACGTGTGCATCTGGCTTTCGCTTCGTCTTTTCTATAAAGTTGTAACAATGTTACAGGCAAGATGGAGTCTTTCTTCCTCTTCCTGCCACTTGGTCAAAGTGTAAATAAATTCAACTTTCTTTAAGGCAGTGATTCTCACCTGTGGGTCATCACCACTTTGGAGGAAAATGACCCTTTCACAGGGGTCGCCTAAGACAATTGGAAAACAATGTAAATTGGATATTTACATTATGATGCATAACAATAGCAAAATTACAGTTCGAAGTAGCAACAAAATAAATTTATGGTGGGGGGGAGGGGTGTCACCACAGCATGAGTATATTAAACTGTATTAAAGGGTCACAGCATTAGGAAGGTTGACAGCCACTGCCTTTTAGAGGGAAGGAGAGGAAGCGGGGGAGGGCGAATTAAACACTCTAGCTTCTGTTTTTCCCTTCAGTCCAAGTAATTCGATGTTATCCAGTCTGACTTCCCAGGAGATACTGCCAGGGAGTGTTGCCAGAACTGGAAACTGAGGCGGGATCATTTTATTGTTCTACATCAGCAACACGCTAATCCAGCCTTAAGACTCAAGGAAGAGTCTACAGGTAATAATTACAGACAAGAGAGATCCCGAAAGGAAAAGCTGTTTTGACACCGTTTCGACTTACCCTGTGTAGGCATCTGTTCAGTGTCAGAGACAATTCATGGGAAGAATACTAATTTGCCACACTTCCTATGTGCACTTCAGCAAGCTTTTTGACATCTCCGAACATCAATGTATTAATCTTGATGTTTTTATTAATTATTTATTTACTTTGTGAGTATGTGGCGGCGGGGGGCAGGGTGCACACATATCCCAGCACCGCTGTCAGAGGACAACTTGTGGGAACTGGTTCTCTCCTTCTACCGGGTGGCCACCAGGCATCTACCTCAGGTCCTCAGGCTTGACAGCAGACACCTTTACCCTCTGAGACATCTCATTGGCCCAGTTGTTCTTCATCACCATCATTGTTGTCGTCGTTGTCATTATCATCATCATCATCATCATCATCATCATTATTTATAGACAGGGTCATACTATGCAGCCCTGGCTGTCCTAGAATTTAGTATGTAGACCAGGCTGGCTTCAAACTCATAGAAATCCACTTGCCTCTCTGCCTTCCAAGTGCAGGGCTCAACGGTGTGTGCCACTGTGCCCAGTGTAGTTCCTTATTCTTAGCAGGCAGAAATGGCAGTTATATAAAAGGATTATCTGGCACATTAAATTGCTAGTGTGCATTTAAAGACTGTCTGTGGCTCAGACCTATAACCCAGCACTTGAAAGACTGAAGCAGAGGATCAAGAGCTTGAGTCTAGCCTGGGCTATTCAGTGAGACTCAGGAGTGAGGTAGAGGATGAACCTGATTTGTTTGCTTACTTAAAACTCTCTAAAGAAGAAAGGCAAGTCCTGTAACATATGTGCGTGCATATATATATATATATATATATATATATATCCTCAGAGTTGCTAGGTAAAGCAAGTCTGCATGAGTGTGGCCCATATTTAACAAACGTTGCCAGTTTCTGCGGATGTTTTTCCTATCTGCACTTTCTTCCCACCATCATGCCCCATGTTTCAATAACACACATGGGTCCTCTCAGCAGAAATGAGAAGCACCCAGGAATGCATTTTCCACGAACTGTCTGAGTCCTCGGAGGCCTAGAAACTGTTTTCACTGCAAAATAAATTTTAAGACATTTGATAACTTTTCGGAGAAGGCCTGCTATGTGGAGGATACCAGAAGGATTCAAAGACAAACAGGCTACGTATAATCGGAGCTCTAATGGCTACCACTTGCTTACCAGGCTCACACAGCCAGCCCCTCCCCACCAGGCCTATTCTGCAGGTCTCAAAGAAATAGAGCAGAACAGACAAAATACTACAGAAAGAGTACAGGGCGTTTTTTTTGTTTTTTCTAAATTCTATAGACAAATTGCTTGCTCTAAAAGATAACAAAGCAAAATAAAGATTTTTTTTTCCTGCATTTTTCTCTTGCAGATATCTGTTGTTTGAATTCAGCAAGAAATTACTCAATTTGCCCTTTTCTAAATAGGCATCTTAGCTACTCCTACAGGAGACCACGGCGCAGAGGCTCTGGCGAGATGATTTACAGAACGAGCTACCTCATATTATATACCAAGCATGGTGGCATTTAAGCAACTCTAGGGAAATAAATTTTTTTACACTGCACCAGATATGCTGTACTAAGAATTTTTATGCAGTGCACTAGGTAAATTCCATGCAAAATTATTTTCCCTGAGAAGCAGACCTTTCAGGGAGTCCCTGTCTGCTGTTTTATTCCTTACCTCAAAAGACTAATCTAAAATGTGACCTTATAAACAATGCCAGCATACAAGGAGCCAAACACTTGCAAGGGAGTGTTACTCCCTGATGTCCTAAGTCCCCGGGGAAGAAGGAAATCATGTGTCATTTCCCCTGCACCTCCAGGGAGCTATTTATAGCCCAGCATGCCAATGAAAACCCGACTGACCCAGGAAAGTTAATGTGCCTTCCAAAGGGAATAGTCCAGGATCAAATTCAAGATGCTCACGTGTGTTCCCAGACACATTCACTCAGCTCACAACTGCCTCTCATTCAGTATGAAGGAGCCCCATGCACTATATTTATTCTGGTTTTCGCATTATCCCCGTGAGTAACTGGCAACTCGGCAGGATCCTGGAGTTCTGAGAATATCTTAAGGGAAATTCCAGACCAAATGTTGTGGGTAATTACAGTCCAAAAAGAAAAAAAAATGAAAAAGAAAAGTCTCAGAATTCTTCTCCTTAAAAATGTAATGAGATTCAAAGCTTCTGTAAGAAAGTGGAATCACGTATGAGGGTTTACTCTCTTGGGGGTGGTACGGTGGGGAGAGGGGAGAGTCTGAAATAAGTTTAAAGGTCAGCTATGGATGCCTGACTAAAATGGTGACGTAGCTATCTATCATTACCATAAGTCTGCATCATACTTTGCAAGGCCTTTGTGGGGTTTGTTGTGCTTTGGTTTGTTTCAGATAGGAGTCCTTCCCTGAAATCCTTCTCTTAGAATGGTCAAGTAGATTCAGCTAGAAATCTGTTTCTGTTTTGCTTTGCTTTGAGACAGAGTCTCTCTGTATAGCCCTGGCTGTCCTGGAACGCTTCTGTAGTGCAGGCTGGCCTTGAACTCAGAGAACTGATGGCCCTCTGCCTCCCAAGTGCTGGGATCAAAGGCATGCACCACCATGTCCAACTGCAGCCAGAATACTGCATCATTTCCTAGATGGCTCTGCTCCCAGTTCTGAACTTGCCTCCCCATTTTACGAAAGGGACTACTGACAAGTTCTAACATCGGGAGGTCGCCCCTGAGGCGAAACCTATGAAATGGAAACTTCCAAACACAAATCAAACCCCGCCCTTTCCTCTCCTCTGACTTTCAGCTCTAAATATAGTACCAATCAGCACACGCTAAGCAGAAGAAAGCTCGCCCCTTCACCACAAAATGTTGCCCTTTCTTTTTCTTCCTTTGCATTCATTTATCTTTTTACTTATTCTGTTTATGTGTCCTGCTCTGTAACTCAGGCTGGCCTCAAACTCAGGTAGAGGCACTACCTATGATCCCAGTACTCAAAGAGGCAGAAGTCAGGTCCTGTGACTCCCAGGACTTGAAGGCAAGATGAGAGAGGGGAAAGAGAAACAGAGAGAGAGAGAGAGACCAAGGGATTTTAAAATAACATCCCCAAACTTCAAGTCTCAGTTCTATATTTGGATGATATCTCTTTGAATATCTTTTCTGCTGATTTGTACTGGTGTACAAACACATCCCCCTTTCAAGCATGGCACCTGCCGATGAGGGTATAATCCCTAATTTCCACGACGTCTAAGGGCTGCCTCAGCCAACCATCTCTGTCCCCCAGAGTTCAGAGTTCACTGGGTAAGCAAGCACCTGACTGGCTACGACACTGTGAGATAAGGTACCGATGAGTTTCCGTGCGAGCCATCAATCTTGCTTGAGGTATTAGAAAGCAGTTCACAGGGGGCAGAGACATTTGAGTTCAGCCACAGAGGATGAGTTAGCTTCTCCGAGAACTGATGATCATTTTAATATCAGCGTCATATTACAAGGAGAGCACCTTGTTACATCTACCACCACAATAATGTCACATCAGAGAAACCTCTCTCCTTTCCTTTGGCCCAGATTATTAAAGATAGAGCAGCCTCGACTACTTTCAGGGTTATTCCACTGAAGGCATTCAGGGATGGTTTTACAAAGGGAGTGAGTGGTGTTTAACTCTCCCAAAGCCACCTCTGCGTAGCACTGAGGATTCTGAGCAATCGAGTGTCTCCTTTGTGGGCTCATATATAATGGGTGAGCAGCACATTAAAGATTATTGAAGAGTGTAAGCCTTTTTTGCATGTAGAAGATCTGTAGCTTTTAAAATATTAATGCATCCATGCAAGTCACTTGGCTTGAATTATACAGCAAACAGGAAAGAAAATGTCAAAGTTGGACAAATGTTAAATGAACTCTTTTTTTTTAAAAAAAAATATTTTTAACAGATAACACTCAAGATGAACTAATCCATGGACTTCATCCTGAGCTTCAACATGAACAGTTCTGGGAGGACCGGAAACAACCTGACAGGGAAGACTTAGGGAGAAATCCCAAGAGTTAACCGTTTAATGCTTGTTCTGTGCACTACCCGTGGTTCCCTGTGGTTTGCCTGGAGAAATTGGATCACCACCTACGGCACCTGCTTTTTCTCTTTTCTTATGTGGCACCTGTCCCTTGTTGGCCACCATGTCAAGTGGACACTCGGCCACAGCTGGTGCTGGGGGCTTCCCAGTTCTCTGCCCCACCACTGGCAGAGTGTCTGTCCTGTCTTGGCTCACTTCCTCCTTAGGGAGAGAGACCGGAGGCAGAAGTCCTTGAACCCTGAGGATGGGCAACGAGGTCTCTCTCAGTATGAGTCTTACCTGTAGCTCACTGCATCTTCTTCCCTGGACTCACTTATCAGTTCTTGAGCTAGACGGATGCCGAGAGTCACAAACCCCTCCTATACCAAAATACCAAAGACTCCCTCCTGGGTCCACCTCCCTCTCTGCCTTGCATCTCAAGACAAGGACTCACCTCAGAAGCCCATTCGGGCAACACTATTCCCGGTTCCATCCTTTTCAGTTATTTAATTTTGCTCTAGAATAGCAATGGCTAGCCAGCACCACATCGGGTTACAAGGCGTTTCTATGTATGCTCCTTCACTTCGTTTCAAATACACCACAAAAGAGCTATTATTTTTGACACCCATTTTCCAGAAGAGAACATTAATTCCCTTCACCCACCCTCACCCATGACTTTCGCTACTCAATGTTACTAATTCTTCAAGCGACATTCAAAGCATCATGTTCTCCAGGGAGATTTAATTGCTGCATGGTCTGGACAGGCATGTCCTATCCTCTGTTCTAAAGCAAGCAGAACATCTACTTCCCCTGCAAGGAGGCTCCCAGGCCTCTCCCCTCAAGGCCTGAGCTATTCTGTCTACTTTCCCAGATGCTGCAGGAGAGATGTGTCGTTCTCCATGTGTGCCAGGATGTAGAAAAGACAAAGAGGTGCCACAATGGAGGAATGGCCAAAAGCACGGGTTCCAAGGGCACAAGCCAGCCAGGGTACCTTTGGCAACACAGAAACCTCATTCAAAGACATTACTCCTATGGTTTCCACAACAGCACAGGGTAAGTTGTTCTGAATCCTGTCGTCATACAGAGGGGAGACGGGCACAGATAACAAGTGGTCATGTTCTGTTGTCACAGCAACAGTCTAAGAATCATAACCATTTTTTAATATCTATTTTATTTATATGATACACTGTTACCTACTCTCTTCAGACACACCAGAAGAGGGCATTGGGTCCCATTACAGATGGTTGTGAGCCACCATGTGGGTGCTAGGAATTGAACTCAGGACCTCTGGAAGAGTGGTCAGTGATCTTAACCACTGAGCCCTCTCTCCAGCCCCCAAGAATCATAATCTAAACCAGAGTCCCCACTTGTCACCCTTACATTGCGTGCCTGCATCTTTCTCATGGCTTTATGAGGTTTCAGTGTGATACCTATGCAAATAAGATGCTTTTGCTCAGAATCTCAAAACCACCGTGGACCTCTGCCATTACCCTACAGTGTTTACTGAATGGAACCAGTTCAGGAAACCAGGTTTACCACTTACTTACCACCTCACCCCCTGCGCGTAAAGGGACTCACATGCCTGCTTCTACAGAACCAGAGAGAATTGGGGAAGCCATGTGGTTGTAATGCTGGGGTGGGGCAACCCATTGTACAGCTGAGTTACAATAGACTCTACAGTTGAATAGCGTCATGGATTATCTGGCCAGAATGTGGTTAGAATTAGGGACCACATCTCACAGGACATGGTGAGCCAAAAGGCATTTGTATCAAACTGCTTCAGCTTGGTGCCACCACAAGGTTACAAGAGATCAATAGCGAGAGATCGATCGGCTAAAGAAAATGGCTTAGTCTTGCAAGGGTGATCAGAACCTGCACGGGCACAAGTACCTCAGCAAAGAGGTAGGCGTATGCTGAGACCCATCCTTTCCTAGGTAACGCTAGGATGAGGTGCCTCACTGTGGGATTGTCACACAAAGTGAACGGGAGGCCGTACAAAGCAAGTCCACGGTTAACGTCACCTCCCTCGCTGCTTGCTCGCTACTCGGTGTTTAAAGCTTGGGTAAATATCTTGTAGGAAGGGAAAGGTAGCGTTTCATAATGTCAGACTCTAACCAAAAAGAAAATTCTGTGTTTGCAGAGCTCTATCCCCCTGGATTACCTAGCAAACCTGAAATTTATTAACCTTTTTAGTCGGTTTTTAGTACCAGTGTAAGACAAACTGTTTTTGCATAATCAAGAAACCACCCCCTGGCAGCCCAAATAAAAGGAGGCCAGGTGTTCGGGATTAAAAATGCATTATCCCACCGCTGGCTTTCTGGAGATGGCATCAGGAATCTGCTCTCTCATCATGCATGTCATTTCTAGAAAAAAGAAGGCAAAGAGAGAGAGAGAGAGAGAGAGACAGAGACAGAGACAGAGACAGAGAGACAGAGACTAAGGGAACTTCAGGAAACTAAGGGGTAAGCTGGAGCTGTGCATGCTGAGAGCAGCAGAGGAAAGATAAAGAAAGGCCAGCCCTATCTATGCCCAGCTTCTGCCCTTCTTTTCCCCATTCCTTAAAAATAGTCCTTCTTCCTTCCCACAGTGAATTGAACGGACCATATCTGAGGTGCCACAGCAACATCTGTGTATGTATTTGGAGACACTAACTTAGTTGTCTCTGTGGTAAAACTGGAGTGGTCTTTAATCACAAGACACACAACCACCAATTTCTCCAGAACCGGGGGACAAAAGGGGGTGGGGGGGGATGGGGATCCACAATAGCAGTGTTTTTTAAATCAGCATTTTTACACTGACAAGACACACAAGTGATTTACAATGTATAACTATGTAATACAATAAATAAAAGAGGTTGTTCCCTTAAAGTAAACCTGGATGTTTTTGGCAACAACTAATTGACTGTATTTCAATGAGGGCTGGGCCCAGGCTGAGCGCTTAGCATTCATAAGACCCTTAGTGCAATAAGTTAATGAGGCTTGGGAGATTGCATGAGTGGAGTGGCGTCCACACAGTTAATGGTAAAATTAGAAATCGAACCCTGGTCTGTCTCTGAATCCTAACCTCTGCTGTATCGTCTGCCCTGTGAACGGTGAGGAGATGTCA
Organism: Rattus rattus; assembly: GCF_011064425.1. Taxonomy (NCBI): domain Eukaryota; kingdom Metazoa; phylum Chordata; class Mammalia; order Rodentia; family Muridae; genus Rattus; species Rattus rattus. The sequence goes on along the minus strand of NC_046154.1, from coordinate 196,054,120 downwards.
CTTCGTGGCCCAGGCTGAGCTCTTACAATGAGCAAGAGGAAGAAAAGCAGCCCATGAGAAAGCAAGAACTGAACCAACTGTTTACACAAAGGAGAATCAGGTTGCAAACGAGCCCTTCAAACTCTGCACACAACAATCTCGCCCCGTGAAGCCATTCTCAGACTCAAGTATTACTGTGGAGAGCCTGCTGTAATTTCAGAGTTTAATAATATGAAATTGGACCTAGAATCCTGAAACAAACCCATTTCAAAAACTACAATAGCCCTGGATATGAGCACATCCATTAGAACGGAGACCACTCCGTCTGTATCCATCTCTCTGTGCAGGAAATAGACGCTTTTTCACTGGAGCAAACACAAAACACCTGTATGCTCTCATCCTGTCTAATCTCCTAAACTCCTTTTATCCAATTTCCCAATTTGGTCAGGCATCAGAAACTGAAATAAAACTTCCTCTTAGCCCAGTTTCTCATCATAACTCTGCAACAAACTTATTCTTAGCCTTTATCATTGGCCTATTTCTTGGGCAGAATTTCACCAGGAGGAGAAAAACACACACACACACACACACACACACAAAGAAATGTTCCAGAAACAAAAAGACTTGGGTCTCTTTTTCTTTTCCTATGCCATTTTTGCACAGAACGCCTATTATAAGGGAGATAATTTAAAATCACCAATTTACAGGGACTAGCTACTGATCCTCAGGAACTGTTTGCAGCAGCCGAAGACAGCACACAGCAAAGCGTCCTCTCGGGCCGACAGGGATTGCGTATAACCTGATCCGGGAGCATTTCATGGGTTTTGGCACAAAGGAGTGTTTTCTATCTTGAGCCAGCGCAAACACGTTCTCAGTTTAAGAAATACTTATTGTGTGCTCATGCACTGTCTGTTGCAGACGTTCTCGAAGATGCCATTGGGGATCCTAGACTAAATACCGAATAGAGAGACCTCTGCCATCAAGAATCCTTTGGTCGTCTGCACAGCCGCCCTCCTATCCTCTTTGTTTGTTTCCTTGTCTTACCTAAAGGAAAAAGTTGCTCCAGACCCCCAGCGATGGTGATTCCTTGATAACGAAGATTAGCGAATTGGCAAGAGTCGGAATCATCCAGAAACAAGCCCCTGGGCATGCCTGGCCCTCAGCGAGGGAGGTTTCATATAAGCTTAACAATGAGGAGACTTACCCCCAAAATGGCGGCTCCATTGAAGGGGCTCTTGCTCACCCCAACATGGCAAACATGACATCTACAGTTTTTGCCTTACCTTTCTCTCCCATTCCCTCTGTCTTGCTATAAATCGTTAGATCACAAGCCAGCCCCCAATGTCTTTCCCCTTATTTGGCCACTTCCTCCTCCGAAGGCTGACTACCAAAGTCCAGCTATCAAAGTAATAAAGTCCAGGGGTTGGGGATTTAGCTCAGTGGTAGAGCGCTTGCTTAGCAAGCGCAAGGCCCTGGGTTCGGTCCTTAGCTCCGGAGGGAAAAAAAAAAAAAGTATTAAAGTCCAGCAATCAAAAGCCCCCTTTTGGCTCACTTAATTAACGTGCCTAATTAAAATTAAATACCTCATCTCAACACAGGGCTTCCGCCTTTCCTTTATAAACCGCCATTTTCCTATGCGCATGTCTTTCTCCTCTCTCCTCAGAGGCAGTCCTTTGTACCTCAGAGGCAAATGTATCTTCCTGTCCCCTTTCCCTTCTCCCTCATCCCCTACCTCCTGTCTTTGTCTCTTATTCCTTGCCCTTTGTCTCTCTGGGGCAAATAAATATCCTTTGTACTGAGAACTTGGTGTCGGGCTGCCTTGTACTGATACCAGTCCTTTGAACCATCCTGTGAGCTAGGATCCCAGGCTGAGTGAAAGGGAGAAAGCTGACTAAACACAAGTTTTCCCTTCTCAACTTCCTGACTAGGATACAATGTTACTGACTGCCTCAGCTTCTACCTCCACACCCTTGGTTCCCTGATGGACCTTTTCTGTTTTGAACTATGATCCAAAATAAACAGTTACTTCCTTGAGCTTTGGCCAGGTACTTATCAGGACAGTGAGGATAGTAACAGAAACACTCCTTAAATAGCATTGCGGTCCCAATTCATCACCACATTACTGCACCAAAAATCACAAACTCTTCACAAGCAAGGGAGATGGCCTTCCTCAGTATTAGTGGAGACACAGAAACTTCTGCATTAGACTCTTAAGTCAGCCCTCACATGCCTTTGGTTTCTAGCTTGTGGGAGAGCTCACATGTGGGAGAGCTCACATGTGGGCGGTCCGCCTCCCTGCAGTGCGTGCAGTGCGTGAGTGTGTCCGGAGGGAGGGGTGGAAAGGGTGTGGGTGTGGAGAGAATGAGCCATGCTCTCCACGGTCTATCCCTTTGGTAAATTTCTCTCCAAAGGCATCTATCTTTTATCAAACAACTTCAGTTAGGTCTGTCTTACTCTTTGGTATTTTACTAAAAATTTAAACTTAAAAGAGACGGCACTGCTGTATTTTACCACTCCTCCCCAGAAGGCACGTTAGAATTCATGCAAATATGCCCATCTGAGGTTTTGTTTTACAGCCTCCCAAAAGGACAGTATTTCTCTATATAAAACGTAAGTTCTAGGTCAACTTCCCCTGGACAATGGTATCTTCTGGTCTTACATCTACCGAAAAAGAAACCGTTCAACCAGGTCCTCCTGGGTAAAAGAATATCCACTCCAAAGACACATGTAAACTTTAATTCTAGGAAAAGAACCAACTGGAAACCAAAGATTAACAATTCATTATACTTTTCAAACGTTGTTGTAACTTAGGACCTAGGAGAGAGCCCAGTCAATTTACAACAGGCCTGTCATGAGCCTGTGGTGGTGGTACATGACTTTAATCCCAGCACCCAGGAGGCAGAAGCAGGCACATCTCTGTGAGTTCAAGGCCAGCATGGTCTAAGGCGTGAGTTCTAGGACAGCCAGGAATATACAGAGAAACCCTCTTTCTCTGAGAGAGAGAGAGAGAGAGAGAGAGAGAGAGAGAGAGAGACAGAGAGAGAGAGAGACAGAGAGAGAGAGAGAGAGAGAGAGAGAGAGAGAGAGAGAGAGAGAGAGAGAGAGAGAGAGAGACAGAGAGAGAGAGAGAGAGAGAGAGAGAGAGACAGAGAGAGAGAGAGAGAGAGAGAGAGAGAGAAGAAAATCAAGCTTTTCCTGAACCCTTATAAAAACTGGGGCTTGGTGGTGTGCTCTTGTTGTCTCAGTTCTGGGGAGGCAGAGACAGACTGATTCCTGGAAGGAAGTCACTAAGCAGTCAGCCTACCCTAACTGATGAGATCCAGGTCAGAGAGAGCCTTTCTGAAAACAAGGTAGAAGGCCCCGGAGGAACACCACCTTACGTTATCCTCTGTCCTTTACACACATACACACATGTGCATGCACACCTGCACATGTGCACCTGCACATACACACATGCATACACACATGCACACACTCGTATGTATGCACACGAATGTACACCCACACACATAAATAATCATAACATCAGCAGATACCCAACGCAGAAGTTCTTCCAAAAGTGAGGGGAATGTCTTAAGTAAATCCATATACCAACAGTTGAAAAGCAATCTGGTGAGATTTGGAAAGAGAGTCAAGAAGACAGATCGTCAAACCATGCACTGCAATACAGCACAATAAAACTGTGTCCTAAAGATCATAGTAATGGTGGGCAGAGCTAGGATGGATCTAGAGAGTATGATGTGTGGAGTATACTGTGGAAAACAAAGGAGAGATGAGTCGAAGATGGGCAGAGGAGACAATTGCAGCACACGTTAAAGACAAAAGAGTGGGCACATAATTATCTGCCACAGAGCAATGCCAGGAAGAAGGATCTTCACTTAGCGCACAGCTGAGCCTGGGTCAGATGTTGACAGGAAGTAAGAATTGTTGGACAAGTTAGAGGTATCTCAATGGTGCACATGAGGCTCCAAGATCTATCCTCCTGGAGGGGAGAGATAGAGACATATATAGAGGGACAGTGACTCCTTGAAAGTCTAGTTATGACACAGCCACTAACTCACTAGAAGACGGCAGCTGACATTGGTGGAGCCTACCATCCAATGCCCACTTGCTACTTTGTATCTTCCTTTCCAAACTAAAAGAAGCCAGGCTTAATCTCTGCATTCATTCATCTTAGTGATGCTGTTTGTTTCCATGGAGACAGACCGAAGATTCAAAAGGGTCAGTGATGAGTGGTCCAGCCAGTCATGGGTCCAAGTCTTAACCAATGAGGCATGAAGAAAAGTTACTTCTATGCCTCAGGGTTCTGTACACTCAGGAAGAAATGGCTCCTTCTTTCAGTGGGTACCTGCATCTCAGGAGGCACCAAGAACCATTACAGTCAGCCTACAGCAGGAGCTGGGTTGAACTGACCCATGAACTAAGGATGTCAGAGCCAGCAAAATGAGAAAGTTTCTTCCCTTGATGCTGTCACTGAACTGCTAATGGACTGTTAATGAATCCTACCATGCTACCGTCATATACTTCTTACATGAGAGATGATATACACTTCAGTCAGTTGCCTTAGGATGTCTACTGTTTGGAGCCAAACCATCCATACTGACCATGCAGCCTTGGCTCAATCTAGCTCACTCCCACACCACCATTTTGCTGGAAACTGAAAACATTTTTACATTTGTAGAGTGTATATATGTGTATGTCTGTGTGACCACATGCCAGGATACATATGTAGAGGACATCTGTCTTGGCAACAAATACTTTTATCCACCGAGCCATCTCACCAGCCCAAGGATAGCCTTTCAAATGGCTCTTCCAAACCCCAAAGCCATAGTTTCATCAGTTCTGGCAGAAAGATGTACAGTCATCTGTTGAGAGGTTGCAGACAACTAGGCAGAAGTTTGAACAGAAATACAGCAGAGGATCTATAAGTTTGAGACTTATGGACTGGGGGAGGACAGAAACTGCGGAGCCAATGCTACAGGCTGTCAAATCCGCTGCTGTAACAGTATCACACGGTTTTGTGCTCGTAACATTTTGCAAAGTTGCCATCATGGCTACTTTCTAAAGGCAAGCTAAGACAGGGGTGGCAAATAATGTCCCTAAGTTTTTGAGGCTGCCAAGGTTTCAGCAATGTCACATTTTCTTTTTTTTTTTTTTTTTAGATTTTTTCTTTTATTTTATTTAAGTACACTGTAGCTGTCTTCAGATACACCAGAAGAGGGCATTGGATCTCTTTACAGATGGTTGTGAGCCACCATGTGGTTGCTGGGAATTGAACTCAGGACCTCTGGAAGAGCAGTCGGGGCTCTTAACCACTGAGCCATCTCTCCAGCCCAACATTTTCAAAGCAAGAACGAAGACCAGCCGATCCAACCCCTGCTGAGGAGGGTCAGTGTTTTGAAACTAGTTCTGGAAAATTATGGCAGACGGAAGGAAGGAGTGAAGAGTGGAAGGAGTGTGTGGGAGATAACGATCACTTCTACCATAAGTTTAGCAGTCAGAGGGACAAAAGGAAAAGACTGTGTTCCAAGGAAGCAACAGGTGTGGGGAGGAAATGGGTAATTTTATCTTGGTTGCCAGGTAGAAAATAGCTGTGCACACTGGTGGATAGACAGACAGAAAGGGGACAATGGAAAAGGAGCAGAGGATGGCTGGGAGCCTGCTGAGGCAGCAAGCACAGAGGACCAAGGAGAAGACAGGTTCCTTGGCTTCTCTCTGCTCAGCCTGCTCCCCCAAATCCTGCTGAAGTAGGAACTCTGGGAGCTGACTGATGGCCAGACCGTGCTGATGTAATCACTGCCACAAAGCCCTAAATAATGGATAAACCTTATTTCTTTTATGCCTTTTTTAATAGCCCCGTATAAAAGAACCTTTGGAAAAAGACCAATTTGTCTTTCCAAAGCTTATTTTTTAATGCATAATTAATACAGAAAAGTATCACCAGCTGGTGAAAACCAAGGCCCATCTCATTCTCCTACCAAAGGAGATCCTGCAAAAGAGGAAGAAGTATTATGGTTTGTTTTGGATTTTGAGGCTTGTTTCATTCATTCATTTATTCATTTATTTATTTATTTTGTCTGTTTTGATTTGAGGTTTTGGTTGGTTGGTTTTGGAGTCATTGTCCTACACTGACCAGGCTGGCCTCAAACTCGCCATGTCACCTGAGTGGCCTCTAACTTCTGATCCCCTTGCTTCTACTTCCCAAGTGCACTGGGAGTGAGCCAATGGCTTCTCGCAAGCTACTCAACTGCTCTACCAACCCCTCTATCCCTAGCCAAGGAAAAAAGTTGTTATAAATAAATTGGGGCGGGAGAGGACGGTTGTGTGGATAAACTGCTTGCCTTATAAGTGAGCGCTAACCCTCATAAAAGCCAGGCCAGCATGACAGCCACCTGCAATCCCAGTGCTCAGGAGGCTGAGACAGAGGACCCGCCAGGCAAGCTGCAACTGTGAGTTCCAGATTCACTGAGAGACCCTGCTTCAAAAAATGAGGTAGAGAGCAACCAAGGAACACATCACATCAACTTTGGGTCTACATTTGTATGCCCACACGTGTCTACACACTCATATACACACACACACACAAGAGAACATCACACCATACATACGTGCAAGACACGTATGAAAAGTGGATGAAAAGTAGAAAGGGGTATGGTAGACACACCTGTAATCCTAGAACCTGTGGGCTGAGGCAGGAGGATAGCAAGTTCAAGGCCAGATTGCATCAAATAAGACCCTGTCTTTAAAAAAAAAAAAAAGAATAAATACAGGCTGGAGAAATGACTTGGCATTTAAGACCACTGGCTGCTCTAGAGGACCCAGGTTCAATTCCCAGCAACCACGCAGCGACTCACAACTGTCTGTTCTAAGGAGACTAGGCAATCCGACACCCTCGCATACACATATGTGGGGGCAAAACACCAGTACACATGAAATAAAAATAAATTAATGTTTTAAGGTGAATAAATAAATAATTAAAATGCCTTTATATTGGGCCCCCAAACCACTGGAAAACCTAGATCTACATTCGGGAAAGTCTAAACAATGATAACAGCTAAGATTTAATAGGAGCATACTGTAGTATAGCAACACTGTACACTTCTTAGATATAATCATGTTGAATCCCTGTAATACCTTCTGTGGTAAATGTCACTAATTACATCTCACACGAAGGAAGCAGATGCTCAGGGAGGTCTTCACGCCCAAGACCATTTAAGTGCACAATTCTATAGCAGTTGTCAATATCTGACTTGTGTACATACACTGAAGTTGTTTGTCACTCTTCCTGAAAGAGTATCTCCTCGCCTCAGGGCAGCCACCACAAAGTATTTATTTTTATCACTCCTGCTACATATTCAGATACACAGAAAAGCAGTCACAACAGGCTAGCAGGGGTTCTCAACCTTCCTAACGCCGTGACCCTTTAAAACGGTTCCTTGTGTTGTGGTGGTGACGTGACCTCAAAGGAGTCACATCCCACAGGCTGAGAAGCACGGCACTAGATCGCAGCCTTTCAACCCATGCGCTCGGGAGCCTGCAAAGATCTTTAGAAAACAAACTCAAAGGAAGGCGCTTTCATTTAAAAATGGCTTAGAGGATCATGAGGCATACCCAGCAACTAGGAGCTAAATCTCCAGTCCCCTGAAAGGGAAACAGTATAGTTTAAATTTCCAAGGAGGAACACGCCTGTAGCATGTAAACTTGGTACATGAAGCTAAAAACCCTCTGAGTTGAAACTGAATGCCCTTTATGTGATGCTAAAGTGGGATGTGTTTAGTGATTTCCCCCTCAGCAGAGGCACAGTTGATGTTCCGAAGTGGAGAATGTGTGTGTTCCACACTGCCTTTCCCTCTCGCTTCTACGAGCACGCTGATGTACCAAAGGCCCCAGCTCCTCAGTTTTCTAAACCCACCAGCAAAACAGTAGACTGCCCTGCTTAGAAGAGAGGAGAAACGTTGCAGGAAATGCTCTCTGGAGGCTGGAGGTACAGCCGGGTGGGAACGGAGCCACAGGCAAGGGCTTGGTTTCCACCTCCAGCCCTGCACACAGACGCAACACACCATTCTGGGGTCGCACTGATTGGGTATGGATGTAAGTGCTGGCATGGTATCTGTATGATTTGTGGTGTGTGTTTTGTTAATTTATGTGTATGTGTGTGCCCATGTGAGTTTATGTGCACCTTCCATGTGCTGGTGCCCTGAGAGGCCTTGGAGCCCCTTTGGAACAGGAGTCACAGGTAGTTGTAAGCCGCCTGGTGTGGGTGCTGGGGACTGAACCTGAATATTTTGCAGGGGCAGTATGATGGTTTGTATATGTTTGGGCCAGGGAATGGTGGCACTATTAGCAGGTGTGGCCTTGTTGGAATAGGCGTGTCACTGTGGACGTGGGCTTTAATACTCTGGTCCTAGCTGCCTGGAAGTCGGTCTTCTCTTAGAGGCCTGCAGGTGAAGATGTTGAACTCTCAGCTTTTCCTGCACCATGCCTGCCTGGATGCTGCCATGCTCCCACCTTGATGATAAACCTCTGAAGCTCTGCAAGCCAGCCCCACTTAAATGTTGCCCTTATAAGAGTTGCCTTGGTCATGGTGTCTGTTCACAGCAGTAAACCCCAAGACAGGTGATAAAAGTGAATTGCACTCTTAACTGCTGAGCCCTCTCTTCAGCGCCACCCCCTTTTTAATATGTCACCAAGTTGGCCTGTAATGTGCTATGTAACATAGGCCAGCCTCAAACTCAAGATTCTTTTATCTCAGGTGCTGATATTACAAGTGTATACAACTATGCCCGTCTCTGCTCTCGGTCTGGCACTCCCAACTATAGGACCGACTGTGTGCTGATTGGAGAAGAGTGCGCATGCTCAGTGTCGGTATGTGAAGGCCGCCATTGTCTGTCACACGCGGGCTGCTGATAGTATTCTCTGCCAACTCATGCCTGGCTGCGTGAAGAAGAGCTCTGCCATTTTCTCCCAGGTATATCACCAGTACTAAAAACACTCTTCTTCATCTTCGTGAAGTTGTTTCATGGTATCACGCTAAGCGCTCATTTTGAAATGCGTATGTTGAGACAAGGTCCCGCGTCCATGAACTCCTGCTGCATTTTCTCAGAGAAAATCATCCATCCCTGGGAGACTTCTTCTAGCTGTCTTGCCATCCAGGTATGATTCATCCTTTGCAGGGCCCAGTGACAAATGAAATTATGAGATTCCTTGTTAAAAAAAAAAATAATAGACTTCCTGTAGCGGGCGACGGGCTCATGGTTTTCCTCCTGCGAGCCGTGCCAAGGCTGCAGGGGCCCGCTGCATGGAGGAGGCCTCTACAGCAACTGTGGTGCTGCGCTGGGCAGGGGGATTCCGTAAGGTGGGTGGGGAGCAGGTCTCCCCCCTCACAGGAGAAGCCAGCAGGCACAGAGACTGAAAAAATCCACACAATCTACCGCTTCAATGCCATCAGAGCACTTGGGTTCCTGTCTCGGCTGAAGTTGGCACAGATGGCTGTGACTGTGATGGCCCTGCCCCCAGGCTTCTACTGCTACTCACAAGGCCTCATGACCCGCAGCTCACTGGGCCTTATGAGTGGGATGGCCCGCTTTGCCCTGGTCGTGCTGTGCTGGATGAGCCACTTCTTCCGGAGACTGGTGGGTGTCCTCTATGTGAATGAGTCAGGTACCCTGCTTCGGGTGGCCCACCTGACCTTCTGGGGCTGGCGACAGGACACATACTGTGCCGTGTCAGACATGATGCCCCTGTTAGAATCCGAGGAACAGGTCCAGGATGTGTTCTTGCGAATCCAGCAGTACAGTGGCAAGCAGACCTTCTACCTCCCCCTACGCTATGGCCGAATCCTGGACCGGGATCGTTTCTCACAGGTGTTCGGAACCCTGGCCACACTCAAGAACAGCAAGTAGGCCGCTTGTAACCCTGGTCAAGAACATGGATGAGACAAAAGCTAATATCAGGGACAGGGCTGATGCTCACTTTGTAGACTGCTTGTCTAGCATGTAGGACTTCACGTCCTGGGTTCAGTCCCTAGCACTGCATAGAACCAGTCATGACTGTGCCTGCCTGTACTCAGTACTGGTGGCATAGGCAAGTGGAAAAGTTCAAGGTTGCCTTGGGCCAAAAAGGAAGGCATTAACCAGCTTTAGGAAAAAGCCCTTAGTGGAACATTACACTGTATAGGACATCCCGTCAGATAGTGGTCAGAAGTCTCTATGAAGAGGCAGTTCCTGGAGAAGCACTATGCCAAGATCACTGAGGCAGCCCGCTGCTGTGAGGCTGGAAGGCGAAAGGGTTGGCAGAGGAGCATAGGACGTGGAGCCTGGGGACTTGGGTTCTGCTGAGCCTTAGTTCCTTGACCTGGGACAGGGTGTTGAGTTTCTGAACCTTGAATTGCACTCTGAGATGGAAGACCTTCCTCTCATGGGGACGGGTATGAAAATAAGAATAATGGCGGAGGCCGTGGCTGTGGCTTTGTGACAGAGCTCTTGCCTAGCATGTGCAAGATACTAAGTTCCATCCCAGCACCACAGAACAGGCAAAACCAGTGTGTAAGGTCAGCAGCCGTAAGTTAAAACGTAAAGCAAGGCTTCCAGGCTGCCCCTGGGGGCCCAGCACCGGTCCTCAGGCTCATCAGCTGGATGGCCACAGCTAAAGCCCAGAGTGGACTTGTTTTTCCCGTCAGGAAGTCACTGTACACCAACTGAGATAGGGGCAGCACCCGCTGAGACTACGTGATCACAGGAGGTCTGGGGTGCTCACACTCAGCTTTGCAAGGTCACTGGGGCAGAGGGACTCTGTCCGGGCAATAATTCATCATCTGAAGGACACTGTGTGTGCTGCTTTTCACAATGAATAAGAAACACATGCTTATAGGTGATTGTATCCGCTTTAAAGGAAAGCAGTCCTGGTCTTTGTAATTTGTCCATCAGAATGCTTTGTTTTGTAGCTATTTAGCAATTTCCTTCGCTTAAGAATTTTTCTTTTGGGGGTTGGGGATTTAGCTCAGTGGTACAGCACTTGCCTAGGAAGCGCAAGGCCCTGGGTTCGGTCCCCAGCTCCGAAAAAAAGAACCAAAAAAAAAAAAAAAAGAATTTTTCCTTTGGGGTGGAGAAGATGGCTCAGAGGTTGAGAGCACTGACTGATCTTCCAGAGGTCCTGGGTTCAAATCCCAGCAACCACGTGGTGGCTCGCAACCATCTGTAATGGGATCTGGTGCGCTCTTCTGACATGCAGATATATATGCAGAACACCGTGTATACAATGAATCTTTAAAAAGAAAAAAATAATATTAATCAAATGCCTGGGAGATGGCTCAGCAATTAAAATCTCTTGCAGCACAAATCTGACAGCCTGAGTTCAATCCCCAGAACCCTGAGTGGAAGGGGAGAATCAGCTCTTAACAGCTCAGGCCTCCTCCCACGGAGTGCACCATGATATGCACACACCTTCACACAAACACAACGACAACAATAGTAACATTTTTTTTATTAGAGTGTTGAGGACATAGTTCAGTGATGGAGCCCTTGGCTACTCTGTGTATGGGATCCTAGATTCCATCCACAGCACTGAAAGAAAAAAAAAAAAAAAACCAAAAACTTGTTGACTTTGAGCCAGGAGTCCAGTTACGTACCTGTAATCCTGGCATTCCAGAACCTGAGGTAGGAGGATCTCAAGTTCAAGGCTGTCCTGGGTCATCTAACAAGACTCGGTCTAAAACCCAACAAAAGAAAACCCTATGAGGAATTTCAAGACAGCAACAGGAAAACCTTAACTGAAGGGCAGAGCCCCTCTGGATGAGGACACTGAGTCATGAACCACGAGCCCTGGAAGCTATCACTGGTGCCACCATTTCTCTTTGGGAACAGCGTAGTCTCTCTAACTTCATCCATGTTTTTATTTCTTAAGATATCTATCTTTAGCCCAACTTTTTCCAAGAGTCTAAGGATCAGCATGTCTACAGGAATTCCAACTTCTTGTGTCAGAGCAAAGAACATAACTGTTCTCCTGGAGCGTGGGAAAATGCGGCAGTCATCCCATTCATAAGGATTCGTGGTGCTTGGCGATGTGCATGCAACCTCTTTCCTACTCTGCCTGCCACCTCTCAGCTAGGATACACAAGAGGTTATGCCCCTCCAGTCAGGAGCATGAAGTACCCCAACAGGCCTAGTTTTCCAATCCTTCCGTTCTTCTCACGGAAGAAAACCAAACTGTTTTATGTGTGTATACATATGTGTATGGAGGAATGAGTAGAGGTTAACCTTGAGTGTCAGCCACAGGTCCTTGTCTACTTCATGACAATGCCCTTCACCAGCTTGAAGATCACAGTATACTGGTGGAACTGCCCAGAGAGCCCAGAGAGCCCTCTGTCTCTGCCTCCCCAGCACTGAATTCCATTTGGAACTGGAGTACAGGTGGCTGTGAACTGAACTCACAACCTTTGGAGTGACTCGCAACAACTTTGGACATTTTTGCCTGAGTTCTGGAGATTAAACTCAGATTGTCATGCTCTCGAAGCAAACGCTCTACCCACTAAGCATGCACCAGGCCTTCTGGTGAATGAGCTTTTTGCACATGGGTGGTGTAATGTGTGGATGTGTGTTCACACATGTAGGGGTTTACACGTGTGCATGATGCACATGCTAGTGAAAGCCAAAGACTAACATCAGGTGTCTTCTTCTACTGACCTCCCCTATATGCTTTGAGGCAAGGTCTCTCACTTCTACTCAGAGCTCACCAATTTTGCTGGTCTAGCTGGCCAACTTGCTCCAGGGATTACCCCATCTCTACTTCCCATGCACTGGGATTACAGATGGGCTACCAAGCCCATCCAGCATGTGTACGAGTGCCAGGATCTAAATTCCAGACCTCACATTGACATAGCAAGGACTTTGCCCAATGAACTGTCTCTCAAGACCCCGAGTGAATTTATTGATGTGCATTTCCTTGGTAGCATTTCCTAGATTACTTGGGCTATTAAACGTTAGTTCTGTAACATTAGGTTACTGATGTTACTATCTATTGAGCATTAGAATTGATGCAACATCCTTTCTTAGTGAACAGCCTTACCTTTGATATTGAAATATCCAGTGAATAGATTATTCATGTGTCTCCTTTTAAAAAAAAAAATACACAATGCTCACTGCAGATTTTACCCTATGTCCTTCCTATGAGGTTAGAGCAAGAAGAAAATCTGTAGAAACCTCCCGTGTTCACTTTAGTGCCTTGAACCCTCTTTGAATTGATGGGTTAATCTAGTTGCTCTTGTTTATTGCAACCTAGACACTTCTCTTTAAAGTTCACGCCTACAATCCCAGCTGCCTGTTGGATCAAGGCAGGGGGATCTTGAGTTCAAGGTCAGCTTGGGCCACGTACCACTGTTGCTTAAACAATTTTTTTCAGCAGCCTTGAATTGCCAGGAATTGCTTAGAAGTCAGGTGACCGTAGCCTTTGCAACAACTAGCAACTTTTAAAAACAATGATGTCAGCATAAATCCGTTAATTTTCTCATGTTTTTAAGTATCCGCATTTCGTTTTGAGTTGTGGCTGGCTAGGCCAAAGCCATGCGTCCCTATAATCAGATCATGGATGAAGGTCAGCTGTCAGCTACTCAAGCAAAAAGGATACAGAATCTTAAGCTCTTAAGTTCAAAAGTAGATCCAAGCAAAAGAAGAAGCACGAAGGTGCTATATGCTAGAATCACAGCAAGCCATAAGGCAGGACACATACTCAAGCAAGAGAAAGCAATGTAGCCTGTGACAGCCCAAGTCAGCGGTCCATATATGAATAGACTGGTGCACAGTGCACAACTTATGTGTTGCCATCAACCCCGATTTAAAGGGAAACAGAGAGAAGCCAGGATGCCCATTCAGGGGGAAGTAGGTATTCATGATGAAAGCAGTCTGTCCTGGTCACATTGCCAAGAGATGGCCTGAGATGGGTCAAGGCAGAGTTATGAATACCACAGGAGCACAGGATTAGAGCAGAGAGAGCTTACATTGGCCCTGGAATTAGATTTGATTAACACTGGAGATTTTGCACCAATTCAGACCATCAACTCAATTGTTAAATTTTAAGAAATTTTGAATGACAGCTATTAAACATAACTATTCTTAAATTCTATCAAATAAAGTTATAACTAACAAGTTATTGGTTTTAAAAGTAATATAGAGACCATCACACAAACACACACACACACACACACACACACACACACCTAATCAAAATGCAGAGTTGTGGAGCCCAAGTCCCAACTGATACATCTACCATACAACTTCTGTCATGTGACTGCCTAGACCTGACTTGAGCAAGGACTACCCCAACAGGCATGCTAGCATGTAAGGTAGAAAGCTAGGTCCTCAACCCTACACAAAGTATGGGCACCTAAGATATGCTGAGAACAGGAGAAATAGTATTCCCAAAGCACACCAATACCAAATGGTCAGCCCTGAAAACACGCACACAGATAGTGTTACACAGACTGAGCTGCGTGCACTGATAAATACATTGAAAAACAGATAGACATAAATATACATGTGTGTATTTATGTGTATGTGTGCATATAATAATAATTAAAGAAAAGAGGCCATCAATTTGAAAGAGAGTAAGAAGGATTATGTGGGAGAGTTGGGAGGAAGGAAGGATAATTGACATATTATCTCAAAATATAAAAAATTATGCTTAAAAAATAATAAACACCCAAAATATTTTAGAATGATATAGCCTAAAATAATAGGCAAGTGAGAATTTGTCACCTACCCCAAAGGGGGGCCAGGGTGTTGTATGTGTCATTTTCTGTAACTACCACACCCTATTTCTGAAACCCAAGAATCATTTTAGACTCCTTCCTTCCTCCCATCCCTTTAGTCACTTAATAATCACAAAGTCCTCAAAACAGCATTTCAGTGAACTGCTATAATGGCCAGTTTGTACTTCCTATCCACACCAGCCAATACTGAAAACACATACATACATACATACATGCATACATACATACATACATACACACAAATACGCACATACATACATACACACATACATACACACATACACACAAATACATACATACACATACGCACATACATACACATATATACATACATACACACATACATTTATACACACACATACACTCACACACATACACATGCACACACACACACACTAAAAATAAATGGCTAGAAAAACAGAGTAGAAAGCAAAGACTTCAAAACTCAAGTCCGCTTCCTTCATTATTGTACTTAACAACTTAAAATTACTATTTGAACTTGTCACAAAAGTTTTGAAAGTCTTACAAGTGTTGCGTTTATTTAGCAAAGGGCTGACAATCTGCCCACCACACTTTGAGAAGCATGTCTGATAAAGCCACTATAGATTAAAAATAGCAAAAGTCAGAAGTGCATTAATAACCCTAGCCTGCCAAGTATGGGAGCTCAGCCATGTGTTACACCTGCCTGTCATTCCTCATGGTCACATGGCCTCCTGGGAGGTGGGCTTTCTGCTGCCTCCCAGCACCACAGACAGCATCATACAGCACAGTACTAACCTGGGAAAGGTCTGCCTTCAAAATATGGAGTAGTTTCTCTGGCTGGGTATTGTTTCCCTATCATGATAAAGTTAAACATACACATATACATAAATGTGTGTATGTATACATATACACATGTATATGTTTATATGTATGGTGTATACATATACACACATGTACAGATATGTACATATAAATATATACAAACCTTAAAATGACTAATAGATGTTATGTATGTATATATGTATAATATAAATACATATGTATAATATAATTCATGTATCTGTTATACATGTATAATATAAATTTGTACATGTATAATATAAATATATAATACTGATACATGTATAAATATATAATATATATTTGTCATTTTAAGTCAGGGACTGTTTTGTACCTTTAACACCTCTAAAACACCCCAGTTATTTCTTTAGCTCAACTCTGTAGGCCTTCATCAATTCTTCTATAACCAATACCTCCAAAATGGCCTCCCTGCCTTCCTAGTCATCCCCTCCAATCCATCTCTGCTTTAGGACCCACTAGATCGTTTTATCTCAAGTTGAATTATGTCAGTCAATCTGTGAAACCTACCTGTTACTTTCTGTTGTTTTTAGGAGAGAATCTAGACCTGTGCTATGGTGCTCATCTCTCTCTTCACACAACCACATCCACAAGCTCACACACTGCCCGCACCACCACCACAGCCCCACCACACACCCTGCCCGTCCCACTGTGGGTGGTGCCACCCCTACGCAGGTGGTCCCAGATGGTGTAGGCTTAGCAAGCCAGCACAGAGTGGCCCTCCATGTTCTTTGCTTTAATTCCTGTTTTCAGGTTTCTGCTTTGAGTTCCTGACCTGACTCCCTTCAAGATGGACTGACTACAAGCTGTAAACTAAAACAAATCCTTTCTTCCCCAAGTTGCTTTTGGTCGTGGTGTTTATCAGAGCAACAGAAAGCAGACTTTATCCACAGCTAACTAGGGAGCAGAGAGGGTAGACCGGAACTCGAGATTAGGAACAACCTTCAAAAGCCTGTCTCCCGCGAACAGGTAGTTCATACTTCCTCAGCTTTCCAGTTTCCCGAAAAGCAAACATTCAAAACGTGAGTCTGGAGGGAGGCTGGACAGATGGTTCAGTGATTAAAAGCACTGTTTGCTCTTCCAGTGGACCTGGGATTGACTCTTAGCCCCTACATGGTAGTTCATAGTCACCTACAATTCCAGTTCCAAGAGACCTACCACCTTCTTCTGACCTCTAAGAGCACTTTACACACATAGTGTACAGACACACATATAGGCAAAACACCTCCACAGAAAAAGAAAAGGAGGGGGGGAGGAAGAGGAGGAGGAGAATGAGGAAGGAGGAGGAGGAAGAGGAGGAGAAGAAGAGGAGGAGAAGAAGGAGAAGAAGAAGAAGGAGAAGAAGAAGAAGAAGAAGAAGAAGAAGAAGAAGAAGAAGAAGAAGAAGAAGAAGAAGAAGAAGAAGAAGAAGAAGAAGAAGAAGAAGAAAAGAAGAAGAAGAAGAAGAAGAAGAAGAAGAAGAAGAAGAAGAAGAAGAAGAAGAAGAAGAAGAAGAAAGAAAGAAAGAAAGAAAGAAAGAAAGAAAGAAAAGAGCCGTGGAGAACACTGCAGGTTCTAGCCTTACACAGAGCCCTGGAAACCCTTTTTTCGCATGTCAAAT